>NC_071257.1:32936180-33311180 GCF_023375685.1 Ictalurus furcatus | reverse complement strand
TCTGAGCCCAGTTGGAGATAGAAAAAAAGACACCAGCCGTGAGTGAGAAGAAGCAAGGGTCCAGATTTATTGGTTCCGTTCCACCACACGAGATCCACACCGATGAGAATTCTCAGAAGTGATCTGATACCCTGAGCTTAAGCTCCAGTATTTATACTGTAATTACTCAGTAGTGGAAGTGGAAACCCCTGACTTCTTCACAAGCCCACAGCAGGCCACTGGGGCAACCCACCCTGCACACGAAGGAGCTGGACACGCAGCATCGGGTAATGGGTGGGGAACCTGAGTGACCTGTGAAGAGGGTGACCACCTGACCCTAGCTCCTGGGGGACCCTGGACATTCCCGGAGGAGCTGAACACGCAGCGCCGGGTGGTTCTGGGGTTCTTCTGGGTTGTCCTAGGCCGGGGGCATCTGAAGATGTAACAATGCACCCAAATTGTCACTTGACGAAAAGAAGACCTTATGGATATTAGGGACCAACACCACTATGGTGTTGAACACCATAAACGAACAGCAGCGGGCTTACCCCGACGGTGTTCACATAATTGCAGGAGACTTTAATAAGGCGAACTTGAAGACTGTACTCCCGAAATTCTATCAACATCTTAAGTGTTTTACTAGAGTAGTCCACACTATATGGACTGCGTGTAGTACCGTAGACATCGGCTCCGTGGTCATAGACGGTGTCCAGACAGGTCCCGTCCCTGGTGTCCCACACGCGGATGGTGTAGTCCCAACTTCCCGAGGTGAGCAGGTACGGTACCTCGGAGTTCCACATCAGACCACGTACTGGAGCTGTGTGTCCACTCAGGACGTTAATGCAGGCGTCCTGCGTGTAGTCCTAAATACGCACCGTCCTTCAACACACACACACACACACACACTTCAGAATAGAAGCATCTCTGACAGCAGCTTTTCCAATGTAATTATAACGAACGAGTCACCCGTCGTCCGAGCTGCTGCACAGGATTCCCTCTCGGAGAGGAGACCAGCGCACGTGGAACACTTTGGCCCGTGTGTCCAGTAAACACCTTCAGCGGCTGATCCGAGCTTGTAGCCAAGTAGTAGACTCTTACGTTTTTATCCTCACATCCGGTCGCAATCATGTCTCTGAGACAGAGAGAGAGAGGAAGAAGAGGATGAGATAAGAGCTCAGACGTTAAACTCGATATTAACATCAGGTTTGAGCGATCTGATCACAAGTGGACGGTTTTAAGGCGTGAACGAAGTCTAATGAGTTTTGGAGTAGCATCAGGATTGGGAAGTAATCTGGTGCGTATATGGACACACAATATATGCAGTGTGAATATTAGAGAACCTCTGTAGTTAACAACGTCACAATATTTAACAAAATCCAATCTCAACTGGTCACAGAAGGCGCATTGGTGACAAGTGTAAATATGAGGAGTTTAAAGCAGTCTGATCAACTGTCCGGTTGTGATCCGATCAGCAGAGACAGACGTTAATAGCGTGTCTGGACATGGACAGAGAGAAAACAGTGGGAAAAAATAATTAAGCTTTAAATGAAGCCTCAGAACACCACAGATTAATGCCAAAGAGGATTACGTTTAAAGAAAAAAAAATGTCAAATCAGCAGTATCCATTCAGTACCATTTCATTTGTAATGATTAAATTTTTTTTTTAAATACACCACCATACCAACGATATATCTGAAAAGTGTATCATTTATCACGATATAAGTATTTTATTGATATATCGCCCAGCCCTACTTGTTGATGAGTTTCGCTCGGACAGACAGGGATACTCACTTGTTATTCTGACTCCAGTCACACCCGAACACGGCCGCAGGGTGCTTATATTTATGCAGCACTTTACCGTCAATGGTTCTGATGATACTGAAACCATTAAATAATAAAAGCAGAGAGATTAAAAAAGAAAAATCTGATACACTCAAGGAGCAAAATTCTAGCGATGTTAAGTAGCAAAATCAGAAATGTACCCGCTGTCTCCGCTGCACGTGGCGATGCGTTTGGAATCTTTGTGACTCCACGCGATGCAGAAGATACCGTTCTTCCCATGCTGCAAACACACACACACACACACACACACACACACACACACACACACACAAACAAAATCCACACAATAGGGTTATAGAGCTCTGCGTCAGTGTGTGTTAATCTCAGCTGAGGGGGCGTGGACCCTTCTGATCCTGTTTCCCTCTGTGGACTTCATTTTCACGATACCAAACGGAACTCTGTCACATCTTAACAGATGTAAATCATATCGTACGTTTCGTATCATATCGTAATAATTGTGCACTGGTATGGTTTTTCTCCTGTGTGAATCTGTTTGTGCTTTCTGAGAGTACTCTTGTGTGCGAAACGTTTCCCACACTGCGAGCATTTGTGTGCTTTTCTGTGGATTTGACGGTGTTGTTGAAGACAGGGCTTTTTAGCAAAAACTCTTCCCATACAGTGAGCAGCAGTGAATTGTCTCCTTGCCGATTTCTGCACGAATCCTTCTGCGATGGTGTTTAACATCATGAGAAGCAGATGACGACATTTCACTCTGTAGTGGAAGAGTAGACAAAAGCAACAATCTTAGAAAGTTTTAAACCCCTTAGCAATGCATAGTAGCTACATGATAACAACGTGTGAGACAAACAGCTGTTCACACCTGGCCTTTTCATACGTCTCAAATGCCACATATTCACTGTTCTCGTATGATCACATTCATGATTGCTAGCCACAACATTATTAGTCTAATATCAAAAGGCAATAAAATAACTGTATATAAATAAGTGTTGTATATAGCCAACAAACTGTGTTTCCTGCTTTGATGGCTGGTATTTTGTGCAGTATTTAGTGAGTCTCAAGCTCATATTAAGCCAAACCCTATGAACTATATATTTTTTAAAAATGCTAAAATTGCCTTATTACTTTGTATAATGTTGTGGATACAGGGTGATTATTATAATGCCTAAATAGTTTCACTAAGCATGTTTGCACTGTTCTGAGTTTAAAAGTGAACCATGTATTGTATTTTTTTTTAAATATAAATGTATTATATTAATGTGTGTGCTATTAATATTTGAAACTTTTCTTTTCAAATAAAATCTAAATCCCATTTATAACTTGGTACAGTATAGAATTAATTTGTAGACAGATCAGTTTTTTTCAGTATATACACTCAGATATAGACCTCTTCTTCATCTACTGTTATAGATAGTTGTAAGTTTGAGTTATTTACTAAACAAAAGAAGCTAATTTTGTGATTTGCAACGTCATTGTAAATATTTATTTCTACAGAGAAAGAACGAAAGAAAGACTTACCAAGTGGAAATGAGCTGAGATGAATCTCAGTAGCTTCACAGCAAAATAAGAGTACAGGGTGTCTTCTTAAAATATATCTGAGGACAAAGACACGGGATAGGCCAACAACAGGGCATTTGTCAGTCATTAACCATCCATTAGGACCTAATCATCTTAATCTGTTGTCTACAGTCTGGGACCATTTGGCTAATTGAAAATATGCAAAGTAGTTTGGAATTTTCCCCTCTTAGGGTAGGGGGAACTGAAAAATTAGCTTTATTACTCTAAATGTACACATTGCTTGATCAGTGCAATTAGAATATAACAAATGGTATCATATTTTATAAAGTGGAGCAAAATTTTTGTTGGAGAAACTATAAGACACAGCACATTTGAACTTTGACATTTATATTTACAATGTTTGGCAGACACCCTTATCCAGAGATTTTTACTTGAATCAAAAGGAAGAAAAGTAAAATCAAGCTTAAGTAATTATAAGAAATAATATATTAATCTAAATTGTCATTTAAAAATTCCTTAAATTCCGTTACATTCACCAAAGAGTAAAAATAAAAATATTTTTTTCAGTTCGGTTTTTAATACTGAAGGTTTTTGTGCTGGTAGAGAAGTTAAAAGTTGGGTAACAATGTGAATTTTACTCAATAATACACACTTCATACAGTACAAGAACTCATTTGTATTGCGTAACGTTTATGCAATTAATTGTAATCTTATTTACAGCCAGAAGAAATTATTATTTTTTACAGTATGCAATTTAATTTGCATCTGACGTGTTTTTGTAGAAGAGGGATGATTATTGTTATAACATAGTAACAAGCCCTACATTGCTCAACATTCTAATATTTATGGCATTAAATGTACATTATAAGATAAAGCATTTATTTGTCACATATACGGTACATGTGACATGTACCGGTACAGGGAAATTCTTTCTTCCAATATCCCAGCTTGTTAGGATATGTGATGATATATGGGTTCATCCCTGATACAGCGCCTTAAGGGCCTTGCTTAAGGGCTCAACAGTTGCAGCTTGGTGGTGCTGAAGCCTGAACTCCCAACCTTTAGTACTGCCACTAGAAGCTAACAACAATATAATAATAATAATAATAATAATAATAATAATAATAATAGTCAGATCAATGTACAATACGTTCCTCCTGAACCCTCTCAGTGTAAGGAGCAAACATCACACGGTAATGATGTGCTAATTGCTTTTCCTTCAGATTCCACACATATTTACCACCTAGCTTCATGTCGTTCAGTGGTTAATCAGCTGCTATGTATGTGTGTCCTAGTTCTTTTTGGATGCTTTAAAACAAAACACCCATGACTTTTTTTGTAATGTGACTTTAGTGTTTCAAACTTCAACAATGTGTCTGTATGTGTTTTTGTAATTTTGTAATTAAAAAGTGTTTCCCGACTATATTACAAAAACAAAGCTGATAGAATCTTAAAAATATGTTGAATAATGATATGTTGAAGATAATTCATCATTCACTTTACTTGAAGACATCGTTTTAAACATTCATAATGTTTTGTGATTATTAAAGGGGACCTATTATGCAAAATTCACTTTTACATGGTGTTTGAACATAAATGTGTGTAGACAGTGCACACCATCCACTCCTTTTTTTATTTTCAACATAAATCATAAACAGTGTCTAAAAATGAGTCGTTTTCATTTTCCCTCTAACGTGACATCATGTCGGAACAGGCCCCGCCCCTGACTGGCGACAGACTCTGCCCTATTAGCATAGCCCCTCCCCTGAGTGAGCTGCACACAGCCCGCCATGTTCTCTGCGCTGGAGCAGCTACAGTGATAAGAAGAATGTTTCAGCTTCGTAAGCTTTGTAAGTGATCTGTTGTTGGCTGTAAGAATGAACATAAGAGTCTTCATTTACTCATCAGAGCCACTGAAGACACAGTGGATAAGTTTTATTTTTGAAGGAAATGTGCCCCAAAAATACCTTGAATCATTTTACACCAGACTTTTTTTGGGAACGAGGGTCAATACAAACTAGGATTTGCTAAAAGTTTTATTCTCAAGCATGGATCAATACCAACTCTTCATGATCCAGCTTCAGATCCAGAAGACGTAAGTATCACACGTTATATTTTGTGAATGTTTGCAAATCGCCTTTCCAAATTGTTAGCAGATACAATGGCTAATGCGGCTAAAGTTACCATCGTCTCTGATTGTATTCATGGTGACCAGCGCTATAGCTTCATTTTTATTTTTAACGCTTAGTGTCTGAATAATTCATAACCGCACCTTTATTATGCACCATACAATAAGGCAGGGTATACAATCTCCAAACAAGACTGTTACACTGACAGGATTGGTAGGTGGGTGTGTATATGTGTGAATATATTTGTAAGAATGGATATACAGGTGTATCTTAAACATTTGAATATCATGGAAAAGCCTTCAAGCCTTTTTTTGTTTTAATCTTGATGATTACGGCTTACAGCTCATGGATATCAAAATTCTAGTATCTCAAAATATTTGAATAAAGATTTTATAATACAGAAATGTCGACCTGAGAAGAGCTCTAATCAGCGAGTTAACTCAAAACACCTGCAAAGTTTTCCTGAGGCTTTAATCTCTCAGTCTGATTCAGTACACAACCACAATCATGGGGAAGATGAAAGCACTTCATTTGGAAATCAAGGTTCCAGAGTCTGGAGGAAGAGTGGAGAGGCACAGAATCCAAGCTGCTTGAAGTCCAGTGTAAAGTTTCCACAGTCAGTGATGATTTGGGGTGCCATGTCATCTGCTGGTGTTGGTCCAGTGTGTTTTCTCAAGTCGATAGTCGGTGCGGAGTCTACCAGGGGATTTTAGAGCACTTCATGCTTCCATCTGCTGACGAGCTTTATGGGGATGCTGATTTCCTTTTCCAGCAGGACTCGGCACCTGCCCACAGTGCCAAAACTTCTAGTAACTGGTTTACTGACCGTGGTATTACTGTGCTTGATTGGACAGCCGACTCGCCTGACCCGAACCCCATAGAGAATCTACGCGAGACACCAGACCCAACAATACAGACGAGCTGAAGGCCGCTATCAAAGCAACCTGGGCTTCCAGAACACCTCAGCAGTGCCACAGGCTGATCGCCTCCATGCCACGCCGCATCGATGCAGTAATTCCTGGAAAAGGATTGAAGCCACGGCCGAGTATCGAGTACATAAATTAACACACTTTTCACAAGGTCGACATTTCTGTATTATAATTTCTTTATTCTAATATTTTGAGATACTGGATTTTTGATTTCCATGAGCTGTAAACCGTAATCATCGAGATTAAAACAAAAAAAGCTTGAAATGTTTCACTTTATGTGTAATGAATATAGGATATATGAAAGTTCCATGTTTTGAATTAAATTACGGGACAAAATTTACTTTTCCACGATATTCAAATTTTTTGAGATGCATCTGTATTTGTGAGGGCCTTTTTTACAATTACTATATACAATATACTGTTTATAATCTACATACAGCTAGTATGAGTTTGGTATATATGATACACGTAATACTACCATTGGGTCTTTAACTAAACAAAGACAGCAAAGACATTTGACCTATGAACACATCAGTTATATGCCTTTATGTCAGCCTGAAGATTTGTCTACAACGAACTGGCCATGGTGTCACATTGGTTACGAACACTGAAAGAAATCGAAGAAAATTTGACCAAAGTATTAGCAATTTGTATTGTTAATGTTAAAAACTACTAGATTTTCTGTAACCGGAATCATGTTGCCTGATGCATTTACAATTCTAATACAGTACATGAGTAATTCTAAAAGTGTTTGTACAGTGTGCTAATGAGGAAGGTACACACCAAGTGAGTTTGTACTAAAACAACAACTATTACCAAAGCGCTCGCTGGTCTGAGCAGCAGGAATTAACAATGTAGAACCCAGCATATGCATGTGCGTTAGCAACCAAACCCTGCAATACAAACTTTTATCTGATCTGATAAGGTCTGATCGTTATCACAGGCTACAGTGAATTTACTGGCAGGCATATATCATTTTTAAATGTGATATCAGAAGTCACTGGGCTGATTATAGCCAAGATTTCAGTCTGGTTCCTATAACACACACTCACAAAAATGACATAGGGCATCCTCCAACAAAGCGAGACAAGACTCATTCTTTACCCTTTAACTTTATACCTGTCAGATTCAGCCTGATGCTCTACTTCTTCTTGAAGCTTTCTGAACTTGTGAATCACTCTCTAGTGCTGTAGATCGTCCGACATGAAGGTCTGAACTTCCTAAAACAGTTTATACACAAGTCTCATCTGGATACTGTAGATTTTATACAGGATTTGAACCTAAGAACTGCTGCTTTAATCATAAACACTGTCCTGTGCTTACAATCTGCTCATATTGAACATCCTTTACATTATCATTTTCTGTTTCTCTGTATATGTGTGTCCATGCTTTTGTGGAGCTCTGTGATTTTGTTTCCCTCTCTAGAGGAACATTAGAGCTGTGACCACAAACATGGAGCCTGTAATGAGCTTGTTAGCAACACAAGCTGGAACAGCAGCAGCTCCTTAATCACAATACACATCTACAGTGAGGAACATGAACCAGACTAATAAAGAGAAGTTAATAGGGGCACTTAGTGCACTAAATGAAGCCAGTCCTCCTGGATACAGTTATATACATCAGCCTCATCTAACTGGCAGAGGAGGAGGTGTTTCACTCATCTACAGTCACAATCTAGGCGTCACACAAAAACCTAGTCATAAATTCAAGTCTTTTGAAGTTCTTTATAGCAGTATAACATATGTAGCAACAAAAAATAAGTTGATTCCACTAATTATTGTTTACAGACCCCCAGGGGCATATTCTGAATTCCTTGGTGTATTTGCAGATTTTATTACAAACCTTGTTGTTTCTCTACACAACTAGACTACTGAGGATGGTGCTGCTTGACGTACTATGGACCTCAATTTCACATGAATAGTGCTGGAACTACGGTTGCTGCGATGGTCCTAGGACTGCAATTACCACATACAATTTTGCACTCAAGTCTTCTTTAGTGAAGAGTGGATCAGTTCAACAAAACAGACTTCATATACAAACCATTAGGGATAAATTCACACATTTAAAATCTGTATCCTGTATTTATATGTTTCTGTAAAGCTGCTTTGTATAGCACTTTTAACAAATGTCCATTGTTAAAAGTGCTATACAAATAAAATCGAATGGAATTGAATTACAGTACACACACCTGGGTAAAGACACACACTCACTTGGCCAGATAGTTTAGCAGTTTAAAGGTAAAGGAAAAAGAAATAGTACTTATTTCGGCTGTAATGATCACTTGCTCTTAGAACATGACTATTATCTAAATCCCTCACTATGTTCACACCTAAACACACAACCATATCTTATGTTTGTTTCTCAGAATATCAGACATCACTTCATTACAGTAATGTTCACGTGTCAAATCTTCTACCTTAAGTTGTTCAATTTAGACAGAAAGAGAAATTGAAATTCAATGGATTTTCCACCTCTAAAAATGTTGAACAGAGCATGGAGGAAAGAAAATGCCCAGAGGGAGCTGCAAGAAAAATGGTGTCAGACATTTAGTTATTCATCCATATCTATTTTCATCCACAAAATTGGAGCCATTTGCCAGGTGCTGTGAGTCTCTTGTTTCTGCAAGGGATATTTTATCAACCTTTAGCTGTTCCTCCACAAATCTGCACACAGTGTTGGGGGATATGAATAATGTAGTCTCCCTCAGTGCAACATTTTATTACGTCTCAAACCGTTTATTACTCAGAGATGACAACAAGCTGACCACAATGCTTTTAAATTCATAATTCTGATTGGTCAGAAAGTGTGATTCATTTTCTATAGCAGCAGTTCTGGCAGCAAGCTTTGTAATAACGTGCTCGTTCTGATAGGAATGTTTTCTTTCTATAGTAACAACTTACACAGGGACTTGTATGGTAGGTGCTCCACATAAAATTTCGGTGTATTTGTTGATCTAGCGAGGAGACCACGATCATGCTATTTAACACGTGTTAATGTCAGTGCTTTGTCACAGTCATGGGTAAAGCTTTTACATAAAATGTTCCAACAACGGAAAGTCGAAAGTCGGTTTGCCGAATTAACTTGAAGAGAGAGGAAAAAAGAACGTCTAGTTGGGAAACTACTGTTTATAGCTGTTACAGTACAAGCGACGACAGGAACGGTTTCATGGCTGTTCCACAAACTTAAATATTTTTATTTGATATATTATATGATCATTTTTTTTTTATCAACTATAAATGGATAAAAACTATGATGGGTCATTCTTGAATAATTTTTTATTTAAAATCATTGTTGGCAAATCGCTATGGGGTAAGAGGAATAAAAAACTTCAATACGTACTGTTATTGGGTGGTAACAGTAACTCTCCTTCATTCCAGGTCACACCACACAGTAGGTCTTATTTTCCTGCCAAGAATTGTACTTAGTATGAGTAATCCTTATTTACAACAGAAAATAAAAGTATAAAACACAGCCTCCTACAAGTGCAGTAGGTCACACAGGTAGAAGAAGGTTGCAGAAGATATCATGCTGTAGGAGAGTAAATATAAACGCTCCCTTTGATTGCAGGATAAAATTTCATATTCAAAGTGTCTAGGTGACCTCCACTGTGTACTTCCACCATCCTGTTCCTGGATGTCTGATTAAAGAAACATCAGTATGCGTTGACCATCATGCTCTTACACTTGCAAATTGGTAACAGTTCATTTGGACTCAGGTGTGCTCATGTGGAGTTTGAGTGCACTTCCTTTAAATGACTTCGGATTTGATTTCGCTGGTTTAGTGATAAATTTCTCACACTCTGGGAAGAAAAACTGAATTTGATGAGTGTGATTTAGTGTTGCTTTGACTCTGTGCAGATATGACACGCACGCCTGGTCAGAAATCTAATGCAGTTTGACAGGTAGTTCTGTCTGCTATTAACCCTTTACCCTGCTTTTACTCTTTGGCTTGAACATTCAAAGGGGCTTCAAAACTCAGAGCCACTTCATTAAAGGTGTTTGCTGAATGTGAAATGTGTTGTACTATAATGAAGTCAGAGCAGTCTCTTGATTCTGAGAATACCATCTGAATAAAAGTATATGAGGGGTGACCCATCTTCAGCAGCAGTGCAGGAAAGAAAGGAGCATCGGGGATCAGACTCAATCCCCTATATATCACAAATTTCCTGCCTCAAGAAAAAAAAAAAAGAAAAGAAAAGAAAAATCCCTTACTTTTATCTGTAATGAAAATTGAGGAAATGTGAAGTCTGGTATATGATAGAAGATTTAAAACCTTATACCTAATACCACTGTTTCATAAGAAGTAAAATGCAAATTCTCTTTTTCTCATCTCTTATTTTTATGATGTCTCTGTTTCTTATTTTGTTGTCATTGTGCATAATTGGCTGTAACAGTTCACTCCTGTGTCTGTCAGCGGTAAACAGAGCATGTGCTCTCAGTGGGATGTTCAATTTCACTGTTATGAAATGGAAAGTGTTGATAAGTGGGTGCCAAACCTGATAACCTTTTCTCAATGTTTTAACGAGAGAGCAGATCTGGACTTCACCACATCTGATTCAACAGCCAAGAGGAGGGCATTTTCAAATGACTTCCTGTCTTAATCTACAAAGATTATTCCATACTCAAGAAAATGAAGAATGTTATCTTCACCCTCCTTTTGCTTGCAAAGTGACAAGAGGAATAAAGCTGGAGTAACTGCAATTCCCTTCGGTGTCATAGCAGAAAGATGTGGTACGATAATGCATAAGTCTAAGTGACAGTGGTAGAGGCAGAAGAGTGCATTGAATTATTTAAACAGAGCAAACATGTGCACACACAACAAATTCCACAATGAACGTGAATAATGTCTTGTATGATGGAATTTGGATAAAGTTTTGGAGAGAGAAATGAAAGCTATGGAGTCTTGTGGTCCTCATTGTTTCCAACCAAGATGTTCAATGCACTATGACAAGGTGACAAACCATCATTTTGTGCACCAATGAGCACTGTAAAAATTGAAATGTAACCATATTATATTCTGGAAGAATGAGTGTTACTATTAAATTTAAATTTTAATTCCTCTGAATATGATGGGTTCCTCAGAGCTGGCCACACTTTGCGTGGAAATATATATATATATTTTTTATTGATGTGAGGTAAAAGGAGGTAATTATTATTATATGATAATTAATGACTAACATGGCATACCTGAGCACTGTTTTCCCACACATCACCTCAATCTCAATAAACAGTGGAAAAAGATGGTTCATTCATTCAGTAACCTTCAGTTACCATTTTAGCTATCCTGGTTCTCAGCAACATTGGGTGTGAGGGTGGAAAACACCCTTGATGGGATGCCAGACCATCACAGAGTACTAGGCATACACCAATTTATACACTCATTCACACCTAGGAGTAGTTTAGAGACACCATAACACTTACTGCCTGGTTTTGGGAAGTGGGAGGAAACCAGAGAACCCAGAGGAAACCCACATGGACACAAGGAGAACTTTCAAAACTTGGCCCAGACAGTAACCCAAGTTCAGGATCGAATCGGTGACAATTGAGCTGTAGGTTGTGCTATTTTAAAACATGATGCATTGTTTTGATTAGTTCCTGTATTGGCTAGGTACCACTAGTTTTTATTTGACAGTGGATTTGACCAAGATCTACTGGTAGATTCCCTTATCAAAAAGATCTAAAGGAAAAAGCAATGTCTTCATCCCTGTTCAGTTTACACCAATTTATCACAGTTCTGTCTGGGCTTTTCAGTGTCAGGTATGTTTCAACATCTTAACAAGTATTATATAGAGAGCACGTAGCAGTGGAAGGTGCTATAAAAGCACTTCCTCTTCACCTCATGTACCAATCCGAGGCTTGTTGGCTCAGCACCTTTATTAAGCTAATAACTTTCTTACACAGAAAGCATCTAAAGGATTGGCTTGTCTAAGAAATGTAATGCAGCCTGTGTGAGTATCTTTAGCACTATATGAGACATCCCTGTCACCTTTGACACTTTTTAATAATGATGATTTAGTGCCAAACTCTGCCCTCTGCAATTAATCAGTTGGTAGATTGCTAGAGCCAGTTGGTTTCCTTTCTCTGAAGTAATCATTTCACTCTTTTTTTTTTATCCTCCATCTCATCACTGAATTGTGATTGATTGCGCGTGTGTCTCAAACTCCCTTATGTCTTCATAACCCCTAGAATACAGGAGAATAAGAGAGTTAATTGGAATTGCAAATGGTGTTTTACACTGCTTTTAAATTGACACTTTGCTATGATTAAATTATAGCATAAACACACAAAGTTCTCATTTCCTCAGTGAACATATTGTATAAAGCATCAATCTGAA
Source organism: Ictalurus furcatus (assembly GCF_023375685.1). NCBI lineage: Eukaryota > Metazoa > Chordata > Actinopteri > Siluriformes > Ictaluridae > Ictalurus > Ictalurus furcatus. The sequence continues at coordinate 33,298,492 of NC_071257.1, read as the reverse complement.
AGCTCAATTACAGCAGCGAATCAGTGATCTCTGAAATGTTCTTGACAGTAATTAGCATGTGCTTTCTAAGTGTCAACACTCAGTCTTTTACCTTAATTGAAGACCTGTTTGCAGATAGAAGTATAAATTTGCTTTAAACATAACATGGGAAGTGTAGAACATGCAGTATGATTGCGGTATTTAACACAGTTAGGAGTTTCTGTTTCACTGATCTGTGAAAGGGGAGCTCTCAATATCAATTTAAGAAAGAAGTAAGATCTAGCAAATACACATATGCAGTAAGTTATAAAGTATAAGAAAATAAAATAGGAATAAACACAGTAAAGAACAAGAAACAACCTCAAAAGCACTAACAGTACCCACATTGGGGACACAGTGACTTAGCGGTTAGCATGTTTGCCTTGCACCTCCAGGGTTCGGGATTCTATTCCCCCCTCCACCCTGTGTGTGTGGAGTTTGCATGTTCTCCCATGCCTCAGGGGTTTCCTCCAGGTACTCCGGTTTCCTCCCCAATCCAAAGACATGCGTTGTAGTCTGATTGGCATCTCTAAATTGTCCGTGGTGTGTGAATGGGTGTGTCCGATTGTGCCCTGCGATGGGTTGGCACCCTGTCCAGAGTCTAACCCTAACCTTTGAGCACTGAGTCCACTAGGATCCAGGCTCCCCATGAACCTGTGTAGGATAAGCGGTACAGAAAATGGATGGATGGACAGCACCAAAATTTGAGAACAGTGCTAGATGTGTCAGTGATTAGGCTTTCGTGCAGTATATACATAAAAAGACTCACTGCAATACTTGTGCTTGCACTGATCTGTAGACATCTGGAAAGAGAGAGTAGGTTTGTTGAAAGCAAGTAAGTGGATTGATTAGTGTGTATATGTGGAGGTGTGAGTGTGCAGGTGTAGTTACTTGTGTTAGGCTGTGTCTCAGTCTCTGCATGAGTCGCTGCTTGGCTGCTTGCCTTCTCTTATTTCTAACAGCGTTGGCCTGAGGACTGCACGCTGTCAAACTTCATACATTTTTCTCATTTTAACCATTACACACCCACTGCTTCTGAAATCTCCACACTGAACCAGCCATCTTACAGGATCACACAGAAGTGAGATTTTGGTCCTAAATCAGAGATGTTGTTGTATAACCTTCTCTATTTGTCTCATTGAATAGAAAAACAAAACAAGACTATAATAAATATGCAAGAAAGATGTTTGACTGGGCATTGAGGAGACAGCGTCTTCTTTCATCAGTGTGCTGCTATTTATACCTTTTTTACAACTCATACTATTTCACAGCCCATATACATATTTGCATTTCACAGCCAATACTAATTACTCTTGCCTGTTAATAATAATGAAGGACCTTGGCCTGACATGTCTGGTTCGCTTTTGTTTGACCTGACTGCCGGACGGGAAGCTTTTTGAGGTTTCTGGACGTTTTTTATTAGTCACTGAAGACAACCAAATGTTGTGGCTCTATGGGAAATTAATAAATATACATACATATTATATATATGTATATATATATATATATATATATATATATATATATATATATATATATATATATATATATATACAGTTAGTAAATATAATCATATGATGACTTTATTCATTTAGTTTAACAATTATGCCCCTGTTTACAAGATGTAATATAATTCTCAGGTGTCCCCAGAATGTGTCTGTGAAGTTTCACCTCAAAATACCCCACAAATACCCCATTTATTACACCATGCTGTAAATGCAAAAACACCCTGTTTTCGTGTGTGTCTGTTTAAACGCAAATGAGCTGCTGGTCCCCACCCCCTTTCCCCCTTTGTGACCCTTGTTCACAAAGCAGTCTGGTGTAAAATGATTCACACAAACATATACGAATTTAGCCATTTTTTGGGGCACATTTCCTTCAAAAATAAAACTACTCCACTGTGTCTTCAGTGGCTCTCATGCCGGGAGTACATGAGGACTCTTATGTTCATTCTTACAGCCAACAACAGAACACTTACAAAGCTTACAAAGCTGAGAGATTCTTCTTATCACTATAGCTGCTCCAGCGTGGAGAACATGGTGGACTGTGTGCAGCTCACTCAGGTTAGGATCCATGGTAATAGGTCCCCTTTAAATTAATTTTTCACTTTTAGAGGTAATCAGAGTTTAAAATGCTAGAACCTCACGTATGGTTGGGAGACATGCAAAGTAAAAATTCAGTATTTCAGTTTCACCATATAAAGAGTTTTCCCACATATTCTTGCTGATTTTGGTACTATTGTAAATCTGGATCTGGAGCCTCCAATTAATGTGGGCCAGTTAATTTGCATTATGAATTACAAAGCTATTTTTTTCTCCAAACCTCATAGATAACAGTTGTCCAACATTTCTTTGGTTAACTTGCGAACATGTTATATCAATAGCCTCATCAGCATCTTCTGATAAAGAAGAAATCTGTAGTAGATCAGTGAGTCTGTCCTCTCATTGGTGCAACTTTCAATGTTATATGCTACAATTATATCAATCACAGACACTTCATCCTTGGTATGTTTACCTTATTGTTTTCTATTCATCTATAGTGTGTTTCCTGTTTTTATTTAAAAGATGTATTAATGATTACTGCACCTTCTCAAACTGTTGGACGTTAGCTAATTATTTGACAGTATATGACCACATTCTGTGAATCTGTGAAGATATGATCCATTTCTTTGTGTGTAATGAGTAAATAAATTTGGCTTGATTTTGAGTATCAATTTCAAATTATAGGTGCTTTGTTAAAAAGCTAAATTAGTGAAAGAAATTAGCGACTAACATGAATTAACAATTTAAAAAACCCATATGTGTAATAGTTCCTGTGTAAACTAACGTTGCAAAAGCACATGTGTAATGTTGTTTGTAGTTGTTGCTCTTGATGCTGTGTTTCTATTCTCTGTGTGGCTGGTAATTAACTTACAATTATATACAAATCATAATTAGCTTATTAGCTAATTAGATAATTAGCTCATAATTAGCTTGTGCAACATCAGTGATAGTGCAAGCATGCAGGCTGTGTGACTGACAACTCTCTGGCTCGGACCTGATGCTGCAGCTTCAAATGTGGGACTCTGTGAGTAGCACAATTCAGTTTCATTCCATCATCTGTGAGTAGATGCACATTAGCAGAAAAGCAGTGAAGCAGAGATGAACCTCCAGTAGCTTCCCATTCACTGAAACATTTCTAGTACTGAATCACTATTAAATGGGAATAATATAATTAAGGAATAGGCTTCATATCTGTCTGAAAAATAAAGGTTTGCTTCATCTGTTTGTAAATCCTAACATTTGGTTGACAACGGACATTATTATGTCTAAATCCACTAGGTGATCACTTGTTATCAATGCTACAGTGCATATATGTCAGTGTATCACAAAGAATCTGGTTATCATTGCATAGAGAAACTAGAGTAAGTTCAGGTTTCATTGTAATGATACTGTGCTGTGGCTCTGAATCATATATTCAGTAATTTGACACATGTTCTGTGAAAAAAAAGAAAAAAATTATGGAAAATTCTACATAAAAACAAACGAACGAACAAATGAATATATAGAGGGAACAACTATCCAGACAGAATAATTTCTGCTCCAGCAAATATTGTACTTGTATTCAGAAATACCAATATAGGAAACAAATTGAATAAAAGGCGTTGAATCACGAGGTATGTTGTATGAAAAGAAATATTCATAGATTCCCAGAAAACAAGTAGGTGACACTGCATTGTTTCAGAATGATTATTATTCATCACTGTGTGAAAATTCAACCTCTTATGTTTCTATCATGAGTTTCCAAATAATGAAAAGAAACCAATCTCACACACATCTAGAACAGAGCAGAATGGATCACTTGGAAATTCCATGATATTGAACAGTGCTCTGCAATGTAGTTATTCAGAAAGAGAACAATAACCTTGGACGTGACTGTGAGGCTGATGAGAGGCATCAGTTTTCAAAGACCAAGCAGCAGGCGTTCGCTTTCAAAGGGAACTCAACGTTGTGTGAGCTTCACGCTGTGGGCATCTGAAGCTTGTGCAACATCATGCCTATTTATAGGCCTGCCATGATCAGGTGATGTGGCAATTAAACATGTCACGTGATATAAAAATGGCACCTATGATCCGCACCGTCAGCCTTATTATCTTCAGTGAGACTGCACGTCTGTCGTTTGTGTAATGCTCACAAAAAGACTCTTCATTTATTCTCTATCTCTTTAAATAAAGAAAGAAAAATTTATTTAATTTTCAGTCCCTTTTAAAACAGAGAAAAGCATGCGTGAGAGAGAATTCAGGAAGTGTGTCACACCTTGCTCCCGTTTCATCACGGGGGGATGGACACACTTTCTGTGTGAAGTGTCTAGGGATAGAGCCCACGAGGGGTCTGACTGTATGCATTGTGCCTTACAATCAAGCAACTCTGCTTGCAGCTTGCTCTCTTCTCAGCCAAAGCAAGTTGGGTTTCAGAGCCTCCTGGATCTGGGGATCTTGTATGTATGTATATATGTATGTATCTTGCTCTGTCTTCCGGGTCTGGCTCTTTGCCAGAGTTTGGAGCTCGCGTCACGACTCCTCTTTCCATTATGGAAAGCCAAAACACCCTCTCTGACTCCGAGGAGGCACTTTCCCACCAGAACATGCCCCCCTCAGCCAGGCTGACTGGCAATCCAGCAAAATAGAAAAAAAAAGAACCTGTGGTCCATGGACATTGGCATGTGGCAAGAAATTGCTTTTCCTGATATTTATATGTACCTGATTTTGAGGCCAGAGAAATACACTAAACAAAGCCTGAAGGTATACAAAAGCCTGGACGGTTGGTGTCACGTAATGGAAGTTAGGACGGATACAAGTGCAGATAAGAGCTTTATTAAAGAGAGGCAGGTAGACAAGTCTAAATCGTGAACACTAGCATAGTCAAAATGGGCAAAGGGTTAAGCGATCAGCAAATGGACATGACATAGGCAAGGCAAAGCATGAAATGAGAAACAAAAAACAAGATGAAAAACCATGAACAGAAACAAGAGGAACAAATACAAAGGCTTGTTACGGTGGTAGCACTCAATACTTTGCGAAAAGCAAAGAAACACAAGCGGTTTAAATACTAAATGAAATTAAGGGTGAAACAAAAACAGCTAAGTACAACGATGACACATAAGGGAAACAACAAATAATAATACAGGGGCGGAGACAGGACATAAACCACACTCGTGTCAAAAGTAAACAAAGTCAATGTCACTGAAAAATCTGGAAGTGCTTGCAAGCTAATGCTTCAAGTTTCAGAGAGCACTGTGAACTTCAGCGCTTTGTGTGAGGGGAAATCATGACAGTTGGTTCTACTTCAAGGTGGGATTTGTTGGAGAAATTAAAGTGAGTAGAACACCAATAAACATTCTGGTTGTATGTAGACAGGTAGGTACAAATATTTTTATTTTATTATATAATTTTATCTGGAAAACCATAAACTAGTTAGTCCTAGTTTGTTTGTAGATAACCCTGCTTCTATTTACTAATGTTATATATTTGTGAAGGTAAAACACAGTCAGAGAATGAATGAGCCCCCACTGAAATCTTGGATAGCTGCAGAGAAGACAGGGACAGTTTTGACAGGCCATTGTACATGTATGGCAGGATTGGAGATTCATGTTTGCATGTAGCAGCACTGATATTTGCAATTATGTCTGGAGTGAGGATGCATGCGGGATGACACACTGTGTTAGCACAGCTGATCGCACAACAGCTTTTTCCCATTGTAGATGTGTTTTTTCCGTTTTCGCTGAATTCACTCTGTACATTAATGCTGCCAATCAGTCTTTTTGCCACGCAGTGGGCGTGACCGCAGCGAGTTCCAGCTACCGTGACATCATATGCATACCCTCTATTAAATGCTGCTTGAAGTGATTACTAGGGCAGTTGTAAAACTAAATCTAGACTGGCCTAGGGAAGATGAAGCGGCTCGTAGCAGGCTGGAGGAGAGCTTGTGAAAATAATGCTCATTCACACCTCAGAAAACTCCCCTTTTTTCCAGACTGCTGCCATACCCTTGTGGCTTATGGCAGCAGCAGTCAACGTCATACCACTGGGCCTACTGCAAATGAGACCATTTCAGTGCTGGCTGAAAAGTCGAGATCAGAATAATCAGTGTCATGCAGTGATGCCTACATCTGAGAATTCTGAGAATTTGGTGGTGTCCCTGGTTTCTAGCCTCAGGTCACACTCTAGGGGCTTCTCCTTATCATTAGATGGTAATGACAGATGCCTGACGGGCTGGCGTGCGGTCTTAGACGGCTGTCCAACTCATGGTCTCTGGAGTGGCCCTCATCTGGAGTGGCATATAAATTGCCTAGAAATGTGGGCCATGAATGTGGGCCTGAAATTCTTTCTTCCTCAATTGAGAGGTCACCATGTGTTAGTTGTGACAGACGACACAGTGGTGGTCTGATATATCAACCATCTGAAAGGTTATGTTTGCGCCCCCTTTTAGGCAGGCACAACTATTTCGTCTCTGGGCAGAGGGAAAGTTTTTGTCAGTGAGTCTAATGAACATTCCGGGCAACTGGAATGTGGGGGCAGACATTTTGTCGAGGCAGAGGCTGAAGCATGGGGATTGGAGGCTCCATCCACAAGTGGTGTAGTCCATATGGCGGAGATTCGGCCAATCGCAAGTGGATGTGTTCGCCTCCGAACAGACAATACACTGCCCGCTGTGGTTTGCCCTCACTCCTCCTGCACCATTGGGGCTGGACACTATGGTTCACATGTGGCCAAGGTCACATCTGTACACTTTTCCCATAATCACTCTGCTCCCACAAGTTCTAGTGAGAGTTTGCCAAGACCGTCAACGTCTGCTGCTAGTTGCACTTTATTGGCCAGTTCGAATATGGTTCTTAGAGATAATATCCCTGCTAGACAGCACTTCTTGGGAGATTCCCGATCACAAGTGTCTACTGTCTCAAGCCTGAGGGCAGATTTATCACCCTAAGCCGGAACTATGGAAAATGTGGGTCTGGCCCCTGAGGGGCACCAGCTCATAGAATCTTGTCTTACAGCTGAGCTTGTAGAGACCATCTTGAACACTAGCGCATCACCAACAAGGAAATTGTATGTGCTCAAGTGGTGACTTTTTGTCTCATGGTGTGAGGAACGTCAGCTAGACCCAGTGAACTGCACAATGGCTACAATCCTGTAGTTCTTACAAGGATGTTTCTCTGCAGGGTTGTCTCCTTCTACAATCAGGGTCTATGTGGCCACCATTTCGGCCAGCCATGACCCTATTGATAGAGCTTCTGTGGGGCAACATCCTCTAACAACAAGGTTTATGCATGGTGTCAGGCAGCTGAGGCCCAACTGCAGACCACACGTACTTTCCTGGGACCTTCCCAGGAAGGTCTGTCAGTTGCCCCATTTGAGCCCTTAGAGTCAGCCTCAGAGAAGCTTCTGACTCTAAAGGTCGCACTTCTGCTGGCCTTGACATCTCTCAACTGAGTAGTGGATCTACAAGCTCTCTCTGTTGCCCTTTCCTGCCTTGACTTTGCCCCGGATTAGCCAAGGCCTTGCTATATCCTAGGCCAGATATTCCTAAAGTGCCTACGTCTGCTGCCCAGCCGGTAGTGTTGCAGGTTTTCTGCCCTCCTCCATTCCTCACACCGGAACAAGCGAAATTGCACCTACTGTGTCCAGGAAGGGCTTTCCGTACTAATGTCCACTGCTCTGGCCAGTGGTGTAAGTCGGAGCAGCTGCTGGTCTGCTTTGGTGGCGACAGTAGAGGTGATGTGTCGGAGCAACGCATCTCTAATTGGATTATGGAAGCAATCTCTATCACTTATGAGGTGTGCGGTCTCAGTATGCCTCTGGCCATAAGGAGCTCACTCCACTAAGGGGGTGCCTTCTCGAAGGCTTTGTCCAAAGGGGTACCCTTTGAGTGTGCTGTGGTGGGGTGGTCTACGCTGCACACATTCATTAGATAATATAGCCTGGATATACATTCCACCCAGTCCATACCCTCAGTGTGACACAGTGGGTATTCTCGTTCCCACAGCATTTGAAAGGGAACGTCTGGGTTACTGAGAAGGGAACGAGACATTGCATGGCTTTGTCATACTGGGGCATGCCTGCGAATTGCATCTTCACTTCAGATAATAGAAGCAGACAGTGCCGTTTTGATATCATGTGATGCGCTTAATTGCCATGTCACCTGATCATGGCAGGCCTATAAATATGCATGATGTTACACAAGCTTCAGATGCTGGATACATGTGGGGGCGCATCCCACAGCATGAAGCTCACGCAACGTCTCGTTCCCCATCTCAGGGAACAGGGTTAACCCAGACGCTGTCATTAATCAAAACAGCAGAAGGGTACAAACTACAGAATAGACACACTATTGCCTGCCTCCTTCCTACACTAGGTCAAAAAGCAAGCGGTTTTTCTAACTTTCTAACTAGGGATTAGAAAATAGTATAAAACACTATTCTGTAAAGTCATTACATTCTTATTGTACCACAGTGCTGTTGAATTTGTTATTCTGATTGTTCAGAAAGTGTTGACTATTTATCTATAACAGGAGCTTTGACACTAGTGCACCTGGAAAATACCTTTTGTATTAATGCGGTTGTTGTGTCTACAGTAACTACCTTATGGCAGACACTCCATAACATTTTTTTTTTTTTTTAAACAAACAGATTTTGTGCAAGGATATGTTTATTAACCTGAACAACATTTTTGGAAGGAGCCCCCAGTGTCAGCACTTTGTAACAGTAAGAAGTAAAGCCGTAACTTTAGGTTTTCTGAAGCAGGATAGTGTTCAGGGCAGAGGAGTTTATGCTTTGCTGTTGCTCTCTAACATGACAAGCTGGATTTTTATATTATTAAGAACAAGATAGAGAAAAAAATAATCAACTTTAGTGCAGTAGCAGTAACTCCACTTTGTGCTGGAGTATGGAGTTTCTGCATATTGTCAGAGGTGCTGTAAAAAATTAATCAACACCTTCTGGCCAATCGGTTCTGTAGTATACAGTTTTACAGTTGGAGTGCAATAAAGGGTCAAAAGACTCCCTGAATTAATGGCACATCCATAGCTTAGAGCAGAAAGTTTAAGAAGGTTTAAAGGGTTCAAGAAGGCTTGATGCTGCTGGATGTGTCTCTGTAGTGTTTCTGCTTTCAGGGATTTGCACTCAGCTGGGTGATGGACATGTTTACAGCTCAACAGATGGCTTGAGGAGGAGAGACTGTCATGACAACAAGAGCATCAGGAAAGACGAGAAGAGTGTCAGTAAGCCCACAACACCTCAGCATCTGGAATACACACAAATTTGTTCAGTTTACTCCTTCATTCACGTTTACCTTATTCATTTAGTTTTGTACTATACTTTTTTACAGCAGTATAAAAGCTTGTTCTCACAGCACAACATAATGCACTGCCATTGATTATGAACTTAAAATTACTACTTCAGCCATCTTGGCTGTCTTTTTGGACAGGATGTTATTTTGGATTCTCTGCCAGACTGCAAGTGTAGATTTTGCAGGTACCATCAGGTTAAAGGTGCTTTGATGATCCATTTAATTTTATTATATGTTTAATGATGTTAAAGGTCTCTTTCGCAGAAGTAAATTATAAAAACACTGCCTATAGTTAAGGATATAAATGGATAATGATAAGCTTGTTGAATTGATTTTCATCAACTACGCCTTATTAAAACCTGGTTTCACGCGAAGCTAGCATCATTGTGATTACAGCAATGATATTACAGTTTTATTTATACTTTGGTTTTTAAATGTTTACTTTAAAAATATATTCCATTAGAGTTACAAATTACTTCATAAAAAATGTCATCAGTAACGTAATCCAAGAATCACAATTTGAAATTAATGTAATCTGATTATTTTTGGATTACTACAAGGTCACATATGTAAATAAAGTCAAGAGAAAAGCAATGTGATCTAAAATACTTTTATTTAGAGCTTATTTTAGAGCTTAAAAACATGTTCAATGTTTGGATTTGTTTTAAGAATATTAATAAATGAATGAATAAATAAAAAATCACTCTCCCTGATGCAGGTCCTCACAAAAGTTAGTGTGACCATATTCTGATTTTCCAAAAAGAGGACACCTTTTTTTGTTCGTGTCTTAATCGCATTCAGAACAAGGTTACTATGAATGCAGATTTTAATACACTGAAAAAGACATACTATTAGCATCACATAAAGAAAAAAATGTACATATATATTATTTGGTAAGCAACAGTTCTGTAATATTTATAATATATACAAATATTCCTACAATCTTTTGAATGCCCATGGAACAAAATAAAATATTAGATGCCACGAGTGTACCTTCTGCCATCATTTACACGTGTGAATGGTCATGTAATATGAAGTAATGTGAGACATGAAATTAAAAATGACCTTTTATGGCCATGGGCATTGCTCCAACTCTGGACAGCTGTCACTTGCTGCTATTGTCAAGCAACTGTTTAACACCGTACACAATAGCACCCTCGCGTGTTTGCTGAGAGTTGGCTATTGGTTGAGAGGCAGGAATTTGGCCAGTAGTTGCTGCAAGCCTTCTATAATCGAACAACTGGTATGCGAGAAGGTGGGAATTACAGAGAAGGGTTAAAGCAATGCAAACATGTGCACACATGCTGCAGTATTAGACCATAAGCACATCATAATGAAGCTGAACCTGGAGGTTGCTCATGTGAGCCATGACTGGTAGGATAGAACCAGAACTATAATCAAGCAGCTATCTCTATTGTATTCTATCAAAAGATGAATTTTTTTGGTTTTAAATGAAAAAATGTAATCCTGATAGTATTCCTATTTTTCACGAAATGTACCAATAATGTGATTTCTTTGTTTTTTGACATAACTGTGATGGGTAACAGTTACCAGTTTTTTGTATCCTGATTACGTAACACCGTTACATGTATTCCGTTACTCCCCAAGCCTGGTGATGCAATAGTTTTCCCTCCAGAGTGTATCTAGTCTCTTGTGTCTTATACTAGCAGGCATCACATTAAGCCTTACTTAATTTGACTCCCCACTGAATTTAGACATCAGAAAATAAAAACACGGGATGTGAATAATGGATTTGCAGCAATCTGCTCTCATTTGATCAACAAATTGCTTTCCGGGTGGCTGTAGATGGCAGTGGTTTAACCACTACAAATGAGGTAGGAAGAAATTCCAGCTGAAGGCTGTTTCATGTCATTAAAAATAACAAATTTATTTTAGTTCTAGTTCAGTGGAGCAAAATGTTTTCATAGTCACATACCAATTTATGCCTTCCCGTTAACAACTGGGCACATCTGATTATATAAATCAAAATGTCAGTAGCATCACCAGTCACATAATATATACAGAACATACAGATATATTATACAGAATTTAGCCTAGGTTTGATACATTTGTATACTCTTTATAACCCCTTATACTCATCTGTATTGTTTATTTAGAGTTTAACAATATTTCAGTTTTCAGCCAAAGCCCAAAAACAAAACTATGCAGTGTGGGAGTATTGTTTGCATCCTTTACAGATATACTGGTAGATGTGGAAATGAACAATATGGATATGGAAATAAAAGATTTACATATGACACTCTTCCTACACACTAACACTGACTGTGTATTAATGTAAAAGCTAGACGGTGTCCACAGAAATATTCCGAATTTTGTTTCTTCATATTAATTTCGTCCACTTCACACATAAAATTGTGTCTGGCTATACAAAGTGGGAAAAATCATTTTGCAGGACACAATCACCCCCTCCATGCCTCTGCTTTGATGTCCTCACATGCAGCATCCATTGCTTCCAACAGTGACATAAGGCAGTGGACAACAATTTTTCATCTGCAGGCAGATAAAAAAATAAATAAATCCTCTATGGGGTTATGGGAAAGGGAGTAGAGTGTGAGGAACTCAATCAAAATTGTGGGTGTATGACAAACCCTGATTTGGTTTGTATGGTGAAAGCGGACATTGTCCCAGACTACTACATATTTTTGTAAGTCATTCCTGTCATTCTCAGGAATGAGATCTGTGTAAAGTGCATCTATGAACGCTAAGAGATGTTGTTTTTATAGGGCCCAATGATTGGGATGCAGGTAATCACCCTATACTCTGATATTGCAGTGCACATTGTATTGTTGTCCCCACATTGGCCTGGCACATAAACTGTAGCTCTGTGACTTTCATCCACTTTCGACCAGGATATTTCGGCCATCTCCTGAAACACGCTTTTTCTACACAAAAGTGTATGAGTCATTTGCCTCCAGCTGCATCATTCTCTACAGTACAGTAAACAGAGTTCAAGTATTTCAGAAAACCATTTACACACATAATACAGAGTGGATTTGGAAAATATTCAGACCTCTTTATATGTTGTACACTTTATGGTTGTGGATTTGCATTTATGGCAGGAAAACAAGGTGTGTAAATGTCTATATGAGTTCCAGTTTACATGAACATGATATGAGCAGAGCATAAGGAAAGATAATGTTCTTTGCATGGCACTGTAGCAGCTAAACCCATATTTTAGCTGTGCCTCCCCTTAGCTAGTGACACCAAACTAGACTAGTTAGGAAAGTTTTATATTTTATTAGTCTGGTAGTCCTACAAACAAACAGTGACAACACCCGAGGCAACTTTTAGGATAAATCCAACTTTTTTGTAGTGTATTCTTGTAGGTTTGATAAAAAAAAAAAGGTTTTGAAAGTAACTTGAAAGTAAAGTAATTAGGCAATCTGATTACTTTTTACATGCAGTAATCAGTAATGTAATCAAATTGCAATTTTAAAGTAATTACTCATCTCTTGTGGATTACTATTTTGACTAACACTGTTAGGCAAACACCCTTGTCCAGAGTCACTTACATTAAACTCATTTTATACAACTGAGCAGTTGAGGGTTAAGGACCTTGCTCAAGGGCCCAGCAGTGGCAGCTTGCCAGTGCTGGGATTAAACTCATGACCTTCTGATCGGTAGTCCAATGTTTTAACCACTGAGCTACCAGTGGGGCGGCTGTGGCTTAGTTGGTAGAGCGGGTTGTCCACTAATCGTAGGGTTAGCGGTTCGATTCCCGGCCTGCGTGACTCCACATGCTGAAGTGTCCTTGGGCAATACGTTGAACCCCAAGTTGCTCCCGATGGCAAATTAGCGCCTTGCATGGCAGCTCTGCTACCACTGGTGTTTGTGAATTTACCCATTTTTACTCATCGGCCTACTGAGGGACAGTTGAATGCAGCCAAATAGAGAAACATGCTTGAAGAAAACCTCCTCCAGAGTGCATGAAAACTCAGACTGGGGTAATAATTCACCTTTCAACATGACAATGACCCTAAGCATACAATCAAAACAACACTGGAGTGCTTTAGAGCAAGTTTCTGAATGTCCGGGAGTGGCCATTCAAAGCCCAAGCTTAAACCCCATTGAACATCTTTGCAGAGTCCTGAAGATAGTAGTTCACAGACACTCGCCACCCAATCTGACAGAGCTTGAGAGGATCTGCCATGAAGAATGCAATAAATATCCAGAGGTGAATGCCTACATCCAGATGTGTATGCAGATAGATGGATAGATTCAGGTGTGGCCTTTAAGAATGTGTCTTTTTTCACACATTTTCACACGATTCATCGCGTGTGATCACGCGGCACCCTGCAGGCACGCGTTGTTGTGTTTCACACAATAACCACCAGGTGGCGCGTGGAACAACACACTGTAGCTGAACACATAGTACATAAAAAAAAAATGGAATGTGTGGTCGGTTAGATTTAAGAATAAATATTACGTATGGTTCACATAAAAATATAAAATTTCTCATCAAAACTAATGCTAAACCTAATTTAAAAAGTTTCTAATTACAGGATTGAATTATGTAAAGTGAGCATTAGAAAGATAGATAGATAGTGTAGCAACTCACTGCAGTAACAGGTAGAACACAGACAGAGCAGAGACAGGATGGGCAGGGGCACCTTTAGATCACCAGAGGCCCCTGGGCTACAGCATTACAGTAGGCCCCCCTACCCCCAATAAAAATGTCACTAGGCCATTAGTTAATAAATATCCATTTCAGTTTGTGCTCTTGAACAAATAAAGTCAAATTGCCTACCTTTAGAAACGTTTCTTCCTTGTTTTTCTTGAAGAGAAGTCCTTGATATCAAGTAGACCTTGAGCTCAAGTAGTCGGTCTACACTCTTTTTATTACAACATCTTAGCCTTACTTCTTCGTTTCATCTGGTATATTAGCGACACCTACTGTTCATACATGTGTTTCAAGCTACCACAGAAGGTGAATATGAAACCCATTCTCTGGTCACAAGCTCTCCATTTCCAAGTTCATGTCTGAAATAACTTTGTGAAAATTCACGTTTCTGGTGCTTTTACTGGCGTTCTGGAGATGACACATCCATGTTTTTATTTTGGATCAGTACTGAAGGAATGGTTTAGGGAACTGTCATCACAGGCGTCAGCAACTGGGCTTGCTGTGTCAGTTTCCTCCGCCTCTCCACCACCAGGTTAGTCGAGATAACGTCTTTAGCAGGTGCACTACAGACATTATCAAGGCCCATAATGGGTGTAGATGTTCTCTCACCTTTAGGCAGTGTTCTTCAATTTCTGAAGGTATTGTTGTTTTATTGCTGCTGTCTTGATCATCTATAACATATGTTTTAGATCCATGCAATCTGTTTGGCTAGCATTCTCTAAAGGCTGATTAACATCAGTTGTTGCAGTGCTCTGGAAATATCATGTAAGTTTGGGGATTTTAAAAGCTTTTGGTTGTGTTGTTCTATCAGTCTTTGCACTTTTCTTTTATGTGCTCTCGTGCTTCTTGAAATCTGCCATCTTTCACACTATATCTCCACTGGACAGGTTAAAAAAAAAGAATGTGTCCTCCTCACTGCAATTAACCAATCAACACCACCGGCAGCAAAAAACAATAAAAATGACATTAAGGAAATTTATATTTTATGTATATCTGTTCGTATTAATACTATCTGCAAACATTGAAAGAAAAAAAATTATAAAAAATAAATTATTTAAAAAAAAACAAAAGATTTACATTTTTTTTAGTTCAGATCAGTAGGCCCCTCCGCAGCACAGGCCCCTGGGCTGTAGCCCATGGAAGGACATAAATTATGTATTAAAGCGCCCCTTCATGGGCCAGGCATAGTGGCACGGGCTGGTGGGTGGTGTCGACGAGAGGTCTGGGATGCAATTAGTTTTTAGAATTACTCCCTCTCCCAATAAATGTGCTATTTCATGGGTTGATCACTAATTGTTCTCAGAAGACTAACCACTCTGCACCATTTACTGCCCATGAAAGCACTTTTTCCAGTCATGCATTTCCTGGCATGAACAAATCCACTTATAACTCATTTAGCTGAAGGTCAAAGAGTTACACTTTCATCAATAATGAAAGGTCAGCTCTGGCTACTATTTGAGTCTAGTGGAAAGATGATCAAGATGAATTAAGTTCAGTCCTTCTCTACCATCAGGAAGGTGACTGCATAGTAAAATCTCAATAGTAATGAATTTTTCAAGAGAGGTTTTTTTTTTTTTTTTTTTTTTCCGTTAATATACTTTTTATATTGCTAGAAGAAAATTAGTTTTTTTTTTTTCTTACCAAGACAGTTTAAGTGGTATACAATTAAAGACAGCATAATTATTACTTTGCACTGATTGCAAGAAGATTACAGAGGACATTTAAACAATAAACGAGTCCTAGTAATAAAAATATTTGCTAATAGCTTTGATGAATGCAATGATGATGATGATGAGAGTTCCTGCCCTTTAAGAGCTTTATGTTGTTCATCTCAAGCCATTCAAATAGATTAAAGATCTCCTCATGCACTATTAGATAGTTGTTGCTCGAATACAATTGATTTTAATTGTTCAGAGATAGATAATATATAATAGATAATAAGAGATAGATGAGGTGTCATAGTTAAGCTATGCGTTATTGTGGTTATGATCACATTCCAGATATAGAGGTTTATACAGGATCAATTTAGCAACTAAAATTAGTATTTGGACTTTAAGAGGTACAGCCTGTTCGCAAAAGTTCTCTTTAATGTGCATATTATACTTTTGTAATAGTTACCATATATCCTTGCCGTACAAATCAGACCATTGTCAAGGTACTGTATACTGAGTTAGCCAAGGACACTTAACCACTAGAGGTTAGAGGTTATATATAGCGAGTCATTCAGCTGCTGTTTATTGAGGTCATTTCAATTATTAACATCCTGCATTCATCTTGAATTCATGATCAAACTCATCAATCTTTAAACCTGTAATAATTCAACATGCTGCACATTGATCGTTTCCTAATGGACAGTGTGGGAAAAGGTCTTTTAACTGCTTGAAATGTTCTAAAATGGTTTCAAGGACACTTTTTTTTAAAGTCAAGACAATCTACTTCTCAACACAAGGCTTTTTGCTCTATGTTAGCTCATTTTCTTGACCATCAGGGGGGCTATACATTTTCAGCAGCATCATGAGTCATATTATGGAAATCAGCAGTTGATTCGCTTTAAAAGTTTTCAGTCATTAATCATTCAATCATTACTGCAGCAATGACTTCATTATTTCCGTCATTACTAGAGTGCCGACTCCTTTTACTGATAGACACCATACTGGCTCTAGTAGAGGCTTGTGCAGCAGCTCAGAGCTGTTTAATGTGTTTGTGGGAAGAGCAAGTGCTAGAGTTCTGGTGTGGGACATGGTCATTAGACATCTGCTCAATAGCACTAACCAGCTATTGACATCCAGTATGCTGAGATTGAGACAATGAAGGGGTTAGGCATCAGTAATACTTCTATAATACTTCTATACAATTATGTTTTGTGAAGGAGTCAACTATACTGTTAGTGTTGTATCTGCCATGTACCCCCTACAGCAACATGTTGTTTTAATGTATAACATCCCTCTTTTATTATCACAAGTGTTTAATGTTATTAAAAATAAAAGTGTCAGTAGGTGTTATACCAGCTTGTTACTTTTTGTTTGTTTGCCATCCAATGGAAGTCTGTTGTGCTTTGTTACAAATTGCTTGGTTTCCCTGGCTAAATCAGAACTGTGGCTACCCAGCTAACAAAAAAAGGTCCCCAGGACGTCACTTAAATGGCCTCTATGAACGTCCCCTGAATGTCTATGTGTAGGGTCCCCTTGACGTCCTACAGATGTCGAAGGGGACATTCACAGGATGTCCAGCGGCCATTCGGGAAGCTTAGGGGACTTTCACTGAAATGAACACATTCAGTAATGTTATGCTTTACGTTACCACTCTGATGTCCTCGGAACGTCTGTCAGCAAACGTTATATACAGGACCAAATGCGGACCTAAGTGGACGTTCGCGACGTCCGGGGGACGTCCCCTGTTTGCTGTCCCCTGTTGTCCTGTGCATTTGCCAATGAAAAAGCAAGTGCATTATTTTAACAATGGTTTCAATTTTTTTTACATAAGAGATGCATAAACGTTCAAAACTTAGTATATGTTTTATTGGGGACAATCCAAAGAAATATAATCCAAGTCTGTAGCAGGGCTTAAAACACAGGCAGGCAAAGTTAAACATGGAACAACCATAACTAGAAATGGAAAAGGTCTAACAGGCAAGGGTCTAAACTAGGAACAGGTAGAGCTTAGAAACTGTGAAAAAAAACAAGGCTTGGACTTTACAAAACAAAAGCAAGGCTAAGATACATTTTCAAACTAATCAATGACTAACACAGAACAGGTGAACACATTCAGGCATTAAACCAATGGAACAACAGGGGCAGGGGCAGGACTTTAGCAGAAATCAAAACAAACACAACTACATTGCATTCATTGCCATGGGAAAGATGGAAACAAGGAAGCTGTGACACTGGTGCATCCTAAAACATCATGTATTAAATCTTGCAGCCTTGAGCAAAACTCAGTAAACAATAAACAGATGCTTTATAATACAAAACTCATGCAAGTTTCACAATGGTTGAATATGAAGGTTGTTTGTTTCCCCATCTGGTGCCAACTCTTCCAGGCTCCAGATGCATTGTGACCTGCTCTGAACACTTCTGATTGTGTAATGAGCTGCTAATTACAAACAGCAGCAACTCTGTTTAGTCCAACTGCTAATATTACTCTGGCAGGGAGAACTGTATCAGTCCAGCAGCACCACATACAAAACTACTACAATTCTTCATCAGAACACACAGTGCAAGCCAGTGGCCTAGCCAGGAGTTATTTTCTATTATACAGAAGCTAGTTCTGGTACACTAATTTGATTGGTCAAGCAACGTTCCAAGAGTGCCTATATTTCCTGTTCACTGTGTGTATCATTCCACTCGTCTGTGTTCGCCACGTAAAATTCCACTTCCTAGTTTGCAACGGTTATACCCAAAAGCAAGAAAATTGCATTTAAAATTTTAAATACAAGCAATTCGTCTCTGCTTAAAAGCTAATTTGAGCAGGCTTATGTCTGTTTTGTCTATATTTATTTCTTTGTGGTGCCATGTGATGGCCTGTCATCCCATCCAGAGTAAATTCTCCCTGTATCCCTCCCTTGCACCCTGTATTCCTAGGATTGGCTCCGGATCCTGTGAGCATGACCAGGATAAAACGTTTACTGAAGACGGATGAATAAATGAATGTCTGTTTTGTAGTTGTCCAATCAAGGTGTGACATTCACTGTGTGAGGAAATCACAACTAGCAAGCAGTGATTATGCAGCTAGATTTCTTTTTGCAGTCTGACTGTGTTTACCACTGTGATTGTTAAACTGGCTCCTTATACAACATGATCTTTGCAGGATAATAAACAAACAAACAAAAAAAAACATTTCCACTTAATGTAGGTTAAAATTATTTATGATTTATTAGAGTTGAGGTGTCAAAACTGTAAGAAAAAGTGCATTTTGGCTAAAACCAAAATTGTAGTCTTTTGGCTGTTTAAATTTAGCCATAGCAGTATCCGATGGGCTTGGCAAACTGCCACACATTTATTTTGTTGTGTGAACATGTTTTCCGTTTTTTGGATTTGTAGCTATGTTTGGAGCTGTATGATGACTCAAAAACAGATGAGCCTCAGTTTGTCTCTGTGGACTTCATCAATAATAGTTCACCAAAGCTGCAGATTTTCCACTTGGTGAAGGACAATATTCATATTGTACCTGGTGTAATGTGGCATCACTAATGCAGCCTGAAACCAGATGGTGTGTAGCTGGACAGGGGACAACATTGCAGAGGGGCCAAATAAGGCCTTGTATAAGTTCTAACCAATTATAATTGATGTGAGTTTTAGGCTCTGCTAGATTATGTAAGTGAGATTTTTATTTATTTATTTATTTATTTATTAACCAGGTACTAACCCTTAAACATGTTTAAAACCCTTAAACATGTTTAAAACCTTTTAACTGCATCATTGTACTCAGGTTATTATTTAACAACCCCCTGTCACAGTGTAGACAAATGCAATTACAGTTGAGCATTTTTATTAAAGAGCAGGCAGATAAAGACAAAAAGTTAATCGATATCAGGAACAGAAAAAAAGGCAAAGGTCAGTTGGCAGAGCTGGGGTAGGCTTGCCTGGGTCATGAGGCAGGTACAAGGCTTTAGAGGTCGCTCCATCGGCCTCTACCATGAGCAGTTCTTGGGAGGCTGCCTCATCAGCCTCAGGCATAAGCAGGTCTTGGGAGGCCACGCCGTCGGTCTTAGACAGGAACAGAACTTGGGAGGCTGCACTGTTGGTCTCGCACATGGGCTGGACTTGAGAGGCCGCCTTGTCTGCCTGAGGTATGAGCAAAACATGGCAGGATGCTCTGCATGTGAAGCCACCCCATGGCCTCTGGCTGGAGCTGGAGGGAGCTCTGCAACAGAGGCCACCCCATTGGCCTCTGGCTGGAGCTTGGGTGAGGAGGCTGCCCTGACGGCCTCTGGACGGAGGTCTGCAGGTGAGTCCGTGCTGTTGGCCTCTGGATAAATCTTGGGTGAGGTGGGGCCCTATCTGCATGGCTATGAAAATACAATTGACTTTGAAACAGAAATGCTTTCAGCTTGTCTTCAGTGCCATCAAAGAGGGATGGGGGATATATGAAAGTCCACTGGGGAAAATGGACTGAGCTGGGATGGTGCACCTGGTGTTTTACTCATCCATGATGAAGATGAAGTATTCTGTCATGTAATGGTGGCGTAGACAGATCCAATTGCAGTTAAGATTTTTTTTTTTATCAAAGAGCAGGCAGACAAATCCAGAAAGTGAATCAATATCTGGAACAGTAAACAGCCAGAGGCCAGGCGATCTACAAACTGCAATATCGGGGTAATCCAAAAACATGAACCAGGAAACAGATCTAGATTGAGAATCGGAGAATCACAACATAGAACAGAACATTTGGTACGAACAGGCAGTTAAACACTGAACAATACTTCGTGTGGAACAAAGACTCCACAGTTTAAATACATAAACTTTAATGAAGGGCAAACCGAGAACAGGTGAAGGGAGAACATGCGTGGAGACAAGACATGAATAAAAACAAAACGCATGTCGCAAAGTAAATGAAGACTTGACAACATAGAAGTGCATGCCGCAAAGCTGTGGCCTCCGTATACTTTTGGCCATATAGTGTATGTTAAGCTTTATGTACGTAAGTATATGTATGTTAAGATGGTATATACAAACTGATTCATTACATGACATTTTCACATGCATACACACATTTGAAATGTGATGTGTTAATGAAAAAAAAAACTTGTTCTTCAAACTGGATCTTTTTAAAGGTTATTTCCAAGGTCTATTTCCCCCTTCTCCTTAGAGAGCTTTCACTCTGAGCACAGAGGAAAGTGATAATAAGTGATGCAATAAATCAGGAGCATATCGCTGACCTACCTATTGTGTTGGACCATACTCAGCATTTGTCTTTTTGAACTAGTGAACTTGTAGCAGACCAGACCAATTCCAATTGTGATGTCTGTTCTGCAGCATTTACTGATTCTATGGGGATTATCTTTGGAATATTCAGAGAAACTAGCTAGAACTGTGAGCTGCTAAATACAGGTGTGGCCGATGTAAATGTGCTAGTAGGGCTAAGCTACCTTGTCTGATATAAATACATCAATATAAGATTTCATTTTGGATCAGATTATTTGCTGTTAAAAAATAGGATCATTTTGTGGTTTTGTGGAACTAAGCGCAACAGCACCACCAACAGTCATAAGAACAATACAGAGAATGGTATGGGACTGATTTCATTCTAGTCTCAGTATGTACAATATGTGCACATGTGATTTTTTTTTCCTTTTTTATTGGAATTACTAAGTTTAGCCAGAGACAATCATATTTTAGTACTCCAAAAAAATAACCTCTCTCTCTCTCTCTCTCTCTCTCTCTCTCTCTCTGTGAAGTGTAAAATGAGCTTCATTACGGTGTCTGCTAAAAACTCTTTTGTCTGTTAAATTGCTTCTTACATCTACATTTATCCTGCTGGAATCAGACCATGTGCTGATTTGATTTTAGAGTGACGTCTGATGGCTCTGAAGCCGTGTCGTCCTGCACGTCGACACGAAGCCTCTACAACATGTGCAATTTACAGTTATCCTTTAAAACACACTTCATCCTCTTTAAAGTCATTGACGTGTCTGAGGTTCAGCAGGAGTTTCTTTATTCGCTGTGAACCCAGGCTTTGAAATGGGTTACCAATTACCATCATTCATAACAGCATGCAGACAGAAAGCACTTTAGCGCCTTAGCCGAACCACACAACTTTTCTTATTGCAGCTGGATGACAGGAGCTGAAGCTCGGTGTTGTCTGTGGTTGTGGCAGCTCGCACCCTTCAATCTCATTTGTGCTTAGCGAGGCTGACGAACACCTGCTGCTTTTTCCGAGATTAAACATCATAAACATTTGTCTGGAGTCTGTTGCAGCTGGCACTTCCACATCTGAGTAAAGCGACCCATTCACTTTGACTTCTACACATCTAAATCCAGGACTGCAAATAAAATCTATTTACCTATTTACCTCACAGCTAATGACATTAACATGTCTGCTCTGCTCTTCTTTCCATTTCCTAACTGGTGTAGTTTAAGGAGGGCAGGCAGGTCAGTGAGCTTTATGTACATATCTCTCAGACACACTGTGATTACAACAGCAGCTCACAGATCTGTAGTGTGGCTCAGGGGCAGGGGCAATTACACCCATGATTCCATAAACTGAAGGATGGACCTGATAAGAAACAGCAGGAATGGAAGACAGGAGGACAAACAGGACAGGAGGACAACAGCTCACCTCAGACCTGGCACTGAAGTGGTAACTGCATTTATTTACTACTATTTAACTGATAATGCAATGAAAACTAAATGCACATGGCTGATAACATCTAACTGCGTTGACCTAAAACCTACTGCTGCCTATTGCATCATGGGAGAAAATATACATGTGCTGAGTTAATAAACGTGTGGGTTAGGGGGCTTTCACACATGGCATTTTGCATGAAAATTTGGTAATGAGAAAGCTGTAATGTGGACCGCGAAGTGCACAGCAGTACCAAACCCAAACCTACCTGTAGGAGGTCGTCCGAGTTTGGTTGCACTGGAACTGTGCTGCAATTCCCATGAATGTGAATGTAACTCGTACTTGGGTCCACACTTTTCAGAAAGTAAAGTAACCTGCGCATGTGTTGTAGTCGATGACAATATCATTCGTTTCCACAACACACCTATCCACTGCTGCGCATAATATCCATCCATCCATCCATCTATCTTCTACCACTTACTCCTTTTCAGGGTCATGGGGAACCTGGAGCCAATCCCAGGGAGCATCGGGCACAAGGCGGGGTACACCCTGGACAGGGTGCCAGTCCATCGCAAGGCACAATCACACACCCATTCATACACTATGGACACGCCAATCAGCCTACCATGCATGTCTTTTGACTGGGGGAGGAAACCGGAGTACCCGGAGGAAACCCCCACAGCACAGGGAGAACATGCAAACTGCGCACACACAGGGCCCAGGCGGGACTCGAACCCCGACCCTGGAGGTGTGAGGCTAACGTGCTAACCACTAAGCACTAGGGTTCGATAGAATCAAGCAAGTCTGAAACCAGACCAACACTGCCGGAGGCGCCGGGAACAATCCCACTCGGACCTCAGCGAACGTGCCCACTGTGAAAACCACCTTAAAGGGCATTCTATTTTCTGCTCTGCCTCAGTGTGACTCACACACCTGAGTATGATCGGTAATATGCTTCGAAATCATTTTAAAGAACAGAGCTTCAGACCACGTTTTGTACTTTGATTAAACAAGTATAAAGGCAGTGACATTTAGTGAATGGAATGAGGCTCATTCTGGGAAGTTGTTGGTGAGTGTTTATGAGAAAGATAATAATAAAAATATAATAATAATAAAAAAAATAGCAACAAGGTGCTTTCGCGAGCTTCAAAGTATCAGCAGATTTCAGTATGATTTATGTAAGTAATAAAATATGACCAGGTGTGCTGTTATAGGTACATAATCAGTGATGGGGTGGTGTTACGCAGCCCAAAACAATGGTTTTTTTTTTTTGTTCATAAAACAGCACATCCCAAAGTGCTCTATTCCTTTCATACCACAGCAATATGTTGATTGCAATTTTTATTTATTAAATAATGTCATGACATACATATCAATTTATAGCCAGATTAATATTGTGGAATGCCTATGAAATAAGTTAGTTCCTGTTTTCACTAACTTTATAGCAGCTGTTCCATCTCTCTCTCGGTCTCGCTTTTTCTTTTTTCTTGATGTTAATAAGACAGAAAAATCAGCTTGTAAGGTTACTAATAATCCTCAAAACACAACATATTGAAGACTTTGCTGTGTCCGAAAACTTAAAGATAAAACTTTAGCTCTGACAGCTACAAAGCGCTGGCACTGGAGACTCCTTCCATACGAGCTAAAGAAACATCACCATATCAGCAATAATATATATATATATTTTTTTCATTTGCATGCAGGGACTGCCATATGAGTTTTTGTGTAACTTGCTATTAAAGAAACGATAATGTATTAGAATCAGCACATTAATATAAACCTTGCATTTGTAGCTACAATACTGAGCTTCTGTTATAGAAAATTAATCAACCCCTTCTGACCAATCAGAATCAAGAATTCATCAGCACTGTGCCATTATTTTCTATACTTATCACGTTAAAATAGCTATAAACGAGCATTAGTAAATGTCACACAGACACAGAGGTTAATGCATGGTTGCTATTTTTTCCCTGGTGACTATTTTATGTCAGTGCAGAAAGTTTGATTAGGTTCAGTGTGAAATCAGCTAATTAGGTTCATTGGCAACAGGTCAGTAACATGATTGGGTATAAAATATTATAAAAGATTAACCTTAGAGAGGCAGAGTCTCTCAGAAGTAAAGATGGGATGGAAGCAGATGTTGCTTTAAAACCTGTATATACCTTTCAGCATTGATGATGCCTTTCCGGATGTGCAAGCTGCCCATTCCTTAGGCACTAATGCACCCCCATACCATCAGAGATGCAGGCTTTTAAACTGAGCGCTGATAAAAAGCTGGATGGTCCCTCTCCTCTTTAGGCCTCTTTAGTTTAGAGGACACGGCATCCATGGTTTCCAAAAAGAATTTCAAATTTGGATTCGTCTGACCACAGAACAGTTTTCCACTTCGCCTCGGTCCATTTTAAATGAGCTTTGGCCCATAGTAGACGGCTGTGTTTCTGGATCATGTTCACATATGGCTTTTCTTTGCGTGAGCAAGCTTTAACCAGCATTTGTGGATGGCACGGCGAACTGTGTTCACAGACAATGAGTTCTGGAGGTGTTTGAGTCCATGCAGTGATTTCCATTACAGAATCAGGCCTGTTTTTAATGCAGTGCTGCCTGAGGGACGAAGATCACGGGCATGTGATATTGATTTTCACCCTCGTCCCTTACGCACAGAGATTTCTCCAGATTCTCGGAATCTTTTGATGATTTTATGTCCTGTAGATGATGAGATATTCATAGTCTTTGCAATTTTACGTTAATGGACATTATTCTGAAATTGTTCCACAAATTGTAGTTGTAGTTTTTCCACAGATTTGTGAAACTCTGCCCATTTTTAATTCTGAGAAACTCTGCCTCTAAAAGATCCTCTTTTTAAACCCACTCATCTTACTGACCTGTTCCCAATTAACCTCCAGCTGTTTCTTTTTTACTACCACTTACATTTCCAGCCTTTTGTTGCCCCGTCCCATCTTTTTTGAGACATGTTGCGGCCATCAAATGAAAAAATTACCTTATTTTTTTCTTAAAATGATACATTTTACTCAGTTTAAACATTTGATGTGTTTTCGATGTTCTATTGTGAATAACATATGGGTTTATGAGATTTGAAAATCATTGAATTCTGTTTTTATTTACATTTTACACAGCGTCACAACTTTTTTGGAATTAGGGTTGTAATATATTATATTATATTATATTATATTATTCAGACTGTAAATACATACTAAATTACCTTAGCAATATACATTAGGTTTACTTGGTTTTATCTGGTAGTTGATTTAATGAATATTTATTACATTTTTACTGCAATGTTTATTTAAAGTAATGTACATTGTTCGATGTACATTCGTTCATTCATTCATTCATTCAGTCTGTCAGTCATCTTCAGAAACCACATTATTTTAGTCAGGGTTGCAGTGGGTTCAGACTACACACACCCTAGATGTGATGCCTGATCATTGCAGTGCCCCATGCACATCATCAATAACCTGACTTATAGTTCATGCAAACACCTCAAGCACAATAGAGTCAACCAACTGAGACCAATACGAATGAAGGTCGGTAATCCATTTAACAAACCATTCAATAGAAAAATAACAGCTATGCAAACCTTTGTGTCTGATTACCTTAACTATGAGAAACAGCAAGTGTGTTCTATACAGGTGTGTTTGAGATGCGCTTCTGGCATGATAAAACAGTCCTGTAAGAAAACGCAGCTCTTTGTACAAGTTTTAATCTATTTTAAAATAAATGTTGTTGTATGGGTATCACACTAACATTCCGTGGCAGATGTAGGACTCGGATTGAACCCAGAAAAGGTATCGGTGTTTAATATTCAACAGGAATTCGACAAGGATGCAGAACTTGCACATGGTGTGTGTGAAAAGCCAGAATAAAGTCCGACTGGTGAGAATCTTTGTATGTAAACAGAGGCATTCTTTCACACTTAAGGGCAAATTCGAGAAGCCAATTCACCTACTGGCATGTATTTTGGAGGTGGGAGTATACCAGAGAACGATAAACACGGATGTTTATGAGCACTCAAGTAATTTTCAAAATGTGGATGCTCACTAATGGATTATTAGAGTAACAGCATGGGGAGTAGTTCAGCCTCTGGTTTATACAGATGGCATTCTCCCTCTGCTCTCAGCACAGATAGTGTTAAACTAGAAGGGCTAATGCTAATTAATTAAAACACAGCAGATTTGTTTCACAGTTAGGGGTTACTGAAGCAGGGTAGATGAACGTGTCAGTCAATTTAATTCATGATATACAGCGACATATAGCCTAGTATCACAAACCCTGCAGGAGAAGTGTCATTGTGCACGCACGCACATGATTATGTCATGCTGAAATGTATGAAATCTGAGTTGCAAGTGTCTTCTTTTAACTAGCTGATATTAAGGATAGCATTTCTAATTACATGTGTATTTATTTCTCCACCATATAGACACGCATTCACATGTTGGGGCAATTAAGCTCCATATTATTGGTGCAGTAAAAATAATTTTCCTCAGATTTATTCCCGCTTGCATCATGTATCATTTTAACATTTTAACATTGGCATCAATTACCTTTTCATTTATTCATTCTTATTGTAAAGCTTGCTCAATAGATCACAATGTGCTATCTCTCTCTTTCACACACACCCCCACACCGACTAGGCATTAAATGCGATACAATATACAATATACTGTATGTAATCGATTTCCATGCACATAACAGATCTGAAAACATTATAAGAGAGATCAGTCTCCACACCGAAAAACAAAATATACCACAAAGTATGTGACTTGATAAATCTTTGAAACTCAGTCATGTTAACGGCTTGATTCATTGAATGAGGTTCATTCACAGAAAATTAGACCTCCAAACTGCACTTCTGCTTCAGTCCTTCAGTGATGAGCTTGCATTACATTATTTTAATTGGCCACCAAAGCCCATAATCTAACAAATCGACTGCAATAAACTAGCTATTGAAGAGGCAAATTAACATTTTAATTACAGTGGTTTGCTTGTGAACTCATAGACTGTAAGGATTTTAGATTGTTCTAGCCAAAAAAATGTAATCACTAGCGTAATCCAAGTATCACAATATGAAAAGTAATGTAATCGGATTATTTTTTGGATTGCTTCAAGGTCGTATAAAGGTGAATAAAGTTAAAAACAAAACGATCTAAACTGTTTTATTTAGAGCTTATTTTAGAGCTTAAAACATGTTCAACGTTTGTATTTGTTTTAAATGAATAAATAAATAAATAAATAAAAGATCACTGTCCCTGATGGGGGTAACATTACATCACAAAAGCTAGGGTGTTACTATGAATGAATGAATAGTGTTACTATGAATGCAGACTTTAATACACTGAACAAGACACACTATTAGCATCACATATATATATATATATATATATATATATATATATATATATATATATATATATATACACATACATATTTAATAGATTTCACTCTGCCCACGTTTGTATCAGATGCCACGAGTGTACCTTCTATCATCATTTACACATTTGATAGACCATGTAATACGAAGCAATGCAATAACCTGAAATTAAAAAAGACCTTAAATGACCATGGGCATTGTTTCGACTCAGGACAGCTGGCATTTGCTGCTACTGTCAAGCAACGGTTTGATGCCATACACAACAGCGCTTCACCTTCGTGCTTTCGCTGAGAGTAGGCTAGGCAGGAATTTGGCCAGTAGTTGCTGCACCCCTTTTCTAATCAACCACTTGGTGTTTAAGAAGGTGGGAATTACAGAGAAGGGTTAAAGCAATGCAAATATGTGCACACATGTTGCAGTATTAGACCATAAGCACATCATAACGAAACTAAAGACGAATCCCGGACATTTTCTCAAATTTACATATCCCGGTGGGACGCTTTTATAAGGTCCGTCCTTTTATGGTCACTCTAACAAAAGCATTTCAGAAAACAATTTTTGTTAATTTCTACCAAATTGTAGAACGTGAGTCACCACTGGCTATAGCGAACCATAACTATAATCAAGCAGCTGTACTGTGTCAAAAGATTCATTTCTTTTATTTGAAATGAAAAAAACTGTAATCCTGATAGTATTCCCATTTTTTTTTTAGAAAATATACCTGTAATCTGATTACTTTGTTCTTTGCCGTAACCGTAACGGATTATAGCTACCAGTTTTTTGTATCTTGATTACACAATGCCGTTACATGTATTCCGTTACTCCCCAAACCTGCCCACAAGTAGTTAAGATCAATTCAGTTAGAGGCTGCCACAATAGGAAAAGCATCCAAGATAGTGTTTTTTACTCGCAATTAAATCACTGCCTTTAAACACAAGCACTTGTTTGTAATCTGGGTAGAAATCAGGGATAGAAAATGTGGACTGACAAAGTAAATTTCTTCACTGTCACCTGCAATCTGATGGTTAATGACTTTGGTTGATGTAAAACGTGTATGACGGAGTTTCACTGAACACGCAATGCCAAAATATACTACTTACAGGTTCTGTGCCCTACATTCAGGGAAAAAAAATTGAACAAACTGTAAATAAATTAAAAAAAAGAATTTAAAAACCGCTTGAAGGAAACTTCTCATTCTGAGTGGCAGAAGGAAAATCATATGGGAGCTTGCGAGTTCGCATCCCAAAGATGCCATGTGGAAGAGGGAAGTTAGAGCGTTCCTCCAAGTGTGCTCAGATGTGCTGGACACAGCATGAGCAGCAGCTCAAAAAGATTCAGCGGCTTCATGTGTCTTGGAGGAATCGCATGCGAGTCTTTACCGTCCATGGTTGTTAACTGTCATCTGAAAGGGGAAAGCTGGTTGGCAAATGACAAAATCATAAGAAAATGGAGGAGAAAAAAAAGGAGTTCAGAAAAGAAACATATGTGCAGCAGAAAAAGTATGTATGAAGACAAATATATTGGGCACTTTCATAGTTTTTCACTACCATGGTAGAAAAAAGATTTAGAAAGCCACACTGTTTGGTCGGTATTTCATTTATAACAAGTGCGTTTTTGTGTGATAACCCAGTGAAAACATGCATTTTAACAGTGTTGTAATGAGTATGCCCCGCTCCAGGTTTAACTCAATTCCCCATTTTTTAATTTTATTTTTTATAAGCAGTATGGTAGTAATGTAACATTATTTATGTGCTCATAAATGATATATTAACACAAAATATACAGTAACGCAGCTTAAAGATCACTTTTTTGTTCTCAAAATTCACTGGAGTTGTTGTGTAGTTTGCTTTTCCAACACAGTCTTACATAAATGCATAAGTTAACGTGTGCAAAAGTACCGGAGAGAAAAAAAAAGGATGATTGTCTGGAAGTGACTTTCTAGTCAAATGGTCTTTATCACCACAACTCCTTTGCAGCTACTGTATTAGCTGTGCCTTCCTGTCATGTATCAGGGAAGGGAACTCTGGACTTCAGTTCCCAGCAGCCATTGCACAATACTCATCAGTCATATGACCACCTGCACCGCTTCCTTGTCTTACATGAATCTTTCTATGCCTTGTCTCTGTAGCCGTGTTTTGGTTCCTTTGTTCATGTTTAATCCTTGCCACATTGTTTTGCCTCGTGTTATAGTGTTTTCTGTATGTTGTGGGTTGCTTTATTAAAACCCTATATTCTGCACCTGCATCCGTACTCAACGTCGTATCGTGGCATGGAGTGTACAAATAAAACATCAAAATAACACCAAATGAGATATATATAGTTAAATCAGATTCAGTTTACTCAGAGAAAATCTTATTACATAGAAAATGCTGATTGCACCTCAACAGCGTCTTACTGTGTTCAGATTCTCCTCATTAGCCCTCTGTCTATCCTGAAGTCTTTTTTTATTAGAGCAAGTCACTTAGCTTGGAGGTGACCAGCATCTGGGATCCGGGTGCTTAAAGTGCAGCTCTGTAATCATTACAATGTATTTTATTGCTCTCTATTATCAGTCCTCGATTCCAAATGCCCTTTTAGCACAAAGACAGCTGGTGTATGGAACACTCAGGGCCAATAACAAACTTAAGTGCTTTCTAAGATAGTTAGACAGATTGTATGGAAAGTCTTTTGTGCACAGTGAACTCATTCACTTTCTTTTTTTCTCTAAAAACTCAAAGTTTTTAGAATTGTTTAATTTCATGGTCATATTTGCTTGCTTCATGGCAATGTGTTTTTTTTTTTTTTTTTTTTTTTGTTTGTTTGTTTTTTGTACTTTTGGGAAATACATTAGGGTAACCTTTCAGCATACAGTTTTTGAGCGAACTAAAAAGACAACCAGAATTCTAAAAACTCTCCCGCCTCTCTATTTGCAAAAAAAGAGAGAGATTTAAATAGAAATGGTGTCAGCTTCCTAGTTACTGTATTTATAGTTGTGCAGGTAGAGTGTACAGTGGGGGAAATAAGTATTGGATGCGTCAACATTTTTTTCAGTAAATAAATTAATGAGGCTATTCACATGAAATTTTCCCCACATATCAGTATTAATTTTATTACACATAACTTTATTTATGGACGTTATATTTCTGGATTTCTTGAGTTAATACTGAGGTCTGGTGAAATATGTGAATAACCTCATTGGAAATATGTTTACTGAGAAAAACGCTGACCCGTTCAACACTTATTTCCCCTACTGTATGTATTTCAGGCTGGACACATCAGTCAGATATAGCTGAAGTTTGAGAAAATAGTCAAATCATGAATATTTTATACACTTTCTAGTCTTCCTTTATATGTATTTATATATCTGTGGTCTGATGGATGAGCAACAAGAGAAAACAATTCTTTACCCAAGTAAAAGTGCAACTATTCGTCTAAATAAATTATCTAGTAAAAGTTGAAATACAGCTTCAGAAAACTAGAAATGTATAAACTTTTTCCTTTTCTAAAAATGAGTCAAAATTAATCACAATAGAAATAACATGCACAAAATATATCTGCTTCAAATCACACTGATTTTAGTTACTGATGGTAAATTAGTGACCTTTAGCCGCTAGCCTGTATTAAGGAAAAAACAGGCAGAAGGTCCACGATGAATATAGACAGAATAACAGCAGCTGAGTGATGTCATGACATGCCAAGAGCACAAAAACGGCATGGTGTCCCACTATAAACACTATATAATACAAGATTCATGCTATTAGTATAAGACAGTTTCAAAGCATTGATTTAAACTTTAACAGATGTGACAGTGAGAATATCCCATAATACCCATCACTGCAATCTTTCTCCTGTTAAATACATTTCATATTCATCATGGCAGCTTGTATTGTGACAGCCAATTCTTAGCATTAAGCTAGTTTATATCATGAGAGTTATCAGCATGCTGGCTACCATTTGAGAGATAAGAAATAAAGGGATTTTTATTTAGCCTTACATGCAGGTTGATCATGAGATACGCCAAGAAAGCCAGTCACTGTTTACCCAGAATGCGCATTTCTCTGCCTTGATGATCGTTTTGGTTTTCAGGAGTCTCTGAAGGACTTTCATGTCAGGGATAGTGTGTTTTTGAGGGGGTCAGATCATATAAAGATGTTGTTGATGTAGGCATTGACAAACATACCAATAAAAGGAACGCTGAGGTGGCATTGACTAGACCATATAGCATGACTATCTATTCTTAACTTCCACTCACCACCCTTACAAATTCTGATAAGATTGTAGGTACTCTCACGGCTGAGTAGTTGGGACAGAACTAATGGCGAACAAGTTTATCTAGATGAATGAGGTATTCTGACGAAATACTGCTACCTCAGGATAATTCTGCTTTCTGCATTGAGAGTGACGGCATTGAGCGTGTGCTCAATCCATCCAATTCCATCAGCCACTGTGCAGAATATGAAACTCGCTGGGCTTAGTTGCCCCCGTTTTAATGTGACTAAGCATTATCCCACGTCTTAGCCTTCAGATGGGTGGTTAAACATGCTGTGGAAGAGATTGATGAAACTATACCATCACTTCAGTTGAGCAAGACAGTTCTAATTCACTGAACTTCTCTGAAAGAAGCGAGGGCTGTGCCACTCTTCTTAACAGACTGAATGTCTTGTGCCAAGAAGTATAATAAGCATTGTAGATGGAAACGTTGACACTTGGTTGGATCCCTGTTGTACTTGTTGGGTTGGACGGTAAGGAATCAAGCGTGTTGAGCCGGTGTTGCCATTCGCCCATGAAATGCCCTTTATAGAGCTTGTTGAAACCCCTTTCATTCGTGTTAGAGGCAATCTTTTTCAGGTATGATGGACAGGCAAATTCAAGTGCATGTATCACTGCACTGATTTTCCAACTCATAATAAAAACTTGCAATCACACTTTTTAGTATTTATTTCCCGCTTGAATACTTCCAGATCTAATTTACATAATGATCTGATTAATTGAATTTGGGTGTGTTAAGGTAGGAACATTAAACTGTGCGATCCATCGACACATCAGCAGCTGAGAAATGCTGTTTCTTATTTATTTAGGACACCATCTTGTTTTTCTCAGGGGAGATGGAGACATAATAAAACAATGGCTTCATAACTCTCTTATTTGTGTTTTATGTACTGTTACAATAAAACACTGACTATTCACAGATGTTTCGAGACCGAGTGAAGTGTGTTGAAAAATAATTTTTTGAATCTGGTGGCCTGTTAGCTTATTCCAGAGTCTCTATCAGATACTGATTTGTAAACTAGTCATGTGTTTAGTCTGGCCTCCTGTGTGTTTGACTGTTATTGATGAATTATATAAGATGTTTGTTTTTTTTTGATAGCCACTAACTGTGTAATATGAGTTATAAAGTACCTCAATTTGTTCACTGAAGAAGTTAAAATCGATTTCTGACTCTTTTAGCCATTTCTACCTATTGTGGTTTAATCACTGAGGCATATCTGAAAATGGGATTACTCTAGTCACCGCAAGCAAAATGTGTACAGTCCTATAAAGGCTTGTTTTGAAGATGCATGGGTACCCATGATAACGTTTCTTTTTATGCATTGATCTTAGTTTGAAGAATTGCTATTTCAGATTCTTCTATATATAAAGTTGAGGTACAAAGATTTACATAGACCTAGGCTAAAGACAAGAAAGCTTTTCACACGTTTCATATTACCATACATTTCTTTAGGCAAGTTGAGTAGGGCATCTACTTTGTTCACACCAGAGGTCATTTTAAAACAATGAATTAGAGACATGTTTATTTCAGCTCTGTTTGTCTATAACAGAATTCCAGTGTGTCAAAGTTCACATACACCAACTTGACTGTCTCTTTAAACAGTCTGGAAGATTCCAGAAATTGATGTAATGACTTTTAGAAGCTTCCGATTGGCAAACTATCATAATTAGGAGTTAATTAGGAACCTTATCCACAAGGCTGGTTCCTCCTTAGGACCTTGAATTTTCATACAGCTGAAGGTACCAAGAGCATTTGTACAAACACTTGTTTGCAAATATAAAAGTCTTGGGATTACACAGACGCTGCATCATTCAGGAAAGATGCACAAATTAACTCCAAGGGACAAACAAGCCCTCATCTGAAAGGTTCAACTGGAACACAAAATAACAAGAAAGGAACTGGTGAAGGAGTTAAAGGCATCAGGCACCAAAGTATTGTAACTACTCACCCCTGAGAGGTACTGGTTACAATTAGTCTGGACTCTAAAAGTGTGAGGCTTTTAATCCAAAGAACAGTGTGAAACATGGAGAATGCAGCATGATGTTGTCTGGCTGTTTTGCTGGAAAAAACAACTGGTGCACTTCAGACAATATATAACATCACAGGAAAGGAGGATTATCTAGAAATACTGAAAAAAAACCCTCAAGAAATCAGCCAGAAATGTAAAACTTTGCTTCCAACAGGACAGTGATATTTTACTTGTAACAAATTGCTTTAAAGAGTGGTGTGAGATGAAAGGAGGCCCACAAACCTGACTTAGTTACACCAGTTCTGTCAGGACCCACATTTGACCCACTGAAAATCTGACATATATGTAAATAAAAACTGGCATAAATGTCACTATGTTATTTATTTATTTATTTATTTATTTATTTATTTATTTTAAATTAACCTCTCTGTGAGTTAGGAGATCTATGGAAGCAGGAAATATGTGAGTTTGAATGTCTTTAGCATAGGTGTATGTAAACGTTTTGCCTTAACTATATTGAAAGGAAAATGAAGGTAAAAACAATAGTCAGAAAGAAAAAAAGGACATTTTGAAAATGATATTTAGGCAGCAGGCTGAGCACACTAAAAGCTGAATGATTGCGGTGTCATAAATTAATCTTTGTGAAAAAACAACATGCTGACATTAGTGATATAATCTGTTCATTACTCTTAATCCCAGTATCTACTTTGCAATGTAGATGCAACGTTGGAAATCCAATACCTGCCTTCACCATCATGGCTTACCACTGGTGTCTGGTGTCAAAAAATGATTTGATTTATTAAGATTATCCTATTACACTGAGAAATGGCACCACAACAAAATCAATGTGACCTTCTCAGTGTTCCTAATTTGTAAAACAGGAAAGATAGCAGACAAAATGGCATCCATGTCATATATGGAGTGCTGTAATGAAATGATTAATGGTGAAGACAGAATGATAATAAAGATAGCTCTGAATGAAGCAATCACCCCTAACCATCTTGCACCAAACTATGCAGGATTTTTAGATTGTCAAAACAAACAAACAAAAAGGTTATGGAAATATTTTTTTTATGTTCCAAAACCCAACATGCTTGATAATATAAGTAGATAAGTAGGGTCACTGTATGATAAAATCAAAGAAAAATTTCCCCAGAGGCTAGATGCCCAGGGGTGTTCATGGGTTAGACCATATAAAACTTTTAATAAAATCAAGTAAACATTATACTGAAAGACGGTATAGGGGTTATGCATGCTGAAGCATTTATTCCCAGTCATGGTTGTGATGAATCCAAAGCCTATCCTGGAAATCCTGGGCTCAAGGCAGGGATACACTTTGGATTGGGATGCCAGTTCGCTGCAGTGGTGGCTTAGCGTTTAGGTCTCTGAACGAATGATCAGAACTTCATGGGTCTGAATCACAGTACCGCCATGCTGCTCAGCTCAATTGTAAGTCATTTTGGACAAAAGCATCTAAAAAAAGTAAGTAAACGTACACACACATTTGCAAACCTATTCACACAACAAGTAACATTTATAGTACAGAATCCACTTTCCAGCAGAGAGGTTGGAGGATACTGGAGAACCCCGATGAAACCCACATGGACACAGAGAGAACATGTAAAACTCTACACTTGAACTCAAACCAAGGATCCTGGATACTACCCACTGTGCCACCCTTCCACCTTGGTGCAGAACATTTTGCTCTAGTAAGCAATTCTGCTACAGGCTTATATCCTGTAAACTAAAGATGACAGTATTGAGAACAAAGTAGTATAGTAGATGTGAAGGTAGTTAGGAAGTCGTCACTTATGCTGCTTACGACAAACTGCATTTTATTTGTTATATGCCAGGAACAATGAGAAGAACCTCAGTTCTGTCTGAATTAAACTGGGGAAACATGTGGGCCAATAAAACATTATTACAGTCGTTGTTATTGGACAGATAATTTACATAATGTAATAACCCAGATGACAAACCCTCTTTGTGTATCATGACCTGGTCTTGGTGAAGAGGCTTGTGTCCTTGTGTGAACCTCAGGGTTATGTCATCAGGAAGTTAGGGCCATGCTTGATGAAAAGATCTAGGTACTAAGTGTAAGACTAAGTGTAAGACTATGTGTACCCTGTCCAGATTAGGGTTACTGGGACCCACTTCTGGAGCTAGGCCTGATGGTGCTTTCTTCAGGAAGCATCTTGTGACTGGGCCACCCATATAAATCAGTCAGGCTCAACGGTGACCTGCAAGATGAAGTGTGATAGGTCAGTCAGTGCCAAGCATATGATATACAGTCTTAGATTAACTAGTCCCTGGCAAACACATGATTACCCATAATAATAGCATCTAGAGAAGTAGAAGGAAACCCCGGTTAAGTATAGTCCATGGTAATAAAATGGACTTACTTACAATTAAAACGGAGTTACTGTATGCTGTATATGATGTCAAATGCTACAGTGATATCAAGTTAGATTGAAACAGAAAATTCTCTAATATCTATTCTAATATCATTTCTGACTCTGCAAAGGTCAGCCTCTGTATTATGGCCTTGTCGGTAGCTTAAAATCCCTAACATTTTGGAGAGTGAAGTAAATAAAGTTGGCAAATATTCACACACAGATATTCATGGTCAGATTTCTTCAGAAGAGACTACACAAAATCACTGTTGGCAGCTAGTTGCAATTTTAAACAGGAGGGCTCACTATTAGCAATTTGGCACTAAATTGAAAGGCCTGAAGAAGCTGGAAACCGAAATCGGTTCTTTAATGTTGTCAAAATGGTCTCTGAAAACATCACACATGCTTCACTGAAATGCTTGAGTAAATAGTTAGGATCTTACAGCAGCTTAAGAGGTTTAGCATAAAAAGTAAGGGTCCTATGGGGAGTATTTGGCTGCCTGATGAATTATCTTGTATTGGCAAAGCATGTGTTAAGGAAGGCTTTGTGCCATAATGTGCATGGCTCAAGGGAATGGCTTTATTTGTTTTCTATTTTCCTCAGAGAATTATTTTATTTCATTGAACATTAACAGATGCTACTAATTAATGTACCACTTAATTAATCATCACTACAGAAATACTTGATGTTACAAAATATTATCAATTGAATTTAATAATAATAATAATAATTATAATAATAATAAAAAAACCCACTAGCAATAGAAAATCTGTAATTTTCTATACACATTAGGTCTTGCAATATTACTAGAAAAGACACAAAAATCAAAATAGACCAGAGAAAGAGGATTAGAGGAGAGGGCTGTACATGTTGGATCAGTAGGATGTTCTTTATAACCAGCTTAGACACATACACAGTAAACTGATTTAAGGGTCATCTCAGGATCAAGGTTGGAGAGACAAAGTGATTAGTCATTTTCTTCAAATGGAATTAGGATTCAATTTAATCAGCTGCATTCGGACTAAAATGCATTAGCTTTTTGTCTTGGAGAACAACAGAAAACTTTCTTCGATCATTTCACACACAGATGAAGAAACTACAGAAACGACAACGTGGGCTGGATATCACTTTACGCTCACTTACGTTTATGAATAATAAGTATCAAGTGAGTTAATATTTAGTGCCAGGTTTTTGAGAACTGCTAAATTAAAAACTTTTCTTCATGCAGTATTTGTGTTTCTCCAGTATAGAGCGGTCACGTCCAAATTCACTGCTAATCCAAGAGCCAACATGATTCCACGATTTAATCCAGTCCAGATATTAGCTCGCTCTCACTCACCTGCATATTGAGCTCACCTGTTTTTCATTAACCCTCATTTATCTCTGTGTATTTATACCAGTTCATTCAACAGCTATTTTTGTGAGGTTTTGCCATTCCAGCACACATTTTTCAGTGGTTCGGTCTCTGCTGGTTAATCCTGATTTTGACCTTTTGCTTCTGTTTTTGATTTTGATAACCCAGCATTTCTCTGTTTGCCTGATGATAGACCACTGCCTGTTTTTTGATGATGAGATTGTCTACTGATTAGTATTGTTACTAAACAGCTAGCACCACTGTCTCTGCCTAGTATCAGAGGCCTTAAAGTCCGAGGTCTTGAGGTGGTATTATTATGGTATGATGTTATGTAGTTGGCTGTCCTCAATGGCTTTATTACCTACACTAGCAACAAATGCCAGTCTCCGCATTTAACATTGACTCAATGACGTTACAGCCAATATTAAATGTCAATAATAAATGTTTCTATCATTTCCTCTTATAAACTGGCAATGAAATGCCTCAGTGTTCACCTCTGTAAGTTGGGCAATTGGTGCTAACTATATGCAGGTGGTAAATGCTGACTGAATTTACGGCTGTGATTTAGTGTGCTGAGCAAAATGTGATGCCATTTAGCATTTGATTAGCATTCAGTTATGGCTGTTGTCATGGTGAAGGAGAAAGAAGTTAATACGGAATGGAGGATCAGTCCATATCAAAGCAAAGCGGTTTAAAAGAGCATGGAAATGGCTCAACATTACTGCAGTTTGAAGTTCACAAAGCAATAGTGGGCATGCGAGCATGCCAATAAGAAATGTCAAGTATAATCATTCCTGGCATTTGAGAATTCATATTATTTAAAAGGTTTTTAGAGAGCACTTTAGAAGAAGACAGAATACCCAGAATAACTACATATATAAATAAATAAAATATACACTAATATGTATATATATATATAAGAAGTCCTGTTTATTAAACAATACGTTTTATTTTAGTTATTTATTTATTTTTTTTACAATTTTTAAATTGTTTTATATACATTTATAGTAACATTTTGTATTCTGGAAAGTCCATGTAACAAGCAACTTCTTGTTATCACTTACATTATAACAGTCATGGGCGCACAGTGGCTTAGTACGTTCGCCTCACACCTCCAGGGTTGTGGGTTCGATTCCCACCAAAGTGTCTGTAGTGTGTGAATGTGTATGCGATTGTGCCCTGTGCTCTCGGGTGTACCCTGCCTAATGCTCCCTGTTATAGGCTCCAGGTTCCCTGCAACCCTGTAAGATAAGCACTATAGAAAATGGATGGATGGATATAACAGCCATTATATCCATGCCCCTCTTTTCTCTGTCTAGTAATGTTAATATGACGAAAAAAAAAAGCAGCTTGTCATGTTATCAAGAAACTGCAAAGGCCAAAGTTACAGCCTTAACATTGACCATTACATTTACACCATTTGGCAGACCCCCTTATCCAAAGCAACTTACATTTATCTCCTTTATACAACTGAGCAGTTGAGGGTTAAGGGCCTTGCTCAAGGGCCCAGCAGTACTGGTATATGAGCTCATGACCATCTAAGCAGTAGTCCAACATCTTAACTATTGAGCTACCAGTGCCCTATTACAAAGCACTGACACTGGAGACTCCTTCCATAAATGTTAAATACATATCTCCTTAGAGAAAACTTCATATCAACAATAGAAGTGTTTAAAACAAACACTTTTTATGCGTAGTGTTCGCTGTGTAACAGTAACATACTAGAGCAAGTGCATTAATATAAACCTGTGATCTCCCTTACATTCAGAACTACTGAAAAACTGAGAATCAATTTAACATGGAACAGTTTGTACAAATTGGCCTCTTGACTCTACATTTAATTTTAGTGAAACCCCAGGTCTCATTTGTTGCCACTCAAAAAGACAGTCCTTAATTAAGGCAACTGAACACTCTTGAGACTCGCTAATTATTTCAGATTTACTTTATATTTAAAGATAACGTGTCTACAAAATGCCATGGCAAACATCTGCACAGCCAAGTTGTATACACATATAGGGCAAACGAGCTCTGATGAGACAGCAGAAGTCCTGCAGCACAATGGATTTTTTTTAATGAGATGAAACACATGGACACAGCAAATGATTTTGCAGCTCTATAGGACAGAGACACTTCTGAAACCCAGACTTAATGAAGTCCCAGTGGATAGTCTAGGCCAAATATACACACTTTAAACAGAATAAACAGGACTTAGAACTTTGTCCTTGCTTTTAATAATTAATGTGTCCTTCTTTGGTCATACACTTTTTCTATTTATTTTCTTATGACAAGCATTCTATAAAATATAAAATGGTGTGCATGTACTAATTCATCATCATGTGTGCATTGGTTAAATATTTATATATGCTTATTTGTGGACCTTAAAGTGGTACCGATTTTCTATAAGATTTCAATCAAACTCACCTGTCATGTTCAGACAGTGGAGTGACGAAGCCCGGCTTTTCTTGTTGTTTTGTTCAGTGTGGTGTAAGAAGATGTGAGGGATGTTAGAATTTGCCTTTAATAATAGAAGGAACGCGAGCACCACTGGAGAGGCAGGTTCATCATGTTTATTGTGCCAGCATGGCCAGCGATTGCTTTAGTACCACAGCATCCACAACAACAAGCACACGCGCGCTGGTGGGTTAAGACCCAATCGCCTGTGGCCAGTGGGTGATAAATGCCTTGATCTGTCCCAGCTGGCAGCTCGTGTAGGGAAATATAAAAGAGCTGCATATAAATGAGGGAAGAGATGCTGAAAGCATTGTTGTGCATTTATATCACACAATATCGCTGCTCGCTCTGTCTGACCTCCAGCTTAACACTGATGTCCTGAATTCCAGCAAACTCACATTCACGCACACACACACACACACACACACACACACACACACACACACAAAACCCTTCAAGCTTTTTCACTCTTTTCCTCACATTATAAATCACACTACACTTCTTGGACTTTTAAATCAATTAAATTATTATTAATAAGATTTTTTTTTTTTCTATTGAAAAACATGAGGTCAACCTAAAATTAGTAAACACATTGTGGTTTAATGAATCAATCAAAAGCGGTAAAAAAAAAAACAACAACAACAACAACAACAACAACAAAAAATCATCATGTGTCAAAGAAACTTAAATGAAGGATTCAATCAGAGTGCGAAGAAAGCATTTTAAAAAATCCAGCATTGACCAAAATAGAATACACTTTAAGAAACCATACATATATTTTACCAAAACAAACAAATGAGGATCGTGCTTAAACAACACGGAGACGAGACACAGACGGATGTGGATGATGAAGTGAGAACTCATTTCAAATAGGTTAAATTATAGATAAAGTGCTATGTTTGTTGTTGAGATGCATGCATAAAAAACATCTTTGTATATATATATATATATATATATATATATATATATATATATATATATATATATATGTATGTATATATGTATGTATATTGTAATATTAGAAAGGAAGGGTTTGCCCAGGCTGCTGTACAAAGAAGATTGCTATAAAACAAGTTTGATGTGGTGTGTAACATAACCATAGGATGAACCGCAGG
The DNA here is from genome assembly GCF_023375685.1 of Ictalurus furcatus. Classification (NCBI taxonomy): domain Eukaryota; kingdom Metazoa; phylum Chordata; class Actinopteri; order Siluriformes; family Ictaluridae; genus Ictalurus; species Ictalurus furcatus. The sequence continues at coordinate 33,257,306 of NC_071257.1, read as the reverse complement.
TCTTGGGTCAGGGGTGTTCTTAACAGCGACCCAGTTTGCAGTTAAAAGAACACCTACATCCTATTGCTCTTTCTCTCAGTGACTCCTTATCAATGTTTTTTTTTTTTTTTTTTTTTTTAAATATTTGTATCTCAGAGCAGCTCATTTATTCTTGTCTAAAGGTGCACAGGATTGAACGATCCATCACTAGCACTGCAACAGCTTTGCTTTCGTAACAAATTTCTCTTTTATGGCTCATTGGCAAGATACTTAATAAAAACTAGGACAAGAAAAACAGTTTATGGCCATGTTTAGGTTTCTCCCAAGAGAACACGGAATGGTGGAAAACATTTATTTATTACTCATCTATCAGGATCTGAGTGACCTGCTGTAATAAATCAAGCACAATTCAGAGAGAGATGAGGCTCTGAAATGCAACACTAAAATGGATTTAAAGAAAAACTGTCCCATGAGACATTGCAGTGTTAAATACCTGAACAATTACAGTATGTTTGTCACATGAATGAATATAAATTTGTCACAAAATGTATTCTGACTTCTCCCTATGGTTATAGAAGTACATTATTTTAACTATTCATCTTGTCTAATGATTCTTAAAGCAAACTGCAGATTGATAGATATTAGAGAGATTCTGATTTAAATCTGGTTTAAATAGCATTGTGCCCGGTTTAACAGTTATGCAGCTTATGGAAGGATATGAGAGCGTTTAGTAAACTGTGTGTTCAGCAGCATCCTAATTGTGCTTTTTAAATCTAAAATAAATCAAAACAATGACGGTGTTTCGTAGCTAGAGTTGATATCATTTCATTTTACAGCTTACCATTACAGTTTATCATGCTAATGACTTGTCCTGGACTCATTAAATTTGCATCCTATCACATACTCTTTAGAGCTCATTTGCCCTGCCCTTCTTAGGAAACTGAGCAGGAGAAATGCCACTACCAAACATGGGTAGTTTGTGTACAGTAGTTAAGTTGTGGTTGTGCGGCTTCCTGTGTATCATTCTCCTTCCAAACTTATTTAGAGCAAGCTAGAGGCAACAGTGACGAGATAAAAAAAAAAATACCCAAACAAACCTGAAATGATTAAGGAAGAAACTTTGAAAGCAACCAGATGAACAAGGGAACCCATCGTCTTCTGCATGACTTTTACTGTTGCACAATTGTCTACTATAAAGTCAAACAGTTCTGAGTGGATTGAAGCGATGTTCAGTGTGAGCCTCGGGGTCTTTTAATAATGACGTTTTTAATCTTTAGGGTATCCAAGAAGGACCATCCAGAGAAGTCTTTCAAATATCCATGTGGAGACATCCATAGCAGTGAGACTGATTCAGTATCTTCATCTTGGCTCAAACATGTAGGGCCGTCGCTGGCTGCACTGACTGCTATGGTGTATACCCTGTGATGTGCAGATTACTATACAGCTAGCGTAGCATTTGGGCATATCACATATCATGTTATTTTGTGTGTCATTCTATAAACAGTTGTTCCACTGCCTTGTATTAAATGGTAGTCTTTTCCTTCTTTCCCATGGGTAGCCTAATGCTCTCACTGCTGCGCATCGGTAACAAATGCGTCACGGCTCACTCACAATGTTGGCTGGAAGTCTAAAAATATGAGTCACAATGGGCAAACTGACAGTAAGAAATCCTACATAGTTGACAACAAGCTTTGGATTACATGAGGAGGAGATTTGTAATAAGAAAACACATTAAATAATAACAAATAGGAGGCCATTGGTGTTTCAGTGAGCTCATTAATATGATGAGTTTAACCTTAAATTATCTGACAAGTACAAGCAAAAATATGCAAAACACTGCAGCTGACTTTGAATATCTAAAGGACTCCATCTTCCTCAGCAGAAGAATCTCCCTGAACAGTGGCTCCAGCTTTAGATCTCTCACGTTCAGAAGCCTGAATATTTCTGCTGTTTTTCGTTCCAACTATCACTGAAGTGGGATAAATTAGCTATGGTGTCTTTGGTCCTGACCTTTTTTTTTTCTCTCAACAGCAGGAAAAGCAAAGTTAATTAGATAACTTATTAAACGCTGTCTTATATTTCACATCGTAGTAGGCGAGTCATGTGAGTGGTTGGTGCTCATGATCTCAGATGTAGCTCCGTCACCTTCAAACCCCTCTCGTCTGTATGTGATTACACACCTTTGAGGTTTAACAGCATCGAGTGGCTGTGTATAATTCAGTCATGAGATCTCACTCGAAATCATCCGCTTTAGTATCCTAGACACTCAGAATATACATCATTCAAAATACAATGGAATTCTCATACTACAGCAGCGTACCTCTATAGACAATGTAAAGTGCAACATAAAGCACTATATCAAGGCAAGGTGTATTTAATACATATGAGGTAATAACAATAAGCTTACACCAAGTAACAATAAATAATGGGATACACACCAAATTGAACAGTAGTACAGAAAGAAACAAATGTGACAGGGCAAACTGACAAATATATGGGTAGGGTAAGGGTTGTTATCATGTGAAGATATGAATCGTATCTTAGTATAGTACTTACATATCGTACTACTATCGTAGTATAGTGCGGTACATGATACAACACAGTATAACATAATACGGTGTGAAAATAGCAGCTGAATATTACATTCATTAGAAAGTCAAATAAGAGAGAGTGCAGAGACTTAAAGGTGTTATAGCACTTATGAAACACTCAAGGCCAATAACAAAATCAAGTGCTTTCTAAGATAATTATGCAGAGAGTGTGAAAAGCTATTTAGCAGTAAACCAGTCTGCTAAAAAGCTGTTGTTATATTAAAAAAAAAAAAAAAAAACAGGTTTCCAGAGTTTTAATTAAAATAAAAATGAGTATCAGATATGGTTATGCAACTTTGGTTCTTGGTGCCATAATAATAATAATAATAATAATAATAATAATAATAATAGTAGTAGTAATAATAATAGTAGTAGTAAAACAATAATAATGATAATAATAATAATAATAATAATAGTAATAATAATAGTAGTAGTAAAACAATAATAATGATAATAATAACAACAACAACAACAACAACAATAATAGTAGTAGTAGTAGTAATAATAATAATAATAATAATAATAATAATAATAATAGTAGTAGTAATAATAGTAACAATAGTAGTAATAACAATAATAATAATAATAATAATAACAATAGTAGTAATAATAATAGTAGTAGTAAAACAATAATAATGATAATAATAATAATAATAATAATAATAATAATAATAATAATAATAACAACAACAACTACAACAACAATAATAGTAGTAGTAGTAGTAGTAATAATAATAATAATAATAATAATAATAATAATAATAATAGTAGTAGTAGTAGTAGTAGTAATAGTAACAATAGTAGTAATAACAATAATAATAATAATAATAATAATAATAACAATAGTAGTAATAATAATAGTAGTAGTAAAACAATAATAATGATAATAATAATAATAATAATAGTAATAATAATAATAATAATAATAATAATAACAACAACAACTACAACAACAAAAATAGTAGTAGTAGTAGTAGTAATAATAATAATAATAATAATAATAGTAGTAGTAATAATAATAATAATAATAATAATAATAATAATAATAATAATAATAATAATAGTAGTAGTAGTAGTAATAGTAACAATAGTAGTAATAACAATAATGATAATAATAATAATAATGATAATAATAATAATAATAGTGATAATAATAGTAGTAATAACAATAATAATAGTAATAATAGTAGTAATAATAATAATAATAATAATAATAATAAAAAATCACTGTGAGTTCAAAAGGCCACAAAGCTTCTCTCCTGTCTTCTATTTCTGAAAACAAAATTAATCACACTTAGTGCCTTGAAGCAATCAACCATGGACGTGAAAGAAAATAAGCCTTAAAAACTGTTGAGTAAGAGAAAGTGGATACGTTTACTGCTAAAAGGCTTTCCACACGGTCTGCATAATTATCTTAGAAAGCACTTGATTTTGTTATTGGCCTTGAGGTGTTTCATACAGCAGCTTCCTTTGAGCTAAAAGGGATTTCAGCAGCAAGAACTGAAGAGCAGAAAGCAATAAAGTACATCGCAATGATTAGAAAGCTGCACATTAGGCATCTGAATCCCATATGCTGATCAGCATGAAGCCAAGAGAGCTCGAGCAGTGAGGATAGATCGAAGGCTAATGAGAAGAGTTTGAGCATAGCTCGCTTAAATGTGCTGGAAAGAAGTGTTTTGGCTGCCATTCACATTTGCTGTTTAATAAGATTTTCTAGGAGCGAATTGGAATCTGCTCAAAATCTCAAGTGTGTTAGTTAGGGCAACTTTTTTTCACACTCCGCCATCTGTACATCATCAACTAGAGCAGTCACGCAGCTAGAAGTTACAAATGAATCGTGATAGAGATGAGATGATTAAAAAGTGAATCCAGAAAATTGGACTTTTTTTCCACCCTGTACACACACACACACTTTTGCTCTTTTAGATTTTTGTTTGTTTGTTTGTTTGTTTGTTTGTTTAAAGAAGTTGGCAGTTTATGTTTAAAAAAAAAAAAAGCTTTCCTTTTGAGGACCAGCCAAATGTCACCATATTTAAATGAAAGGAATAACTTCAATATTCAGAAAGTTTTTGTCTCTCTCAGATTCCTTTTCTGAAAAGATCCTGGAGTTTCCCAGAGCTCGTTATTTAGCCTATATTATAAACATGCTAATGTGGAGAAATTTCCATCCAATCACCTTCATGTGAACCTTCAATGTAATGAAATATTAAACGCTCCACTTTAATAGCCCGGTTATTGTAGTGGTTTTAATAGATGATGGGTTTCTGTGACCGATTAGAATAAAGTGTGGGCTCTTTAGAGAACTGATGAGAAATGCAGAACAGTTCGGAGGTCTAATTTCCTGTGAATGAACTGAGCCATATATGATATTGGGTTTAAAAAGATGAATCAAATTACAGATGCAGCATACTAACCAGCATATGAAAAATTGTATAATGGTGTGTGTGTGTGTGTGTGTGTGTGTGTGTGTGTGTGTGTGTGTGTGTGTAATAATCTATGCAGAGGAGGATCCTGCCTATGCTGAACAAGGCACCTTACAGTGTTTCTGCACACACACACACACACACACACACACACACCTCATAAATCTGCATGAAATTAATCCCTTTCTTCCCTCCACCCTCCTTGAGACTCTTAGAGCCAGTCAAGTCTCCCAGCATCCCAAAGCTCATTTCATTATAGCACATAAATATTACAGGAGCCAAAGGAGTTTGATGATGATGATTTTATTATGTATAAAACCATTTACCTGAAATTATGCCACTCATTTTCTAAGTAAACTAAGCAAAGTCGATGTTTTATTTGAAGTAACGTAGACACGTAGGAGGGAAAAAACCCTCAAGGACGAGGAGGCTTGATTGCTATGTCAAAGTTTAGCCATAATACTACTGGCTCATTTAGTGTAATCATAACAGTGGCAGAGATTTTATCCCCATTGACCCTGCATACACTGTCCTGATTTGTCCTTCAAGTTCCTTATATAGGCATCGTTTCCTGTTCTTGTTAGGATACTGCTGTAGATGATAAGTAACCTGTTGTTTATCTAGGTTGGATATTCAAATCTTTTGCTGTCACTAATTGATTAATGTGTTATTCTATCTCAAGTAGTCCGATACAATGTTCATTTAATAGAGGTAGTCGCTCAAAACGGCGTTTTAAAATGAAAACGACCCTCGTCAACGCTGGTGTTTCCGCCGTGTTTCAGAAACGATTTCCATCCACACGACACGACCGGATACGCAGGTCACATGGCCATTCATGCACACTGGATATGCGCATACTAGTGTAAACAGGAATTGGTTACGTCACCGGCAGGCACGACAAACCTGCGTTCCGTGTAGGGCTTACGCCGCTTGAAATGAGATTTGTTGCCGATCGCTCTAATCGTAACTCCCCTCTTGCGCATGTAGACAGCTGCAGTATTATAAAATACAGAATTTAACTGCACAATGGCTGCTGGGAATGACGACAAAGCCAGCAAAGCTTGCGGTTCAGTCTCCGTGTTGTTGTGTATACAATCGAGGTAGAGTAACGGTCATACGGTAGGGGCTTGACGAATCAGGGAAGGATACGCAATGATCCAGAAGACCCGATCAGAGGGAGAATGTGGGCAGAGCCACGCCTTCGTTTTCAAAAGTCTTCGTTTTGGTCTGTTTACACTGACACGCGAGCCCGGAGTTTTCAAACTAAAACGGGGTCTTCAGCATTTCCAAAAGTCTCCTTTGTCAAGGGTCGAAAACGCCGGAGTAGTGTAGACGACAGGCGTAACCGTAGCAACAGTTATGCGTTTTAAAACGAAAATGTACTAGTGTAAACAGGGCCTCACATTGCATACTTGTGTACTGTTCTAAACAGTTAATGAGTATTGAGAATTAACGGGTTTTCTTAATATTTAGTGTTCAAATTTTTAAAAACCTCTCATATAGCTTCTGGATCTTCTAGATTAGTGAAATCTTTTGAACGTAAGGTCATAGTTTTTGAGTTGACATGCAGCTCTTGAAAACAATGACAATGGCAGTGTAACGTTTTAAGAGAGACAGAGCTCTTCACTGTGTTTCACCCTACTGTGCACAGAATCTAAACTTTTTATAGTTCTACTCAGAAACCTGACAGAGAGATATGTTTTGTTTCTGAGATATTATCTAGTGGATGTTAAATTAAATCCCCCAGATGTATATAAAGTATGCAGATGAATATGTGAACAATACAACTCCCATTGCTGCTGCTTTGCACACAAAGTCATGTGTCAAGTATGAAACAGACATGATAATCACATCCCTCCTCACACCCATTTCATTTCCTGTTGGCTTGAAGAGTCGTAAACACCCACTGATGCTCAAAACTAATAACACACCCTGATTCGTGTGAACCCCTGTAGAAGTAAACATCACACTGCTCTTGCTCTATAATGACACTGACATACAGTGCTGAGAAAAAGTATTTGCCCCATCCTGATTTCTTCTGTTCATTCTAAATTGTTTCATAATTAAAACAAAACCTAAGATAAAAACAAAGGCAACCTGAGTAAATACAAAATAAATGTTTTTAATGATACTGTTATTTTTTTAAGCAAAAAATAAAAAGGTATTAAATACCAGCTGGGTCTGTGTGAAAATGTATTTGCCCCCGTATTTACTAATTCTCCAAATCTTTGAAACCGCATTGATAATGGGGTTCAGCTGGACTAAACGCAAGCAGGCCTGATTATTACAAACCCTGTTCAATCAAATCAACACTTAAACAGAACTTTTTTCAACAGAATGAAGTTGGTTAAAAGGTCTTCTTTAACACACTATGCCAAAAGTTAAAGAAATTTCAGAAATGATGAGGAAGAAGGTGATTGAAATATATCAGTCTGGGAAGGGTTATAAAGTTATTTCTTCTATAAGGCTCTGGGACTTGGAGAATGGACTCAAAGAACCACAGTGAAAGCCATTATCTCCAAATGGAAACAGTAGGGAAATTTCCCAGAAGTGTCCATCCTTCCAAAATTCCTCCAAGAGCACAGCAACGACTCATCCAGGAAGTCACAAAAGAGTCAAGGAAAACATCAAAGGACCTACAGGCTTCTCTTGCACCAATAAAGGTCACTGCTCATGACTCCACTATCAGAAAGACACTGGGCAAAAATGACATCCATGGAAGAGGGGCGAGGTGAAAACCACTGCTAACCCAGAAGAACATTAAAACTTGTCTGAATTTTGCCAAAACACACCTTGATGATCCTCAAACCTTTTAGGAGAGTGTTCTGTGGATTGATGAGTCGAAAGTGAAACTGTTTGGAAGACAGGTGTAACATCCCGTGACATCTGGTGTAAACCAAACACTGAATTCCACAAAAAGAACATCATACGTACGTTCAAGCATGGTGGTGGCACTGTGATGGTGTGGGGATGCTTTGCTTCTTCAGGGCCTGGGTAACTTGCAGTAATTGATGGAAACATGGCATGTTATTTATTGCTATGCTGCACTTCCTGTAAGATGTATCTTAAAACTTTTTGCAAAATGTATCATGAAACTGTGTGAGTAACGTCAAACTGTACTGTGTGTGTAGTAGTGACATGTTAAGTAAGGAATAAAACACAACAGGGCATACTCTTAAAGGAAAATAATGAGCAAGGGGTTAATCCAACCACCCTGAAATTGATTATTCTCCTATAACAGCATGTCCTGACGTGTTTAATTTCCCTTATACCACAAGTTGCCAACTCTGTTAATTTACTAAAGAATGAAACATTTTACTCTTTATTCATTTATAGTTACATGTAATGTTATGGAATGTCCATGAAACAATTAATTCCTGCTATCACTTACATTATAGCAGCTATAAACAGTTCTTTCCTCACCAGACCCCCCCCCCCCCCCCCCCCGCCATCTTTGGAAGTTAATAACCCCAAAACAATACAGCTTCTCATGTTTTCATTAAAAGATTAAAGTACAAACTCTGTCCTGAAGACTTTCCCATGGCAGAAAACTGCTACAAAACCCTGACACTGGAGACTCCTTCCATTAACATTAAATAAACATCCCCTCATAGCATAGCAATGATTACATAATTCTTTGTTAAATTAAAGCATGTTTTATCCATTTATTATTAATCTTATATTAGGAGGAGCATCACCATACAAGTTACTATGTAAGTTACTATGTAAACAATACTGTATTATAATGTTAACCTGATGCTTTGTGTTAACATTACTAATTATGAATTAGAATATGTAAACCACATCACAAACCACATTTCTCTTCTTCTTGGAAACAGGTCTATAGTGTGTACATGCTCTTTTTTTTGTGCAGAATTTTTATTTGCCCTATGAAAAGCTGCTCCTGTATTTAGCACCCTGGGAAGCTGACTATATTGCCTATGCCAAGGGCCAGCCCTGCATGTAATACACCACAGAGTTCATTTCTGTGATGTACAACATCCTGAGGAGAAAACAACACTAAAACCAGGACATAAATTTTCCAACAAGAAGTGTTGCAGTGATGCCAACAAATTCTGCATCCAGCGATCAGGCGACTAATTGAATTTGTATAAATGGTCTCCATAGAATTATGAGCAACAGCATGAGCTCCACAGAAATCATTTATATCCATGAACAATTTCTGTTCTGCTAAATGGAATCCAGTTAACGTCTGTTTACCAGGCTGAATCTACAGATGTACCTTCAGCTGTTGCCTGATTAGTGTTAATTACAGTATTTATACCATAGAGACATGGAGTTTTTCAGTCTGAAGCTCTTGAAATTATGACATTACTGACATGATAATTACATTACACCGCTGCTTTTGATACATCACCTAAACAAAGATGAAATAATTCAACTCCTGTAAGGAGTATAGAGATACAAATATAAAACCCTGAGGTTAAACATTGTAGGTTTTCTAAGTTAAACTGTATCTGTTTCACTGATGACTGATAAAATGAATGATAAATATGGCCAGGATACACTAACAAGTACTAACTAACTAACTAACTAACAAGTTACATTAAATACAATGATTTTAAAATAGTGCATATTTGCTACATTCATGTTCAAATCTATGTAATACTTGGAAGGGTACTGTAAATATTGCATGAGTAATCATAGCTAAAATTATCTTTATCCCAGAACTTTGTTTTATGCCATAAAAATTGAGTAAAGGTTAGATATTTATAATTAGATATTAAGTTCAACAAGGAATGTTAGAACCGAAAACATCCCTCAGATATAATTCTATATAGATATAATTCTATAAAACTAACCCTAACCCTATGCTCATTACTTTTTTTTATCGTCACAACCGAGATTCAAAACATTATATAAAAAACTGGATTTTCAGAAAAAAAAAACCAAACAAAAAAAACAAAAAAACAAGTGATGTTAAGTGCTTAAAAAAAAAAAAAATCTCCTGAGCAATCAGTTCACAACTTGTCGGTAAGTGAGAAAAACAAACAACTTAGAGGACAAAATTGAGGAAAAAAAAAAAAATCTTTCCAACTGAAAAGAATTCAGTTGAAAATAATTCATTGCTGACATTTCAATTTTGCAGTGTAACTAAAAATAGTGCGCCTATTTTTGGGACATTCACTGGTACACATTGTAATGTCTCACTTTAACTGTAGATGCATATAGTAAAGTCGCACAAGCGGATCATATTCTCTTGATTTTCTGTCTTCAAAGTTACAGCGAAGGCAAACAACCTCCAGTTACACCAATCTTATTTCACATGCATTACTGATAATAATCATTCTCATCTACAATGCAAGCTAAACAAGTTAGTTAGTTAGCTGATACTGTGTAGCTAGGCCTTGTAAAAACCATTGTTACAGTGTTCTTGTCTCTTAAGAGCTTTTAATATCAGCATAAAAATATTCCACCACACCATACATTTCAAGCTTTCCACTTTTTCCTACATACTGTATGTTTAACAAGCTTTTTAAACCTATTTAAAAAAAAAAAAAAAAAACAAGGTCAGGAGGCAATTGAATAAACTGCTTTCAGTAGCACTGTATGTGATTAAATGGGATCTTCATTTCATTACAGCGAGATTGTATAGTACTTCAGTTCAACTTTGACCTTGGGAAAAAAAATCCATTTACAAGCTGTACATAAGACTGTTATAGAAAGCATCACAGGCAGCATATTTTAGATATAATATAATGCATATTAATCAAGCCTCAGCTCTTGTACAGGTAAATAAGACGAGATTCGGTGTAGTATTAAAGCGGAAAACATGGCCAGACCTACAAATACACCTTCTTTGAGTAGTGAGTTCTCTCATAAATCCAGTCAATTGTTTTGAGACTGAAAGAGCAGGAAGGTGAGAACCTCAGTGTCAAATTAACAGGTATAATTGTTTATCCAGAAAGTGAGGGAGCGAGAGCGCGAGAGAGAGAGAGAGAGAGAGAGAGAGAGAGCGAGAGAGAGAGAGAGACTGTAACTGACACACTGACTGTTACCATATAACACAGCCTTATATAAGAAAAACCTACAGCTTTCAATTCTCTAAGCTAAAGCTATATCTTGTAGTGTTTTTTATCTTTGTAATGTTCCAATTAAAATTAAGTGACATTGTTTAATTCATGAAAAGATCATTCACAGAGACATTTATGCTGGACACTCTGAAAAGTCTACAGTTGCCTCAGAGGTATCAAGATGTGTATAGACCCTCTGGAGTATGTATATGAGGGCGTCGTCTACACCGATGTTAGGCTAATACGCAAACTGTAGAGGGTCAGTGAATGTGCATACTTTAGACCTGATGTGAGAGAGGACCAATTTCTCGAATGTCTTCATTACATGAGAGGTGAGGGCGATGGGTCTGTAGTCCTTGGAGTCGGTTGGGTGTTTCCTTTTGGGAACAGGGACCAGACAGGATGCTTTCCACAACAAGGGAATCCTCTGCAGCCGCAGGCTCAGATTAAACAGATAAGTATCAATTTCACACCGCTGACTGGGGCAGGATTTTAAACGTTTGGGGCTAATCCCTTCAGGTCCAGCCGCCTTTCCCTGTTTTAGTCTGTTAAGTTCACTCTTAACCTAGAGTGAGTGGAGTATTAGAGGTACAACTGGCGGGTGAGGTAGTAGGGAGGGGATTGATAGCCACCGGCGCCTGGTAGAGGGGGGTGGGATTGTCACATCTCTTAAAAAACATATTTAGGTCATCAGGAAGGACTTGGTCACCATCGAGCAGCGATCCACCCTTTCGGTAATTTTTGAGCGAGCTGGACAAAACAAAATCAGTTTAGTAAACAAACAAAACATTAACAACTGCTGTTATACGTGTTCATTAAATGCATTCATCTGAAAGGTACATCTTGTACACACACACACACAAACTGTAAAACCTCTGCTGCTTGTCTGACTGACTAAAAAACAACATCACCTTCATTTAGTCCCAAAGTGTGTGTGTGTGTGTGTGTGTGCTAGCATATATACAGTGCCCTCAATTAATATTGGCACCCTTGGTAAATATGAGCAAAGAAGGATCTGGAGAGATTCTGTATGGAGGAACGGTCTCAGATCCCTCGCCATGTATTCTCCAACCTCATCAGGCGTTATAGGAGAAGACTCAGAGCTGTTATCTTGGCAAAGCGAGGTAGCACAAAGTATTGACTAAAAGGGTGCCAATAATTGTTGCACACCTATATTTAACAAATATATATTTTTTGATAAACCTGTTTTTTGTTTGCAATTGTTTAATATCCACGAGAGCAGAGTATTTTTTTTAACAAAAGATCAAAATGTTAAACAATAAAGACAATTTTTCACAGCTTTCTTTGCTCATATTTACCAAGGGTGCCAATATCAGTAGAGGGCACTTTAGGTGCTCATTCTCTTTCTCCTTAACTCAGGCTACTGATGCTATCAGAAAATCAAAGCTGCCACTCAAACACCCAAAACACTCCAAAGTCCAACCTTTCATGAATATTTATGAGCAGAGAGACAGACGCAAATCTGGAATGTGTATCTGCATGTATTTGATGTGCAAATGTTTAATCTGAAGATGTCATTTTGAATGTATCAAATCCATACAGCTTTGATATTAGTAAATAAAAATGAACACACGTTGATATGCAAACTGATGGATGGATGGAAGTAATTACACACAGCCCATATGTCATGCAGGATTTGTGATGCTTCGTGTCACTGCTTCATTTACTCTCTGCCGTCATAGATGACTAGCTAAAGTGGAAAAAAACGGCCAACTTTGCTCAGACCAGTGAGCACGAATCACAGCTGGATGGACCTAGTGATAGAGATTTAGTTGTTATTATTTACAGCAGTTTAGGTAGCTTTGGTAAAATATTTCTAAGAGGTATACTGTTCACTCAAGTTGATGTCCATAATATCATCTGTAATGAAAACTGTTGTATTCAATTAAAAAATAATGCAAAATTTGAAGCATTTTCACTCGTGCTGTCAGTCTTTTGGACCTCACTCTATTTCTGTTGAGAAACGATGATCTGAAGATCCCACAAAGTGCACAATTATTATCAGTGTCCGATTAAGGTCATACTTGAAGTAAACACAAATGGAATTAAGACGTGTGGAGTATTCCTGGTTTAGTCGCATTATCGACGTGTATTACAGACATGTACACGCCTTAATCACACTATTAACGTCATGTGAGAGTTTTCACCACATTGTGCGACAGGACACGTACACACACGGCAGCGCTCAACCGTTTTACAGCAGACAGGAGAGTACGGCTTCATCCGAAACCGCATACTTACCTGCTATATAGTAGGCGAATACATGTATTTCGGCTACTATATAGCATGTAAGTACACGGTTTGGGACGCAGCCCACGGCTTCAAGCAGTCGTCTATTAGCACGTACAGCATGACAAATAATTAACCGCACTTGAAGCGTTCGTAAAATGAAAAATAAAAACACCCAAAACTGTACACGGTGCCATAACGAAGACCAACTGTATGTCGATACGTGAAACTCTGGAGGGAACGTCGGACGGCGTGGCGTGGGGACGTAATGACGTGTACCATTAATCGAATTATGTTCTATAACATGTAAAACGGGAACATGAAAGGAATATTCTAAAAGCGACTCATGCAAACACTTTAATCAGAATATTATCTTATTCAGAAAAAGGTCAAGTTATTGCTGTCCACGTAAACATAGTCGCTGTTGCTGAATTTCTAACAGGCTGCATCACACCAAACTGTTGTTAATTACTTTTTAGAAACAGCATAACACGAAAGTTTTATTCCTTATATAATGAGTCCTCACTCAGGTGTGGACAGAGCAGTCACAATAAAGACAATAAGGGGGGTAAAGTGTCTTTTTTCGTGGATTTAGAAGCAAAAGGGGCACTCATCTACTATTCTGTCATACATAACATACACTTCAACCCATCAGGAAATGGGTTGGAAGGACTTCATTACATTCCAACCTTGCAAGGTTTTATATTTCTATAGGAATAAGGTTAGCTCTTATTTTCTGCACTAAGAAGTTATGAGTATAGCGGTGTCTTCATTCTGTGGAGGAAATATAGATCTCGACTTCAAGTTGTGCATCATCCATAGCACAAGGTGTCGAGCTGTCCGTGTCTTTTGTGAGACACTGAGGGAAGGTTCAGATATGAAATATTAATTTCCTCTCCCTCTTACCCACTGAATATGTCACTTATGGATGATTCAGGTTCCCTCGCTCACCTCTGTGTAGAAATATTCATCTGAATGAAATTGCAGAGCTTCTGCTTTCTGCAGTATGAGAGCTCAACATCACATCATTTTCACAACGAAACAACAACACCTCCGAAGCTCTGAAAGCAGTTATATAAAACGGAAATCTCACTGTTTTAACTGCACTACTATTTCATGCTGTGCTAATGAGTGGATCTGTAGAGAGGATGTGTGTGAAGACCTTCAGCAGGTCATGGAAACAACCTCCTGAGTGAAGCTAAAGTCAGCTTCCCTGTTAGGGGAGATAAGGATTAGGGCCCTTGACACTTGATGGAAATTTCAGATGATATCACGACTGTATTATCTCAATGAGAAGATCCTCCAATGAACTCAGATGAGAGAAAAATCAATAGACCATCAGAGCAGAGAGAGTGAGAGACAACGGATTCTCATAACTGCAGACTGTTGAGGAGTATTAAGTAGCCTGAGAAGCAGTTCAAAAGTTCAGGTGTTTTTTTTTGTTTTGTTTTATTTTTTTTACAATGTTTTACACTTCTTGTAGTCCTTATGGTTTATTCTCCTAAAACGGCACATGGTTCAACATTCAGTCTAATCCAATGACTAATCCAGGAATCAAAACAAATGATGAACGTACAATATAATAGTATTAATAATAAACATATTCCATGATTTTGTTTATTTGATCATATATGATTTTTTTTGTTTTTTTCCATCTAGATGAATGTTCTAAGCATTCTTTGGACAGAATCTTTCTCACCTCAGGGTGAACAAAATGTAAAATCTCTACACAATTTGATTTTCAGTTTTTGTTTTGATTAGGGACAGGATAAAGGATAAAAATGTACATGCATAAACAATATCAGACTCACTCTATGAGCTCTCATGGTTCTCTGAACCTTGCCGGAACATTTTACTACTATTTTTTTCTAAATCTCCCTCTGCTACACACTCGCCAACATGCCTGCAAGGCTCTGAAACCCCATGAAGGCATTGAAGCTTCATACTTGTTTAGTCAAAGTGTAGAGAATCCCCATTCTCAGTAGTATGTTATAAATAGACTATATTTAATTAAACAGCCTCAGCTTGATGTCTGTATATAATGTGGATACACAGTGAGGAGTACGAGTGAAGTGTTTATTCATTTAAATACCGCGTGAGTTTGGATGTGGTGTATTTGTCAGGCTGGATTTCACAGCCGCTCCCTCGTTCCTTCTTGTCCCTGCTGTCTTTAATATGCTGCTGTGATCAGCTGAAGCACGACGTGTCTGAGCCCCAAGGCGGCATTAACCTCATTCGCCCTTACACGCTAAAGGAAGGAAATAAGTTCATTTGCAACGTGTTCTCTAAAATGTTACATCAGAAACTTTCTCCATCCCGAAGCATCAATTTAACTTCTATTAGCGCAAAAAAAGGACTGAAAAGCCTTTTACTCACACGGATTAACCAACATGACAGGAGGCATTAAAGGCCATTACTCAAAGCGTGTGACTCATATATTAATGAGAGTCGTCTGTCAACTCAGTGTTTACCTCAGCAGCGCATAGCTACTGTGTGCGCCAGATTTATGGCTCTTTTAGAGAAACTCAAACTAAACCTACAAATCTTTTTCTCATATCAGATTTAGATGCTGCGAAAAGCTGCTCACAGTGAACATTTTTAACTTCGGGCACAAAATCGAATGGTTCAAACAGAAAAGCTGGGATATAATAAACACATTTTTTTGGGGGTCATATTGATAGTTATAATAACAAATACAACACTATATACTATCATCTGTCGTGTAAAAACAAACCTGCAGCTTCTTCATGGCTTTAGTAGTCCATCTTTATACTGACGTTATGACAGACTTGCACGTTTTTATCTGTTTATCATGATGAGATGAATAGCAGTGTGGTCAGAGTGCCCCAAAGTGTGGACTGTCATCTTTAATCATGGTGTAGCCGTGATCAAAACAAAACAATTTCGGAGATTAAGAGGCGTCTATGTAATGGCTACAGAGTCGGTCTTCTTTTTAATAAACCAATGACTGATACAGGTCACATTCGTCTTCCAAAATAAAATAAATCTTCATACACCGTCAGTGTGAGTCAGAGATTCGACTGAAGGGCATATATAAAGGTTTTCATATTTGCTTTGACTGATGTGAATTTATACACGAGCCATCGGCCATTTAACGCATCAGGTTGCTCTGCAGTTGTCCCCTGTCCTGCTACACACCATCTGGCTTCGTGCTACATTAGTGCTGCCACATTACACCAGGTATGACATGAATATTTTATTCCTCATGGTGGCAAATCTGCTGCTGATTCAGTGAACTATTATCAATGCTGTCTACAGGGGAAAACTGAGGCATGACTGTGTTTGAGAGAAAGATCATCCTTATTATCTTCCTGTCAGGTTTGGAAGATGAAGAGAAGTCAAATAGTTCATGATAAGTGATAACACATGACCAGACCGTGCTGTTATACAAATATTATGCAAAGTGGAGAGGTGTGATTCGGCTACCCCGTGTAAAGTGCGTTATTTTTGTGCATCAGCACGGTCTGGAGTGTGTTATTGCTCTTATACCACAACAGTTTGAACATCATGCATTTGTACGGTTTAAAGGGATAGTTCATCCAAAAATGAAAATTCTGTCATCAATTATTCACCCACATGCCGTTCAAAACCCATAAGACTTTCGTTCATCTTCGGAGCACAAATTAAAACATCTGAATGAAACCTGGGAGATTTCTTTCCCTCCATTTACAGTCCAAGTAACCAAAACGTTCAAGCTCCAAAAAGTTCATAAAGGCATCGTAAAAGTAATCCATGTGACCCCAGTGGTTTAATCCCAATTTTATGAAGCGATACAAATGCATTGTGTGCGCAAAATAAAAAAAATACAAATAAACAGTCTTTATTCACAAAAAATCGTCGCTTCTGTACCGATCTCCATGAGAGAGAAAAAAAATCTGCAGACTTCTTTGTTACAAAGATTGTTCTATGTGACTTTTTTGTACAGCGTGTACAGCGTCCCTCTTCCTCTGGTGTAAACAGGTCCTGTTGTATCGCAAGAGTGGTCTTGAATTTTTTGCATCTTGACTCCCTGTGCTGTTATTTAAAAATAATGCACACACACTGACCAATCAGATTCGAGCATTCGACCCTGCAGTAAATCAATATACATACCGTTCCCACTGACATTCCTGTGTGGCGTCTGAATGCAAGTTGTAAGCTGCACTATAAAGTGTGTCTTACATTATAGTTAAAACCTATAACTCATCAGCCTACATTCCTCTCATTAATGTGCAGTATAGTGTTTTACTTATTGCTCATTGCTACTGAAACTAAACAAACCAAAGAACTGTGATGATAGAATACAAGACCAAAAAAAAACCCCATGAAAGCAACAACATTAAAAAAAAAAAAAAAAAGATTTTTTTAAAGCAATCTTGCCTTAAGCTTCAAGCCCTGGTCATTTATTTCAAGACGATTCCAATTAATGATTTTTTCTCAAGTACATTATTCAACACTGGCTTTGTCTTCTTTGCCATGTGTGTATACTGCAAAGCCAGTGACGACTGGTGGTGATATTAGATGTGAGGAATAAAATCTTACATCCTTTAGTAGCTTGAGCATGAAACTATTCATCAATGCATCATATCATATAAGATCTCATCAATGGCTTAATAAGAAGATGTGGGGCAAGCTATTATGTAGTGTATCCATGCCATGTTTCCTCTGAATAATACAACATGGTAAACAGAAAAGTTCTTTCCCTTTCATTCAAACCATCTGTCATCTGTCCTGTTGTGTAGTTTGTTCTTCTGGATTGACAATGTGCGCTTAGTCTACTGTAGTTACTGTAAATTTCTTCTCCAAAGGCAATTCTCGATCACCGCTGACGACGTTACAAAGGCGTCTGAAAGATATCAGCCGGAATAGAGATCGAATCTAGGTAGGATGTCAGTCTGCGTAATCACCTGACATGACTGTCACTGATAGCGTCCACAAAAGAAGTCCAAAATAATCCACCTTAGGACAATTTTTAAATGCAAATAATCTGATGTTGATGCCAAAAACAAAACCTTTATTGATGTCTTTTTATCTTTGAAAGATGGGGGGGAGGAAGGGGGGGGGGGGTCTTAGCCCTACTAGCACATTTATACCAGCTGCCCCTGCACTGGGATGCTTGTGTGGAGAGAACAAATGTCTCTGGCCTCCGGTGAAAGCAGCTGTATCAGTACAGCTGCTGTCAGGAGAGAAGTGTCACTGTGAGACATCAGCACATCAATAGGTCCTCCTCAGACCCCTACAGAGAAGCCAACAAAGTGGAATATTTCTGAACCTGAGGTGGCTGTGCAGCTGCTCTCCTTCCATTAAAAGTTGCTCCTTTTTGTCAGGTTTCAAGACTAGCTTTATCACAGAAAGACATGGTGTCATTACACCTCAGAAGCATTGCTGTGGAACAAGGACAGAACAGGGCGCTGGCAGGCAAGCACAAATCCTCTGGATGAATAATTCACTGGCCCGTCAAACCGATCTGAAAATATTCAGTGTTATTTATTTTTTAACTTACGAATTATAATGAGCATAAACTATGCTAATAATTGCATCAAGCCTGGGTAGGTTATGTTCAGGAGTATAAATATCAGACGAAGAGAACGCTGGAATGCAAACCTTGTTTTAAAGTGATATTTGAAACTAGAAGAACTGAGACTTGTACATATTGTGAGATATTTCTAGAATGTCGCTCTTTTCCAAAGCCGCTCACGTAACCCACTGCCAGTGACATACTAATCTACTCTCAAAATGCACTTATAAAGGATTAGACTAGGTCAGATTGCTGTAGATTTATAGCCAAGAGCTGCTGCTGTAATCATAAAGACACATCCCAGACTCTTATTCACAGTCTGCTTATACTGAACATCCTTTTAACACACATATTACTGCTTGTCTTTATTATCTGTGTGGTGTAAGTGTATACTGTAATGTTTTATAATCCCACTATCTGGTGTCACCCAGAAGAGGACGAGTTCCCTTTTGAGTCTGGTTCCTCTCAAGGTTTCTGCCTCATGTTGTCTCAGCCCTGTGGCATGGCTTCCACAGCATATCTTCCTCAATTCCTGAGTTTCAGCACCAAAGTGACATCCCTGTTAGGTAATGAAGGGAATTGAGGACACGAGACACATGCTTTGGAGAGTGTGACTCGGTCATTGCTTTTATTATAATTTTTTCTCTTTCATTTTTTTTTTTATTAAGTGGAGCACTCCACTCATGAACTCAAAAGTAACCCATGCAAACATACTTTTCTACTTTAGGTGCCGCTCAGCCCTGATTGGCTACTCGGCTTAGCGCTGTGGCCTCTCTTCCTTGACTGCAAGACACACGTGTGTAAGTAGAGTCATGTTAATCACACATTCATTCATTGAATTACTCAGTCCTTCTTTCATACTCTGCACTCGAACACACCTTCACTACCACAATAGCTTATCAAATCTAGGTGCTGTGGATACAGTCTGGTATAAAATGGCTAATAAGAAAGCACAAGTACTTATAATGTTTCATAGCACAGATTCTATTTGACCTGGTATCAAGTTCAGTACTCATAAATATTGTTTACCAATTCAAACTTACATTTTAAGCTCGATAAACTTCTAGATTTGAACAGATGATAAAGTTGTTTGGTAAATCCGTCCCAATAACAACTGGAGAAAATAAAAAGAACTGAATTGGCAATCTAATGAGATGTGACACTTGACATGAGAGGTGATTTGAAGTAGGCAGTAATACACATGTTCATCACATACTCATTCTCCCTGAATTAATCATTTCTCCCAGGATTTGCTCAGAACCCAAATCTAATTACCAGACTCGGTTGAATAACACCGAGACACCCCCTACTTTTATTGTTATTGTTATTTGCCATCTGGGATATTAATTAAAATTCCAATTAATAAGCCTAAATATTTCAGTCACTCCACAGCACATCAATGCTGTCTAATTGCTTGGCAGAAAAAAAGCTGGAAAGGTTTTAACACAATTAGTATCTGACTTGTCACACACTTGTTAATCTCACATCACATAAGGGAAATTGTGTTTAATTAAAACTGCTATCAAAAGCATAGAGAGGCAGCAAAGGATGATAGCATGTATAAAAAGCATCTCATCAAACGGTAGCATTTGAAGAATGTGATTCTAGGATGTACAGTTTTCACTAAGCAAGGGAGATACATACAGTAATAATAAAACAGAACAATGTGTTTTGAATTATTCCAGCGAATTCTAAAGGAAAATGTCAGGACATCTGTCCTTGAACTGAATCTGAAGATGAAGTGGGTCATGCAGCAAGACAACAAACCTAAACACACACGTCGTTCTATCAAAGAACGGATAGAGAAGAATAAAGTTAATGTTTTGAAATGGGCAAGACAAAGTCCTGACCTTAATCCAATAGAAATGTTGTGGAAGAACCTGAAGCAAGCAGTTCATGTGAGGAAACCCACCAACATCCCAGAGTTGAAGCTGTTCTAAGACTAAGATAATAAAACATGTACTATAGACAAGGATGGATTAAGAACTCCGAGGCCAATGGGTTGATACATATACATTGAGGCAACCCCAGCCCTTGAACCATGTCAAAGGTTCTTATGGAAATAAAGTTATTAAAAACTTTCCAGATGTTCCAACACATTCAAGTCAATTTTTCTGAGATATAAATATCTGTCTAAACACCATTCAGTATGAACTGATTACGCTGTTTGGATGAAGCGGAAACATCTCGACTCTCCAGAACCTTTTTCTTTAGTGTTTAATATAGTTGATGTTTTTTTATTATTATTTTTTTCATTTTATTTTTTTAATGTGACTTAAAAGTGATATTAGCAGCTGGACTGAATGGAGCTGCTACTGTTTGTGATGTTTGTTAGCTCATTACACAGTCAGAAGTGCTCAGGGCAAGTCGTGATGCATCTGGAGACCGACAGAGTTGGCAACGGATGGCAGAAATCAAATAACTTCCATGCTGAACCTTCACAAAACTTGCATTTGTTGTATTATCGGGCATCTGTTTATGGTAAACAGAAGCTGCTGAGCTGAAGTATTTCAATTTGGGGTGTTTCTGTCAAGGCCACAAATGCCGGAGGCGATTTTTATTCTCCCTGCTCGATTTCTGTTGACAATAGAGAGTGAAACAAGCCCTCGATGACATATCACCACACGATGGCTTCAACCTCGGCCTCGTCGATGGAGCAAAGCCCTCAAGTTCAGTCATTACTTTTGAGTAACATCCATCATGGCTGCTTTCACACTCCTACATGACGGCGGCTTTCTCTCTGCTGAGATGTCACTCGATTTCTCTCGAGCCGTAATGGCTTTGTATTGAGCAGCAGCACAAATTTCTCTAAATGGAGGATCATTCCTAGTTTTGCTTCAGAGCTACTAAATGGTGATGAATTTGACTATGATAGACTATAGCTAAATGATTTGGGCTGTTTGTTTTGTGTAAGAACTTTTCCCTTTGAGGTTTGAGGTTGTAAGAAATTCAAAAACGGCGGCATTTGATCGTATTGGGTTTCCACTCAATTGACTGCTCTTCGTGATTAGGGAGTTTTTTCTTTAAATCAGTCCTGATAAGAGTCATCAGTGGGGAAACTGCTGTGTTTCACTATATAATGGCTGGGGAAGCATTTAACAGCACCAGTTACCTCTTATCAGAACACGTTGTCCCTTGCTAAATGAAGTACTAATTCCAGTAATGATTACCCTGACAAAGAGATTGAATAGAAGTGTATGAGTGTTATTGAGCTGATATCTCAAGCAAACAATCAAGTACCGCTGGATATCAACGGCTCCTTTGTGCTAGTGAGAAAATTTCTACTGAGAAGCTCTGACACCAGACATCTAGCCATCAATGTTCACACAGATACAATAGAAAACATAGACACAACAGAGCCTCTATTTGGAGATCCAGCATGGGGTATGTATGCTAAAGGTGTCCGAGCCCCAGTAATGACTGATTAATGTTTGGAGCTTTTTCAAATGAATCGCTGCTGATCTCCATAATAGGAGTCGTGATGCTGCTGAAATTTTTATGGCCCCCTGATGGCCAGGGAAATGGGCTACTGTAGAGACAGAAAAAGCCTGGCCTGAGAAGTAGATTGCCTTCATTTTAAACAAGTGTCCTTGAAACCTTTTTAGAACATTTCCAGCCAAGAACAGTTTTTTTTTTTTTTTCTTTTCTCCCCATAATGCTCTCCACTAGGAATCAGGCCGTATGCGGCATATTAAATCATTATGTTCTCAGATAGTGTTAAATTTGATCACAAATTCATGACAATTCTTTGCCCAATTATTTGAATAACCAACTGATAAACAGCAACCAAACCAGGCACTATATCACACTCTCCTGCAGGCAAAACGTCACTACTCCTGCATTTTAGTGCACAGCCAAATTGGTACTCTAACCTCCACTGGCTCGTTGTCCTTGACTGACTCGGTGCAGTCTCATCTGCAGAGAGTTTCAGCAAATGCTTGTTAATTAAAGAACATGTCTCACGAACAAGAAAACAATACTTACTTAGCATTGCAAATGTAATTTGATTTGCACTGCGATGCCTTCACACATGACTTATGCTTCAGTACCATATAAAATCCTATGACTAATCTAAGCTAATGGTCAGTGACTTTTTGGCTTCTTGTTTCTGTCTCAAGAAGATACCTATTAAGAATGACTTGTGGTAAAGCATGTAAAGGAATTAACACTAAAATGTAAGAATTGGAGTATGAGAGTCCAGATTAGGAATGTATCAGTGGCATTTTTTCAGACCAAGTATGAGTATGAGTAAATGATATTTGGAACTCATATACCAATCCAAAAATTAGTAACCTAGATAGTATTAATCAATCAGGGATGACATGTATTCATGCATTTAGGCTACTAGGCTCATTCTTTATAAAGTTCGCTAGCTTATTTTAAATGAAGTGCATTAGTTAGCTACATTACTTACCTTGGATGCAGTGAAGAAGAGCACGTTTGGAAAAGTCTTTCATTGTTCTCTTTGTACCAGATCCCTCATTGTCAATGACCCATAGTGTTTGATCATCAAGAACAACATACTCTAGATAAGGCTGTTATTTTCACTCACCTAGCATGGCCTGTAGACTTTTATTTTATTATAATTTTATTTATACTTATACTTATATAGCATAAGTATGTAGTGTATTGTATGTCATCCATCCATCCATCTTCTATACCGCTTATCCTTTTCAGGGTCACGGGGAACCTGGAGTCTATCCCAGGGAGCATCGGGCACAAGGCAGGGTACACCCTGGACAGGGTGCCAATCCATCTCAGGGCACAATCACATACACACTCACACACCCATTCATACACTATGGATACTTTGGACATGCCAGTCAGACTACCATGCATGTCTTTGGACTGGGGGAGGAAACCGGAGTACCCGGAGGAAACCCCCGCAGCACGGGGAGAACATGCAAACTCCGCACACACAGGGCCACAGTGGGAATTGAACCCCCACCCTTGGAGGTGTCAGGCGAACGTGCTAACCATATAGTATGTCATAATATATCATAATTATACTGGTGTTGGAGAGAGAGAGAGAGCGCGAGAGAGAGAGAGATGGCAACGGTTGTTATGCCATCCGTGTAACGGATAGATCTACTATACTGTACACCAGCAAACTTGTGGCACATATAGGAATAGAGCTAAGTGTAACTCATCATAAATCACCATTTAAAAAGCCTTGTCACTTCCCTTCTTCTAATAAAGCACTCAGAATCCTGTGCCTTAATTCACTCACAACAAAGACTGAAGTCTCAGATGAAACAACACTTTACAGCTCACACCACTAATTCACTGCCCTGACACAGCTGATACACAGCCCATTATTTATAACCCACACACAGAACCACAAAACCAGCAGTCTTTAAGAGCTCTGTAATGTATTTTGGTCAAATATTTAGAGAGGAAAATCAAGATATAGTGTTGTGCAAATTAGGTGATGGCATGGAGCAGAAACAGAGAGAGCCGCCCCGTGTGATAGTTCTACAGCGTGAAATACAGCCGAGGAGAAAAAGCACCGCCGATTTGCATAGTAATGAGAAGAAAATGTCAAACACCACTTTCACAGCATTAAACCACAATGTGCAGATCAGCAAGTTTATTTCACACATGAAGTGCGTACAGAACATCAGTCTGACACAGAATCTCCTAAATCCGCGAGTTATGCACAGTTCAGGTGTGTTCAATGTTCTGTGTGGTCTACTTTCATAGAAATGACTATAATTAAGGCAATTAATGTACTGTATAATGAGATGTGTTGAGTCTGAGCCACGAATCCTAATATATTTATTAGTGCGAAAGTTACTTAGGTATTTGCGGTGGCTGATCAAGTGAAACTGTTTTACATGCTGACAGATAAAGTATCAATTTTTGAATATTGTGCTCTTATTTATTTCATTTCATTTTCCATGCCACGGTTTTGACTCAAGATTTGAAACATACAGCTGTGTGAGTCTGCTTTCTGTTTCAAAACCACCTTACTGAAGATAAAGTGAGGCGGCTGTGGATCAGGTGGTAGAGCGGGTTGTCCACTGATCGTAGGGTTGGCGGTTCGATTCCCAGCCCATGTGACTCCACATTCCGAAGTGTCCTTAGGCAGTTTTTTAGTTAACTTGTGGTTCAAGACACTGAACCCCAAGTTGCTCCTGATGGCAAGCTAACGCCTTGCATGGCAGCTCTGCTACCATAGGTGTGTGTGTTTGTGTGTGTTTGTGTGAATGAGTGAATGAGCACCAGTGTAAAACGCTTTGTAGAAGCACTAAGGTTAAAAAACAAAAAGCACTATATAAGTGCAGACCATTTAAAGACCATTTCGATAATAATGTCAAATTATCAAAAACATAACATCAACAAATGTCATCACAGCTATTTAATATTAGAATGTCACATATAAGCATTTGCTGGAATGGACCATTTATATTACTTTGTACATCAAAACTCCAAATATCATGAACAAGTACCATAAGTAGAACACATATAACTTCCCATATAACTTCAATTATAGTCAGTGACAGTTAATACACATTACAAGCCATTATGTTAAATATGATCATATGAAGCCATATTTTTCCTGCCTTAAAGTAAATTAATCCACTTTATAATAATCCTAACAATCCTGAGAGACACATGACAGAATAATGTCATTGTTTATTGGTAAAGTGACACAACTATGACTAAAATGAGTCTCTTTAACTCTTGGGGCACTATATGTGACACAATAATGACATTTTTACTGCTAAATAATGCAACATTATTACACAATAATGGCACTTTTTTTTTTTCTATAGCAAAAGTAAATTAAACCACTTTTAACAATCTTAACACTTTATGACATACACCTGACACAATAATGACATTTATATGTAGCTAACATAAAGGAAGTCTCTATTTAACAATTGGGACACTTTATGACAGACATATGACACAATAATCCCCCCCCCCCGCCCCCCCCCCCCCCCCCCCACTCATTAGCTAATGTAATGCGAGTCCATTCTAAACAATCTTTACACTCTGACACCCATGACAGAATAATATTTTTTATTACTAAAGCCTATGTTTAACAATAACACTTTGACACCTATGACACAATAATGACATTTTTCTAAATTCAAAGTAAAGCAAGCACCTTTCATTAAATGACGTATTAACGGTTTTTGTCTGTATGTAATTAGTGTCCGTTTTTATTGTCCAGTAACTATAATGACATCCTTTTTTTTTTTTTTTTTAAAAATCTATGTCAGTTTCATGACCCGTGCATATCTGTGATGGTGCTACACCACCGTCACACATACCTGCCACTTTAAAAGGACATTGTTGGACAGCATTATACGTAGATGATCACAAACACACAACATTTTAAAATATTTATTGTTTCAGTGACCGACTTTGATGTTTCTGTGTATTCCCAGAGGGAGGAACTGTTAACATTACCTAAGATTAGAAACAATATTTACGTACGTGTTTATTTATAATTTTTTATTTATTTATACTAATAGTTAACGGGTTTTATGTGCGTCAACTACAGTTTATATGCATTTGCTATTGGTACATACTTATTGTCAAAAAGACTCCAAAAGAAAAACACAATAGCAACAACAACAACAATAATAACAACAACAAGAAGAAGAATAATAATATTAAGTTAATAACGATAATGCATTTTTATAATTTATTACTATGATGAAATAATATGAATAGAGCTCATTATTACAGAATAATCTATAAAATATATATATATATAAAAGGGCTGGATGTTTAATCCTACTTTGAATTTCTTCATTAGACAATAATTTCCATGATAATACAATCTTTCTTCTCGTCCTGTTTATTCTGATTGATTTTCTTTTTGAAAAAAACTCCATCTGAGAAAACTGGAAGAAGGCTGTCCTATTGATGCTTCTCGCTTCAATAGAGATTAATCAGAAATGATGGACGGAAATGATTAAACGTTCCCTGCAGAGTTCATCTGTGTGATATGATATGATCATGTTAGAGATGAGGATCTCTGCTGCACTGCTAATGACAGCACGCTGCCAATAATCTAATTTATTTCTCTCTCTGTCTCTCTCTCTCTCTCTCTGTCTCTCTCTCTCTCTCTCTCTCACACACACACACACACTCACACACACATTTTCTCTCCCCTCTATTTGCATAATTACAGAAAGTTGACTCCCACTCACCCAGAAAATTTTAATCATGGTTATGTACTTTTTTATATACTTTTATGTGTGTCCATTTAAAGGACTGTAACTAAAATAAAACATAGAAGAATATATCTAGCTGTGGCTTTATGCATGGTCCAAA
Source organism: Ictalurus furcatus (assembly GCF_023375685.1). NCBI lineage: Eukaryota > Metazoa > Chordata > Actinopteri > Siluriformes > Ictaluridae > Ictalurus > Ictalurus furcatus. The sequence continues at coordinate 33,230,215 of NC_071257.1, read as the reverse complement.
CTGAGGTTTAAAAAGTGTCCACTTCAACTTTTATTTTAAAATAATATGTGTCTAATTGGAATAACTTATCTGTAGGACATACACTTTTATGTAGCTGTGTGAATATTTTGATCCACTGAATTGAATCTAAAGCAAAATAATGACATGGAATAACCTTATGCTAGAATGTGTAGTGGTTAAACTGCCATCATCTACACTGCAGTCACCCAGAAAGCAATTTGTTGATCAAATGAGAGCAGATTGGTGCAAATCCATTATTTAAATCCCCTGTTATCATATTCTGATGTCTAAAATTAGTTGGGAGTCATGAAAAATGAATGGAAGGCTTAACGTGGTGCCTGTTGGGATAAGATTTGTCACCAAGAGTTGGTGTGTATCGTTAAATCTCTGACGTAATGGACTTTGTGTGATGATGTGATGTGACGTGATGTGGTGTGATGTGATGGTGGAACCCAGAACATTCGAGCTGAAGTGTCCGTATGCAAAGAGACTCGAGACCCAGGATACACTCCGGAGGGAAAACTTTTACATCACACTGTCTAATCTCACAGATCAATCTGTTTAATACGCAGACTTACGACTCCATTATACTCCAAACACTGTAACATTTACATTTACAGTGTTTGGCAGACGCCCTTATCCACAGCGACTTACAGAAGTGCTATCAATATCAATAAAAACATCCCTCTGAAACATTCTCGCTGATTAATCAGGCTTGTTGAGGTTTTATCTGCTAACACGGCACTCTGAACTCAGGACATATTTCTCCTCTCTCTTAGTTTGGCTTTCAGTGTGGTATTGGATCCGAGCTACAGTATATTTACTTAACCCAATTAGCAAAAACCTTCAAAAGGAATGTGGGTATACAGTATACATTAGTCCTAACTCCAAATTGTACTTCTCTAGTTTTGTAAGTAGCCGAGTAATGTCAGGCGAAAAAAAAGTCAGGGACATTAAATCAGCGTTTAAAGCATTTAGGCACTTAAGCATCTTTAAAAAGAATAGAAATCACCTCAACAGGGTTTTCAGCACCCATTTATCTCCTTAACTGTAGATGTATATAATTTACTGCTGGAAAAGTGACCTTAAAGATCATTAAACCGAATATAATAAAACTAAAACGGATCAATAAAGCACCTTTAACTTAATATCTGCACTTACAGCATGGCAGAGCATTCAGAAGAACGTCCTGCCCCCCCAAAAAAACAGCCAGGTAGCCAAGGTGGCCATTTCGATTTCATAATGAATGGCAATTTATTTTCGCTGTGAGGACACAAGCGTTTAAACTGTCCCCAGAAAACAGAGTTAGAAGTTTAAACATATTTAAACTTTATGTTTGGAGTCTCCAGCATTAATGATTTGTAACATCTGGTATGTTTTCCACCAGGTGTTGGTGTTCAAAATTTACCTTTGAAATAGATTAAAGACATGATTGATGTCAACAGCTGCAGCATCTGAGATCATTACAGAGAAAACGTTCTTTGGGAAATTTACACAACTCAGGAGACTGACAGAAAATAATTGCTTTGGCCGAAAGGTAATTTCGCTCTTAGAGAAGCACAGTTTAGTTCCACTTTGTTATTTATGAACGCCGGTAATTTCTGTCCTGGAGTTTTGACACAGCTCAAGGGTTCAACTCTCAGAGGAGACGCCATGTCCATGTCTAACTCATAAAACCGAGGTCGCAGAGTCACAGCAGCTGGAAATATTTCATCACCCGCCCACGAGGGCACTGTGGGTAACTATACCGCGAGGTCTAGACTTCTCACTCTCACTGTGCTCTGCTTTCTTCAAAGCAATAATTCAGAACATAAAAATAAAAACAGATCCTAATTAAAGGTTTATTTGCAGTCACCAATAAACCTCTTTCACTGTTACTCAGGTATTCTGATGGCTGTGATTATGTTTTGGATGATTCCATTACTGGGGTGCCATTTGTGTCCCACTGATGTTACTTTTACAAGTAATATAAAAGTAATTAAAGTAAAAGTAAAAGACATTTCAAACACAGGGAAAGTTCCCTTCGCAACAATTTGTGCGCATGATAAATAACTGAATAAACATTAATAAAACCTCTATTTTATAGAACAACATTGTAAATGTATCTTACATCGTAAATATAATTATTACACGATTCAAATATCATTTTGCATTACTGTGATATGAATTGATGAGATCACGCGCATTCAGGAGTGGTTTTCGGCCTTGCCCTTTACGCACAGAGATTTGACCACAATCTTTTAACTACTATATATTGTGCACTGTAGAAGCTGAAATGGCCAAAATCCTACCGGTTTGTCTTTGGGGAATGTTGTTCTCAAAGTGTTGGATTATTCGCTGATGCATCTGTTGGCAGATTGCCGAGCCTCGACCCATCCTTGCCCTTGAAGGACTAGGCCTTTTTTCTAGGCTCCTTATATACTATGATTAGACGATTGCCTCAACTGTTTCACATCACCTTCTTATTTCAACTTGTCACATCGCTATTAGTCCTAAATTACCCCTGTCCCAACTTTTTTGGAACATGCTGCATGCATCAATTTCAAAATAAACATTTATCTTCAAAAAACTATGCAGTTGATTAGGTAAAACATCAAATACCTTGTCTTTATAAATTTTTTTGTTTGTTTAAATAGAAGTCATGGACAGTGCTTGGACCCCTGCTGTGTATCTCAGCTATAATTCAGTACCGTAGACTTACATAGCAAATCTATTCTATACATGAAACATACGCAATGATAGCGATTTTGAAATGACACTTGAACACTGTCTCAAAAGGCTTTTAAACTCTCCAAGTTCAGTTGCTGACTGCATATTAATGGCTAAAACTGTAACATCTTAAATCGCCAGTACTATAAACTATTCATCAGTGATGCATTTTGGGAGCCGATTCATCTCCACACCGTGCTTACAGCAAAAACACCAAGCACTGCTTCATGGCTCATCGTTTCTTTCTCTTGAATCCATAACAGGCTGCCACTGGGAAAAAAATATATATATATATATTTCCAATTGATTTTCACATGTAAAATACGTGCAGGCATCATCAGTATAAAATAATGTTCAGTGGCTCAAAACAAACACAAAGGAAAAACAAACCAAGAAGAAAGAAAAAATCTCTGCATCGGGAAAGACACTCTGAGAAGTCACAGAAGGATGAGTGGAAAACTTTTGTTCCTGAGCTGAAACACAATACAAGGATGAGTGAATCTTATTAAAGTCTGATCAAAGCAGTCTTGTGTAGAGAGAGAGTTTCTCCAAAGATCTACAGACTCTCAGGTTTATGACACTCCATCAGGACAAGAGGTAGCGAGAGCGCGAGAGAGCGAGAGAGAGAGAGCTTCTTCAGAGAAGCTCCATGATGACACACTGACTTTCTACATTTCAATAGAGAGACTGAAGCAGGGGGAATTAGATGAATCAAAGAGTAGATATAATCCATTTAACAACAGCCTCATTAGCTGAGACTTAACCAATTTAATCACAAAGAATAACAGGCTCGGTTTTAAAAAAAAAAAAGTCAAGTAATTAATTGACATTAAGAAAGTTTCATGTAGTTACAGTAAAATGACTACAAAGTTACTTTTTAAAGATGTTTGAACCTATTCATGCAGATATAATAGTCAGTGCTTTATGTAGGAAGAAATCAGAAAGAAGTGTGCAGAATGTTAAAAGCCCGGAATGCTAAAACACCTGACACCTGTCTCTTGAACCAGAATATATGAGGTACTAATGAGGTACTATATGTTTATCATCATGTTATAGCAGTATATTAACTGACATTTTAAATTGCAACAAACTCAACCCATAATCTAACACTCAGTTCCTATAATTCAGGTGAGTTACAATAAAGGAGTCATAACTAAAATCTGTAAACAGCACAAAAGCCCGTGACTCAGCTACGTCCTCTTCTTTCATAACACAGTGAAGAAAACTAACACCGTATGCAGGCCTTGTGCTGTTTGGATTAATGAGAGCTCCTGCTGCTCGATCTTTGAATATCGAAGCCACTCGGCAGCCTTACAGTCACATCCAAGGTTATTGTTCTCTTTCTGAATAACTCCATTACAAAGCATTGTTCAATATCACGGTGAATTATTGTGCTCTGCTCAAGACATGTGTGAGATTTCTTTTGTTTTCATTATTGTGAAACTCATGCCAGACGCACAAGAGGTTGGAATTTCGTACAGTGATGATCATTCGTCATACTGAACAATTGCAATGCCGTCTGTTTGTTTTCCGTTAATATTTCCTCACATACAGTTTAAGCTGATCCAATGCCTTTGGTTCACTGTGGGTCATATATGGGGACTTAAGTTCAAAAGTTACATTGATATTTATTCGGGGAAAGTTCCTCAGATTCATTATTAAAATGACCTGCGTGTGCTTTGATGTCTTTGATTTTCATCGAGTAGAAGCATCTGAGAAAGGGGGTTTTCAGTAGCATCGAGACAACCTTAAACACAAGCACTTGCCTTTTAAGCCCATAAAAACCAGGGGATAAAAATGAATTCATTCTGCTGCTATCATTATGAGTTAAACCATCAATAAAGATTAGTGAGAATGTTCCAGAAGCATCCATGCAAGCCCAAGCCATGACACTACCACCACCATGTTTCACAGATGAGCGTGTATGTTTTGGATCATGAGCACATCCATTCTTTCTCCACACTTTGGCCTTTTCATCACTTGGGTAGAGGTTCATCTTGTTTCCAGAACTTTTGCGGTTCCTCTCTGTATTTCTTTGTGAAATCCAATCTTGCTCTCCGATTCTTACTGATCACGAGTGGTGTGCGTCTTGTGATATGGCTTCTAATATTTCCGCACTTCTTCAAATGGTGGATTATGATACCTTCACCTCTGCCCTGAGAAGGTTGTTGGTGATGTCAGTGACTGTTGTTTCTGACAGAGGGGACTATAAATTTCAGGGTATTCAACACATATTGTGTTCACCCTGAATTCTGAATACAGCCTTGCATTGTTACTGCAGTGGTCCTGAACAAATATGTAAGTATTTTGATTTCAATTAATCAGTGGCACATTTAGAACAGTGTGTGAAGTGTTTTTTTAATAGTGCTGACAAAATGAGTCACTTTAATTTGGGAATCTGTTTTACGCGCTGAAAACAAACCTCCAGGACCAATTAGATACGATGTTAAAGCGCAGATACAAACACGTCCAAGAAACAAATTCATTTCAGAGGGCACTTGCTGGAGTGGAGAGCACTCAGCAGCCCGTTGATAGCTGATTTAGCATTAGCCTGAGGCGAGAGAGACACGATGGATTTATTACCCACGCCTCGGAGTTCCTCTGTTTAGTGGAAACATTTTTAAAGAAAATGACTCCAGGAGACCTCAGGAGACCTTCTCGCTGCTTTCAAACATTAGAAAGAACAACTGGCTACACGCAAATGAGCAGAGAGGCTCTGTATGCTAGAATAAATATCTGAGAAATGGAAATGAGGAAGATGAATCTGGGTCACACTTCCAGGAACGATGTTCAGCAGGCAGGGAGGAGGGTGTTCGAAGTTTATTTAACTGACACTGGAAGACAAAGCGCACCAAAGTAAACCTTATTAACTCTTATTAACACTGGTCTGAGTGTCAGTGAGGTTCTGGTGTGTGGTTTTAAAGCAGCTCTTATACAATACCATCCTGGCCTGAATCTGTGACTTTCACACTGTATTCTGTTCAACTACATAATGTATAAAGAACAGTGCTGATTACATAACTCATGCCCCCCGCAGGGGTAGTTCCACTCTAGACCACTAGAGGGCACCTCCCATATTTCTTGTTGCAACCATGCTCACCAGTTTGTTATTTTCTGCTTGATCAGTGCTCTATTTAAGTTCCTTGGTTTTTCCCCTTAGTTGCTGGAACATTGCATCAAGTCAAGTTATGTTTTAATGGAGATATGGGTGCAGTGGTGGCTTGGCGGTTAAGCCTCGGGGGGAACGAAGCTTTAAACAGAAACCAACTTCTGTACTCCGTGCAATAAACAGACAAACAGGAACATTTTATAATCGCTTTAATTAAACCACATCACTGTTGAATTCTCAATTATGATTGGTCAAAAGCTGTTCATTCATTTTAATGCTATTTATTCGGTAAGGATTTTTGTAAGGAGACATTTATTTACCATTTGTGGAAGGAATCTTCAGTTTCGGTGCATTTTGTAACAACCAGAGGTAAAACTGTAATTTTGCAATTTCTTGGTAATAGGAAAAGCTGCATTTTATGTCCTTTTTTAAAATTATTTCAACAGAAAGAAAAAAAGAGAGGCTAAAGTGTGTGAATGACTGCTAATAGCTGCTTTAATGCAAGTTATAACAGGAGCTAGCTTGTTTTCTGGATGTTTGACAAAATGCAACTGTAAAATAGATCAAATGTATGATGTGTTGTCGTTAATAAATAAAACAGTTGGAAAGGTTGGCAGATTTCTATGATAAGAGGAATAAAGCAGTTTGTGCATGCTTTGCTAGGAAAATAATCATCTTCTAGATCTTAACTGTAACCACATCACACCACCCCATTGTTGATTATTTCCAGCATGCTCCCAATTGTCTAATTCTATACATAAATGTTTTGTTCATCCATCCATCCTCTATACCACTTATCCTTTTCAGGGTCACGGGGAAACCTGGAGCCTATCCCAGGGAGCATCGGGCACAAGGCAGGGTACACCCTGGATTGGCTATTAAGAATAGCCAATCCATCACAGGGCACAATCACATACACATTCACACACTACGGACACTTTGGGCACGCCAATCAGCCTATCATGCATGTCTTTGGACTGGGGGAGGAAACCCTCGCAGCACGGGGAGAACATACAAACTCTGCACGCACAGGGCCACGGTGGGAATCGAACCCCTGACCCTGGAGGTGTGAGGCAAACATGCTAACCACTAAACCACCGTACGCATGTTTTATTCAGCACCATCAAATTAAATTAGCAACATCAACTTTCATTAATAATGTGCGCACTGTGGCTTAGTGGTTAGCATGTTTGCCTCGCACCTCCACGGTTGGAAGTTTGCGTGTTTTCCCCATGCTTTGATGGTTTCCTCTGGGTACTCTGGTTTTCTCCCCCAGTCCAAAGACATAGGATGTACGCTGATTGGCATTTCCAAATTGTCCATATTGTGTGAGTGTGTGCGATTGTGCCCTGCAATGGGTTGGCACGCCATTAAGAATGTCCCCCACCTTGTGCGCCGAGTCCTCTGGGATTGCCTCCAGGCTCCCCGCGACCCTGTGTAAGATAAGCAGTACAGAAAATGGATGGATAAAACTGTCATTGATAAACATTTATTAATTGTCTGGATAACTACTGATTTTTTATAGCTATCAATTATGTATTAATGAGAGTTATTGTACATTTTTGAATATTTATACAGAGCCTAAATCAATAAAGCTGATGTGGAAGCACATAAGAGAGTTCTGCAAACACACAGAGAAACTCTGGTTTGCATCAGTAACAGACATATGCAGGGAATACTGCTTTTAGGGTCGTCTATGCTTCAGTGTTTCTTTGCTAATGTGCATCTAGTCATAGAACACACTCACAGATTAGAAGCAGCTGGAGCGTCTGAACAAAGCCGAGCCGCAGAGAGCGAACGCTGTCAATCATGCAGCCAACACACAGGGGCATCGTCTCCCTGCACTGTGCCAGCTGTACCAGCCTCATATCTGAATGTCAATGATTGAAATCTCTGTGCTGAAAAATGAGCTGCCAAATCCTCAAAATATCTGTACGCGCTATTACTGTCAATATAATACTTTCTTCCAGTGTGTTTTAGTTTTATAGTTATCCACTTGGAAAACAGACAATCTCAACCAGCTTCCACAGTCTATGTTCAATAACATTTGTTAAGTTCTTCTTTAATTAGAAGTTACTTAGCAGCTACGTAAAGAAAAAATTAGCTCGTAGAAGTTAGAAACAAGTAGATAATGTTTCCAGATGTTCAGTGAGTACTGATGGGTAAGGTTTTAATGGAAATGTCTGAGAATGAACTGGAATATCAAACTGCAATTATAAGTGAGGTGAACATCTGGTTATTTCAGGTCAATGAGGCTCTTGAAAAAAAAATAAAAAATCTGATTCTTTTTTTTTTTTTTTTGCGACATTATGGTTGAGGGTTTTATTACGCAATTATGTCGATCTGTACCTTAGTGACTTCCACATTTCATGACTGTGCATCACCAGAAAAGTGTGATAGTATGTGATAGGAAAAACAAAACACAAATCAAATATAAACTAGAAATATCAGCAGACAAACTTAAAAACTAGTCAAAATACTCTGATCTATATATTATTGGTATTATTTTCGCAGTTGCAGCTTCATACTCAGCATCCCCACTCATCACATCTCTTTCTATAAAGTATATTCCAGAGATAATTAATTATTTTTTTTTATTTTCTTTTTTTTCTGAGAGAAGAATAAAGTGTCACTTTGAAGTCCAAAGCTAAAAATAAATGTCTGATTGGTAAAGAGAGATGATCAAAAACCATAAACATCAAACATAAATCAAAAACATCAAGGAGAGAGGAAAGGCACAGAGAGGATAAATATCATAGAAACAAAAATAAACTTAGCAGATGAATCACACAGAGGTCTTCCATTAATCTATTTAATCTTAATTAGTCATGTGTAATTAGTATCAGCTATATGAGCAGCCAAAATGAGCCGGCTTTCTCATGACCCGGGGACAAAGAGGGAACTTTTTTCACCATCTATTCACGATTAAATTATATTGGTTAATCGTTTAATTTAGTTTCTTTCATTTATTTAACAGGGACCATGCACAACACAAATGTTGTTCCAGTGTTAGCCAGGTAGCTAATTTGCTAATCTGAAGTGTGACAAAGCTGTTCGGAATGAGAGGAGTCAAGCGGCAGCAACTCGTACAGAGACGGAGACACAAACTATCAGATCTGTGAGTGTTTGCAGCTTCAATATTACAATACTGGAGAATATTCTCCATGATGCCATCAGCATCTGTGGCATTTTGACATTCTGGGACATTTCTACAATTGTCACACTCATTTGCTTCCATAAAGTGCATTCGCAAAATGTCATATTGCGAAGCCCTGTCACTAGTCTTTATTTGTGTGAGATCTGTGCCATTATTCTTTATGTCTTTTGCTTTTGAGCATTACTTTGATTACTTTACTGTATGAATCAAGGGATTTATCCTTGAAAAAAATCAGCCCCAGTCTCAGTTCTTCATACCATTTTGTGTATTTTCCCCCCAAAAATAATCCACTTTAAGACATTTGTTAACAGCAAATAATGCCAAAAACGTAACCTTATACTGATGTCTTTTTTAATCCTATTCTTTTAATCTAATGGTGACAATCAGAAAGCACTTTCTAATTATTGTTAGTGTTAGCTTACTGTTGTAACTGAGCTCTCAGACTGCAATGTTCACAGTGGAAATGAAGATAAAATGGCATTTACTGGTGGACTTACAGTACACTGTAACCAAACATGAATTTAAAAATCATAAGATTTGCAATTCTAATTAAACTAATCCAGGATCCTCCTTCATATCTGATTTATATTCTAGGCGATACGACTGATACAGTATGAGACATGCTCTCAATCGATCTCAATTCAGTTATGAGGTGGAGGATGAACAAAGGGTGATGTGATTGGTTCAGAAACCAACAGGTCCAAGCAATCGATTAAATACAGAGAGACAAGTTTAATGGGGAGAGACAGACATGTCTCCTGTACTGTTAAAGACTCTCAACTCAATAATATTAACCCCTTTGTCACTATTTCCCCTCGAGCTAGCGCTGTAGCATGCAGAATGCTCGGTCACCCGATTTGGGTTTTCAGTGACGCTGACTTTGTTAACTTTCGACACGTGCATTTGTTACGGTTTATGTCCTGTCTCCGCCCCTGTACTGTCATTGGTTGTTTCACATATGTGCCATCATTAGTCTCAGCTGTTTTGTATTTCACTCTTGATTACGTGTGTCATTTTAACCCTTTGTGTCTCTTTGCACTTCGCGAAGTATTGAGTGTTATCACCGTACCAAACGTTTGTACCCTGTTCCTCGTTTTGTTTCTTCGTCTTTGATCTTGTTTCTTATGTCTCGTTACGTGCTTTTGCCTTGCCTAGTTTGTGCCTGTTTGCCAATCGCCTGACCCATTGCCTGTTTCTTGACCACACTATTTTCTCATGATTTGGATTTGTCTGCCTGCCTCTCTTTAATAAAAACTCTTATCTGCATTTGCATCCGTCCTAACCTCCATTACGTGAATTACGTGACACCCTTTTCCTGTGATATTGCTTCTGAGCAAAGACTGGAAGCATTAATATCATAAAGGCAAAAAAAAAAAAAAAAGGAAAGTGATGTTCCAAGTAAATGAAAAAAATATATATTTTGCTTTAATTATGAACATGAATAATTAATAAAAATTTTCTGGTGTGAAATATGAAGTAATTCCAGTCTTACTAGAGAACAACTACAGAAATATTACTTTCACTACATAACTATCCTGTTTCAATGCTTTATATAATTTAATATTAACGCAGAAAATTTTAATCCAACCGCAGATTTTAACCCGAGCACCTAGACAGTTTGAGAACCAGAAATGAGCAAGGACCTCAATTTCACACAATAACAAACACTTCATTGTGAACTTAAATTTAATTATTTATTTGCTTCATGCATATTTAACCTGCTGTACATATTAATTGCTGATTACCACAGAGCTCAAAATTACAATATGAAAAGCAAGAAAAACAAAATATTTCATATCTCATGGCTATTGTATGCAAAACGCTGATAATAAAGTCATGACTCTCCTTTCTTTAGGCATTAAACTCAGATTCTCAGTCAGAGTTAAACCCACTGTCTCATTTTACTGCTGTTATGTTTTACCAATGACAAATGTCACCTTGTGCTGTGGATTGTATTTCCATAATTCTGCGCTCGATGAGGAGAGGAGCCATAAAACAAAAGAAGGTCCGTTCTCCATGAATAACAATCACCTGGGTGGAGGAGTCAGTCAAAGCTTTTATAAATTTACCCCAGCGTTTATCTGCATAGTTCTGAATAAATAACCAGAGACCAGTAATACCAAGTTGTTTTTTGTGGTATTTTTGCTTACCTTATTTTGAGGTTTATTTTTTAATACTCATGCATGTATCTTTAATAAATCATCCTGGTTAGAATGTAGGAGCGCTTGGAAAATAAGTTTTATTAAGAGGTTTAACTATTTATTTATTTTTTTCCAATAGAGTTATAAGCTTAATGGCACTCACGAGCCTCAATAGGTCCACATTCACATTGTTCACATAGTTCACATTGTTTGATGAGGGGTATCATCTTGGACTACTACACAACACTCCAGACTGGGAGATGGTGTTCCTCATCACCTCCTGTTAGTCAAGTTTAATGTTTTTTTCTCTCTCTAAAAGAGACTCTTCTGCTTCTGCTGTTACCGCGGTCGAGCCAAGCATATGGTACGTGGGGATGATGGTGTGTGAGAAAGTCCACATGAACACAATTATTGCAAAACAGCCTTATGGTGATGAATTAAGGGGACAGATGGAAAAATGAATCTGGTCCATTGGGTTCCAGCATGTGATTCCATCCACCTACGGCTCAATTAGTTATTAAGTTCGATAACTCCATGTGGCCAAAATGAACGACGGACACATTCAAATAAAAACAGACATAAAATTACAGTATTTATTCCTTCCTCAAGTATATATTCTATTAACACTTTCCATTCTTAGGAGCAACTTTGCGGCATTTAATCACATTATTATGCTGAAGCAAAACCAAAGTGCGAACTGTGTGAATTTATCATTTTTTATTATTATTTATATCACATAATATGGCAACTCTTCACTGGCTGAACATCCCATTATTTCACAAAATTGAGGTTTACTGCAAAAGTCACAGTGAATTGAAGTTCTTGGCTTGGAAATATTGAATTCCTCCTGACAAGAACTACAAGAACATTCATGAAATAGATTTTTTTCCCCCCCTCGCTTTAATTTAATCCAAATTTCTGCTACACAATAGATTACTCTCAGTGGGAAGTGGGGTTTGTGTGCGAGTTTAAATTATCTGATGCCCTCTCATTGTCAGTTTGATTCGTACATTACCATAACGTGTCTCTCTGCTTTGACATCGAGGGAAATTGCAATTACTCCATCTCTATTCTTCTTGTCACTTTGCAGGCAAATGGAGGGTAAAGATAGCATTCCTCATTTCCCTGCTACGGCATAATCACGGGTGGATTTACACAGGATTTTAGAGAAGTCCCTGAAAGAGCCAGAGGTTGGCTTCCCTCCTCCTTTTCTGTTACATTCTCAATATCATTACGCTATCTGGCAGTAAAGGGGAGGCTTTGCTGTTGACTTACTCAGATGAGATGAAGGTGAGTGTGTAGTCCAACTCTGTGTATAACTCTATGATCTTTCATACTGCTGAATTCAATACTTGACTCTTGTTAAAACATGAATAAATGCTTAACAAGAAGGGGCAGTGGTGTCTTGACGGTTAAGACTCTGGGTTACTGATCAGAAGGTCAGGGATTCAAGCCTCACAACCCTTGAGCAAGGCCCTTAACCCTCTCTGCTCCAGGGGCGCTGTATCATGGCTGACCCTGCGCTCTGACCCCAACTTCCTAACATGCTGGGAATATGTGAAAAAAATAATTTCACTCTGCTGTAATGTATACGTGATCAATAAAGACTCATTAAAAAATAAACATTGTGGTCACACACTCACACTCACACACATTTGTCCATCGCATAATGGTGAGATTGGTGAACATCTTGACTACGGTGGCCAAATTGGGACACAGATCTAATGTGTGGTGCCATAGCAAATATATGTATATTCTGTATAGTGCAGTAACATTTTCTGTCTCTTTTTCTTCATCAGTGTGCAGATGGCGAAACTAATTGATGTTCATACTCAAGTTCCCGTTTAGGACCTTTTGAATATATAGTGTTGCAAGAAATGGCAGATTGCCTCTAAACAGATTCCACTCCAAGGTAGTTGTTGAAAAAAAGCTCATCCCTGAAAAAGGCTGATTTATCAAAGGGACAATACACCTCAGTCTCCTCAGTCAATATGTGTATAATAACACCTGAAGTGACATTCAATCAGTTATTTCATGGGAGCAGCAGTGGGACATCAAGAACCATCCCTGAACAAAGGGTTTCCTGGTCGTAATTATCATTCAGAAAGACATCTGTCTAGACAATCCTATCACCTCGCCATTTAGGGGCCACACCTGTACCGACACCAGTACTGTGAGAACAGAAAGTGATCACATCAAACGCTACCCTTAATTTACATTTAGAGTGAAACTTCATTTACATTACCTGCAGAAAACCACGTCTGAAATACAGTATAACATGTCTGTGCTGATCATTTTCCGGGGTTCACTTGGACTCCAAGTTAATAAAGTTAATAAAAAAGTTATTCTTCACTGAGATCTTCGACATCCTCTTCATTTCTTCTTACAGTATACAGTTTTATAGAAGAGAAAGCATCAACCTCTCTGGAAATGTGTAAACATATCTGCCATTCAGACCCCTGTTTATGAGCCGTTACTATAGAAACAATAACGTACTAGAACGAGTGCGTTAATATAAACCTAGAATTAATCTTACAGCCGGAACTACTATCTGAGCTGTGCAGTTATACAGAAAAATGCACACCGTCTGACCAATCATATTCGAGAATTCAGTCATGCTGTAGTATAAAGAAAACGAACAATACCTTCGACCAATCAGAATAAAAAATTCAAAGCACTTGTATAAAAAACAGTCGACAAACCATCTAGAGACAATCCTCAACCTGTCAGGTAACTATTAGTGTTCAAACAGCTTGTACACACACACACACATTCGCAATTATAGCAGTGATTTAGCCTACCTGCAAGCCTCTGGACGCTGGAAGGAGAGATGGCTCATAGAGAGGATATTGTGTAATTAATGGAAGGAGACTTGGAGTGTGGAGATGAAGAGTAAAGGGAGGAGTGTGGATAGGCTTCAATGCCTAGTTTTCACTCTGGGCCCAATAAAAAGGTAAATGTCCTCGATATTTCAAGTCATTTTAAACCATGGTCATTATTAAAATTGCAGACTTACAATAGAACTCCTGAACCTTCAGCTCAGTCACCGAAACCCCACACCTTACACTATGTTTCATCTACATAGCAGCCCAAGCATAAGGTAAAAGTATTCAGAGAAGTGTGTGATGTGACCTCAGCATTCAGAGTTTTGAAAGCTCATTTCGGTAGCAAGATCCTGTTAACAATCAAACATCGAAACCTCTGAATGCCCTGTGAAGAGCTGAACATTTTTTATAGTGTTTAATTTAAAATAAATAAATAAATAAAAAATCTTCTTTGATATCTTTTATATATAGAAGAGTTTCAGTTTCTCTCCTACAAGGTCAGTCTGGTCCTCTGTGTGTGACGTGTAAACTGTGTGTGTGAGCAGAAACCTGAATCAGATTGATATCTTAGCAGTAAAACACAGTAATTGGCTGCCAAGAAAAGTGAGTAAATATGTAAGTTTATAGTCATACACACACACACACACACACACACACGCGTCAGCATGCACCATTGCACCATTTAACTTTTACTGTTGTAAATCCCAGTCCTAGACGTTGAAAAGAGACAGCCTTTGCTGACATAATGTAAGATATCTATCCAGTTTTATTTACATTAAACAATGATACACTATAAAAAGTTAAATTAAAGTGTCTTAGTTTATTTAGACTTCACTGTCCTCACTAAAGTGCTACTGTATAAAGAGATATGTATTTTAACTAAGGAATAACATACCATGTGGCATGCCGTTAAAGGAAAATAATCAACAATGGGGCGGTGTCATGTGCGACAAGATAGTCCCTGTTATAACTGAATTTACAGCAGCTATCAGAAGACTTGTTCCCTCACCATCCTAAATCCACAACAAGAAATAAATGCCTACAGTCAGAATGAAGAAGCTGTTGGCCATTTATGAAGATAACCGCTCTTTCAGAATCCTGGATTGCAATTTTCTTTATTACAAATCTGCTTTAATAATAAATAACTTAAACTTAAAGTTAACTTAAATGTCAAGTTAAATTACGCCAGTATAAGTTCACTTGACATTGCTTTGGTACTGCTTTGCAAGCAAGACTCGAGTTTATTCTGTATACGGCTGCTTTTTTATGAAATTTGTATGAGCATACTGTACTTGTATGGTATATCCTCAACTGTGATATAATTTAAGGAGATTTGTGAGGTAATAAATAAAAATGGTGCTCTCTAAAAGGTTACGGTAATCTAATACCGAGTCTAAAAAGATTTAGTGTGTAAAAAGATTTGTGCGAGAGTAGGGAAAAGTCGATCACACATCTCTCACATAAACACAGAATTATGTGCTTGGATATAGATGAATGGATGAATAACTAAATGCCTGGCAACCATTTTTCATGCATTTTTTTGCGCTCCTTCTGGGCATTTTCTTTTGTCGAGGAAGAAATATTCCGAGGAAAAAACTATCTAATATAGAGAGCAGGGAGAGCTGGTAGGATTTCTAAAATTAAAACAATGTAAATTGTGCTTACAGGCTTATTTTAAGATAAAGGATAAGGGTGTGTGTGTGTGTGAGAGAGAGAGAGAGAGATTTTCTTTCCAGGTAAGTGTGTGCCTTTACCCAGGTGTGTACAGTAAGTACCCCTTTTACCTCTTCTTCATTAGTTTGGTTTGTGTTCCTCACTGCAGGTGTATGTATGACAAAGGAGCTGCTTTTGTTTGCTAACAAGCTCATTACAGACTCCAAGTTCAGGGTCACATCCATCATTACCCTCCCCCGAGAGTCACAGCATAACAGAAAAGTCACAAAACACTAGCAGCTCTCAGCTCACGTTACTTAGAACAAAATCTCTCCGTCTCTCACGTTGACTATCTACCGTATGTCATGGGAAGGTTCACCTAATCAACGTTAATTTAGCAGCTGAAGAAAACAGAGAACCAGAATATATTCCTGTGGAACCAGAGAAATTAAGCAGTATATAAATATATTCCTGTGGAACCAGATAAATTAAGCAGTATATAAATATATTCCTGTGGAACCAGAGAGATTAAGCAGTCTAAAGTGTGTGTTCCCTTAAACCTGGTTTACACGCTGTGGCAAAACATTATTCAACTATATTACATGTGATTTACTGATGTGATCTCAAAAATATGCCCAAATGGGACCGTGTGAGCATTTTAAACCTCCAAGATCATAGGAAAGGTTGTAACTCAGCAGCTTACCCCATACCTGAATAGGAATATCATATACAACATCTTTCAGTCAGGGTTTAGACGTCATCGCAGTAATGAAAAAGCACTGGTTAAAGTAGTAAATGACCCACTGCAGGTCTCTGATCAGGGTCGCACCTATCTGCTTGCACTGCTTGATCTCAATGCAGTGTTTGATAGCGTAGATTACAGTAGATCTCGGGTCTCATTTAACTGACAGTTATCAGTTTCTTAATGTTAATAGTATGTACAAAAGTAAGGTACTGTATGGTGTTCCACAAGTTCCTATTTATAGTATATCTGGGTACAGTTATTAATAAACATGGTATTAATTTTACTGCTATAATGATGACACACACTGTATATTTCACTGTATGTTAAGCTTATCACTGTTAATTCCGCAGCAGAGGAAACCAGATCAGATAAAGTCAGTTCTAATTTAAACTGCTTTTGTGATGCCTCAAGTATAGTTAATAATCTGTGACAATTAGGCTCAAAAATATGCCTTAATGGGAATGATTGTCCATCCATCCGTCCATTTTCTGTACCACTTATCCTACACAGGGTCACAAAGCAGGGGACATGCTGGATGGGGTGTCAACCCATTGCAGGGCACAATGGGACTGGAGTGTAAAGGGAATAGAAAATATAGTAAAGATTGAAAAACAGTGAGCTATAATGTTTATACCTATACAACCACCATAACATTGTTGGTCCCTGAATTACATGTGAATGAACAACATGACCGATGATCAACAACAGCCTCAGAAGTGAATCAGAAGAGCTGTGGCTGTGTAAATCACCCTGACAGGCTGTGAAAGGTCAGACAACATGTAATCACAGCTAATCAAACTGCATCAGTCAGATGAAAAATGTTTAATTTACAGCTGGTCATTAAATACGAAGAAAAACTGCTATGTAAACATCACCAGCCAGTAACTCAGTGCTGGAAAAACTGTGTGAGTCGTTCTGCTGACATTGCTGTAATACACCATTATTAGTGTAGAGAAGATAAAGTGATTTACAAATGAGACATGACCACACAATTGAAAAGAAAGGAATTTGAAGAGACTTAAAGAAGCTGTATGGAAGAGTTGTTGTACATCTAAAAGAATTTATATTACACTCTGGAATACTGTGGTGTAGACAGCTTAGTGAATAGACATTCAGATATTTCAAAGGTAAGACCAACACTCAGTACGTTTACATGGACAACAATAATCCGATATTATCCCGATTAAGACGATACTCTGATTAAGAAACTAGCATGTAAACAGCAATTTTTTATTACCTTAATCCGATTAAACTCGTACTCGAAGTAAACACAAATTGGATTAAGACGTGTGGAGTATTCCTGTTTTAGTCGCATTATCGACGTGCGTTACAGACATGTACACACCTTAATCACACTATTAACGTCGTGTGAGAGTTTTCACCGCATTGTGCGACACGACACGTACACACACGGCAGTGCTCAACCGTTTGACGGCAAACAAGAGAGCACGGCTGCGTCCCAAACCTCGTACTTACCTACTATATAGTAGGCGAGATACATGTATACACTATATAGTAGGCGAGATACATGTATTTCAGTTAGTATATACAGTAGTAGGTAAGTACGTGGTTTGGGACGCAACCCACGGCTTCAAGCAGTCGTCTATTTGCACGTACAGAACGACAAATAATGAACTGCACTTGAAGCGTTCTAAAAATTAAAAACGAAACACCCAAAACTGTATACGGGACCATAACGAAGACCAACTGTACGTCGATACGTGAAATTCTAGAGGGAACGTCGGACGGCGTGACATGGGGACGTGACGACGTGTGCCGTTAATCGATCTCTGTTCTATAACGTAAAACAGGAACATGAAAGGAATATTCTAAAAGCGACTCATGTAAACACATTAATCAGAATATCGCCTTATTCAGAATAAGGTCAATAATTAGATTACTGCTGTCCGTGTAAACGTAGTCACTGAATCATTTAACATTAGCATGTGCAGTGTTATCTTAAACAATCTACATCCAAGTGATATGTGATACACACAGCACAGACCCATATCCTGAAGTGTGAAGCTGAGCCCTAACTAGTACAGCTGACTCAATGTGAACTTTCTCATGGCTGCTGGGGGGAATGAATTGTTCACGTACACAGTTGGAGGTTTGGTATCTCAAGTGCAAGTGCAGATTTTAAGCTTGTTATCCCTAGCTAAGTGCAGGGATTCTAATTCTCACTCAGGCAACATTATCAGGGTCAAGAACCAGATGGAGTTTCTCCTGCTGAGAGAGAAGAAAGTACTGCTCAGACATTTCCACAATCTGATAGGCCCTCAGCTTGGTCTTTTTTTCATCCTCTGCTTGTTTTCCTATCTCTCCTTCAAACTCATCTGCTCCCATAATCCTCTTCTCACTGAGCTGTTCTTCTTAATTTCCTCTTTTCTCTCATAATCTTACCTGGATGTGATCATCCACTTCTAGTACATCTACATCGTTCTCTGGTGAACCCAGTACTCCAAATCTGAAGTGTAGATGTAAGGGAGCTCTAAAAAGGATGGGTCTCTATCTGAGTGAATCACATCATACACAATTTGAATCCTAGTAGTGGTGGTGTGTGTGTGTGTGAGAGAGAGAGAGAGAGAGAGAGCGATGATGATGATGACGGCGAAGCAGTGACTCAGTAAACAGGAAGAAGTTGTTTGCTTCTCAATTTCAGAACTCTCAGAAGTGAAGAGTAAACATATGAGGATGTGGACTCTCTTCATATTGCACGGTTATTCCTGCACACACACCTCTCAGTCACTGACTCACACAGACACACATACGCACACAATCTTTCTTCACATGTCAACATCCGGAGAAAAAGAAGGCAAGGATAGCAGCTACCTGGGGCGAGGTGAGATGAGCCAGGAGCAGCATTCGGGAAACTTGCAACCCTCCTGAGAGAGATTCAGTGACAGGTTCAGTAGACAAATTTATGTGATGCTCACTGTACTACACACAAATAGACACCTCAAGCTACAATAACAGAGCGGATGTGAACCAGTTCTTATAATCCAGCGTGCACAGCAGTGGTAGCTCTGTGTTAAACGTTTTCATCAAATGCAATTAAAACAACTGGCTTCATTACAAGGTCAATTTTTAGATGATGGAGGCCATCATGAGCACAGCCGCTCGAATAGCTAGCTAAATCCAGAGGGAGTGTTTATTTCAGGGTGGGACCGTGAAGGGAAGGAGGAGTGTGCAGAGGTCTTTATCCTGTGATGAAGTGCTGTTGGGTTTGTTAATTTACTCTGGGGTTTGGGCGAGAGCAGGATTCAATGGGTAAGAGCTGACCACTCAAATGGACGTCACGTCTCTATGAAAGAACTCGCAATAAGAAAGCAATGCAATATAACCACATCAGTAGAGTGATTGGAATCATTTACCCTGGCCCAACATACTGCTATTTTCCTCCTCAAAAGCAACAGTATTCTTTTTCATTCAGAACCAGAGCTGACCCAGTCAGAACTGGTTAAGAAGGTTCCAGGACCAGATGCTTAATATAGTATTATATAATAATATAGTATAATATAGTAGTAATTATTGCATATATAGGCGAATACATCACTTTGTGACATTTTTAAACATTTTGGAAAGGTTTCCAGGTAATTCCCAGCACCCATCACGGTTAGGAGGGGTTTACAGGACCACAGTAACATATGTAACGTACGTTACTGCAGAACAGACCGATGTTAATGAACTTAGAGATATCTGGTCCATAAGATAATATAATGTGATTCCATCTCCATACAGCTCACTCCATACATCTCACACTCATCATACAACACAGCTACACACCTTTTTCTTAAAGAATTCTTAAAGGAATGGATAGAGAGTGACTACGTTTACATGGACAGCAGTAATCTAATTATTGACCTTATTCTGAATAAGACGTATAATATTGGGATTAAGGTGTTTACATGAGTTGCTTTTAGAATATTCCTTTCATGTTCCTGTTTTACATGTTATAGAACAGAGCGATTAACAGCACACGTCATTACGTCACCGTGCCACGCCGTCCGACGTTCCCTCCAGAATTTCACGTATCGACTTACAGTTGGTCTTCGTTATGGCACCGTGTACAGTTTTGGGAGTTTTTATTTGTAAATTTTACGAACGCTTCAAGTGTAGTTAATTATTTGTCATGCTGTACGTGCTAATAGACGACTGCTTGAAGCCGTGGGCTGCGTCCCAAACCACGTACTTACCTACTATATAGTAGCCGAGATACATGTATTTCTCCTACTATATAGCAGGTAAGTACGCGGTTTCGTACGCAGCCGTGCTCTCTTGTTTGCCGTCAGACGGTTGAGCGCTGCCGTGTGTGATCGTGTCCTGTCGCACAATGCGGTGAAAACTCTCACACGATGTTAGTAGTGTGATTAAAGCGTGTACATGTCTGTAACGCACGTCGATAATGCGACTAAAACAGGAGTACTCCACACGTCTTAATTCCATTTGTGTTTACTTCGAGTGTGACTTTAATCGGATTAAGGTAATAAAAAATTGCTGTTTACGTGCTAGTTTCTTAATCAGAGTATCGTCTTAATCGTGTTAATATTGGATTATTGTTGTCCATGCACTGTCTGAGACATGAAGCCACAGTAATATGCCACAGCAAAACTCCATCTCAAATACAAGCATTTCAAGTGTGCGTCCCCGTTCATCTTTCATTATCGCTTTAATCTCACATATAATAAAATATATTTCTGTGGAGCCTGCATTAGTGAGAGTATCATCTTTACTGGAATTATGTATAGAGGGAAAAGTCCCTTTTCCAGCTGCTAATATGGTTGCTGTTCAATTGTGGCATAGACCATTATTACACAAAATTGAGGTTAGCCATAGTGCCACAGAGAATTGAATCTCTTGGTGGGAAGTGAATTCCTTATGACCAAGGCTACCAGCATGTGTGTATGTGTTCAAATCATTCAAAAAGCACTTTTTCAAACTCCTCCGTTGTTCAGTTCAACTTGTACATTAACATAATACATTTCAATGCTATGAGACTGAAGGGAACTGCAATTAATCCATTTTTAGTTCTCTTGACACTCTGCAGGAAAATGTGGGGGGAGAGGGGGGTGAAGATACCATTCCTCATTTCTCTGGTATGACATAATCCCAGGTGGATTTGAGGAAAGTCTACAGGTTTGCGAGTTGGAGTACATTGGAGTATATTGCATATTAGAGTTTTCTGTAGATAAATCCATTACAGACAGGCTTGGGGAGTAACAGAATAAATGTCACGGCGTTACGTAACCAGCATACAAAAAAATACAAAAAACTGGTAACCGTAATCCGTTACAGTTATGTCAACAAACAAAGTAATCAGATTACAGGTACATGTTGTAAAAAAAAAATAAATAAAAATTGGAATACTATCAGGATTACCTTCTTTTTTTTCCATTTAAAAACAAAGAAATGAAATGTTTTGATTGAAAAATTTGCATGTAATGTCTTTTCATTTGTGTGTTCTGTGAGGAGTAGCCTGTCACATAACTTGATGTGTTGACGTAATAAAATAAGATGCTTAATAGATTGTTTTTGTTTTTGTTTTTTTTGTCTGGAGCCCTGCTTTTCACATAACACAATATAGACAGCTGCATGATTATGGTTGTGGTTCTCCCTTGCTAGTTGTGACTCACATGAGCAACAAATTTATTCATTTTCTTAAAAACAAAAATGAACAAACATTGAACATGATTTTAAGCTCTAAAGAAAAGTAGTTTAGATCATATTGCTTTTCTCTTGAGTTTATTTGCATATGTGACCTTGAAGTAATCCAAAAGGAAGCAGATTACATTAATTTCATATTGCGATTCTTGGATTACGTTACTGATTAAATTTTTTATGAAGTAATTTGTAACTGTAACAAAATACATTTTTAAAGTAACCTTCCCGACCCTGATTATACAGCATTGTGGTCACATTTCTAAAGCAAACATGAAATGTATTTATATTCATTTATATTCACTGTTTAATTAAAGAATTTTACCTTAGAGGATGTTTTTTTTATTTTTTATTTTTTATTTTTTATGAAAGACACCAGTCTGAGAAAATAACAGATTTGGTTATACATAAACTGCGATATTTACAGAGTGCGTTACATCAATATTTGTCACAAGATGTCTTACCACTGAGTGATACAGGAGTGAACTGTCACAGCCAATTCTGCACAATGGCCATTAAATAACAAAGAAAACAAAAGAAAATTAGAGAGAAGGAAGGAGATGATAGGAGATTGCTTCAAATCTCTCGACATCCGGCATTTCCTCAGGATTGCTATGCAGCTAAGCTTCACCCAGTATCAATGAAACAGGATTCTACTGATCCAATCACAAGTAATTGCTCCTGGCCAACAAAGGAGGGTAAACACAGAGGGAGTTAGTCACTGGTGTTCTCCAGGGCTTATTGGAACAGCGGCGATAGCTAAGCTGTCAATTTTCTTTACAGAGCCACAATAAAAGGAAGGGATTTATCGTCCTGGTTGTAACCTCCGGTTCTTGTTGAGGCAGGAAATGTGTGATACAAGAGGGACTGAGTCTGATCTCAGATGCTCCTTTCTTCCTTGCGCTGCTGCTGATATCTCCCTTCATATTTTTTTTATTCAGATAGCATGCCCATGAATTAAAAACTGTTGGAGATTTAATAGATTGCTGTCTGACTTCATTACAGTCAGTACAGGACATTTCACATTCACAAAAACACCATTAACGACGTGGCTCTGAGGGTTATGAAGCCCTTTTGAATGTTCCAGCCAGAGAATAAAAGCAGGGTAAAGGGCTAATAGCAGAAAGGCCTACCTGTCAAACTGCCTCTAACTGCATTAGAATTATTCCTGGGTGAGTGTGTCAGCTCCATTGGATTCGTTTTAAGAACGATGCAGAATGCAAGAGGTGCTCAGCAGCATCCGAAAGGTACAATCCATTCACAATGGATTCCTTCTGATATGTCTGTCCCTTTCAACATCCAGCTTCTGCTCAATGACAGAACTAATTGTTTGGCTTTGTACACTGGAACATGCCTCAGGCCAAAGGTACAGAAACCCACACAAAATAAAAGGAGCAATTATTAAACAGACAAGACTTTCTGCAACCACACAACCTTCAAACCACACCACCTGCAATACCTTCAGTACCTTTGAATCAGTGTGAAACTGATTCTTTTGATTTGCTATTTGGCTTGGTGTGTTTTCTCACAGCACATAATTAAACTAACCAAAAAAATCAATAATAATAGTAATAATAAAATCTTGGCTGAGGAGTGTATAGGACTGAAAGCTCCTTTATTCATTGGTCAGAAATACACAGATGGGAAAAAAAGTAAACACACCTTTGCTAAGTATGCACAGGAATCATAAAAATCACCCAAGAACAAAGAAAACGGACCACACTCAATATATTACAAGATAATTAAAGAAATAGAAGTTCTAGTTTAAAACATTTTGTATATTGCCTCCACAGTTTATTTTCTCTTTTTCCGCAGCACTTTAGCTTTGTCCCTTGGCTCAGTTTGTGCCTCGCAGCTCTACAGATCTACAGAAAAAAAATGGCATCTGCAATTTAAAACATATGGCATGCTTGGTACAATAACAAAACCATGACCTCGGTATTTGACCTAAGTCTTTTCATAAATGACCAAATAACCACATAAACCTTATCAACCTTCTCAAATGGATCTTTTCTCCTCATTTTCTGCCTAATTTGTTCCTGGATAATTCCCACCTACCACCCCGCTCACCCCTATCACCCGACAGCTACCACGTGATTCCTCTGAGACAGGTGAAGTCAGCCAACCGCATCTTTTCAAACTGCTGCTCATGGTGCCTCACTGAGCAGAGTAACACTCTCCGAGGAAAGCACTATCCACTGTCTTGTATATAGAGGACATGAGCCCACAGATGCCCATGACTGGCTAGTGTCACTATAATTGACAGGGCAGAAAGAGTATGCCTTCCCTTCCACCCAGAGAGCATGGCCAGTTTGGCTCCCTTGGACTCCTGGGCAGGGATGGCTATGGCAAATTCAGGATTCAAACTTGCAGTCTCCAGATGAGTATACTGCGCTAAAGGAGGAAAAACAATTAATCTGTTGATGTTGTATGTATGTTTAATAAGATTCCTGATAAAATCTTAGTCATGTATTTAAGGATTGCTTCATCAGAAATAT
This sequence comes from Ictalurus furcatus, assembly GCF_023375685.1. NCBI lineage: Eukaryota > Metazoa > Chordata > Actinopteri > Siluriformes > Ictaluridae > Ictalurus > Ictalurus furcatus. The sequence continues at coordinate 33,205,720 of NC_071257.1, read as the reverse complement.
AACCTTAGAAAACAAAACAGTATTTGGGCTTACAGAATAATGTTATATAAGATTCTCTCTGTGTTTGGCTGAAAAACAAAATCCACTTAATATTACTGTCAGAATTGTGATGATGTAAATCTAATCTAATCATGAAGTGTCCGTGTCTTGCAAAGCTGCAATGTAAATTTTTATTTTTTAGACTTTTGCTGGTTTGAATGCCAAAATTTCGATGTCTCATATTACCAAATGTTTCCTTACCCAGCTATAACTTTATAATACTAAGCTCACAAATGTCTGACAGCATTTTTACTCTAACCTCCGTCTAAACATTTTCTCTCCTCCGTGCTCTGTTCAACCTGAACAGAAATGGCAGAGGTGAGAAACCCATTAAATTACAGTTTTCCCTTCTGTGTAGAAGCAGCACTCCAAAAGGTAGAAGATCTGACACAAGCATATTCCTGAAAGGAAAATGATATCTCTATCAGACTAGGACAGGAGAGACTTCTGAACACCCCCAGAAATATCCAGAAGAATGAACATTATATACGAGAAAGCTGTTGTAGGTCTAATTAAGCAACACCGTATAATTTAAATGTAACTTCTGTGATTAAGTCATCATTACCGTGTACAGGAGAGATAATCACCATTCATTCATCCTGTTTTTTTTATATCTTTAACTGCTGATGTGTATTGAGATGATGGAACTGCTGTTGTTCAGGTTCAGTTCCTCTGTCCAGAGATACAGAAGATATGAGATGTCCACAGCAACATATACACAGCAAAAAAAAGAAGAGCCTGAACACTATTATAACATTAACGGTTGCCACACCTTTCTCCATATCAACACTCTCTCTCTCTTTCTCTATTTGTTTTTCTAAGCATTTATGAAAGGAGTCTCTAATGTCAGCAGTAGGTCGTGTAACAGTCAGAGGTAAAGCAGCTTGATCTCTTCTCCAGTCCTAGAACATCCAGATCCAGCACTTCCTTTCTTTGTCTATATAGATGTGAGTGAAAGAAAAGGTCTTGGGTCGGAAGAAGTCTTAGCTTACACCAATCAAACCCTAAATGGAGCAGAACTTATTACATGGGCTTATTGGTGATTTGACTTCATCTTGGAATACAGAAAAGGGAAACTGAATGTGGTTCCAGATACTCTTTCCAGGGTTACAGATAGCTCGAGCTGCTGCGTGTTCTCTGGTAAAAGCGATCCGGACGTTCCCCTCATTTCCTCTGATGTAATTTGGAAAGAACAACAGTAGGACCCAGAAATTGTGAAGTTGTTCAAGGCCCTAGCAGAAGCTGATGTAAAGGAGGAGCATGTGGTCATTGAAGACAAAGTCTACCACCAAAGTCAGTTATCAGGAAACCAGTTCCATTATCCCTTTCAAGGTGGCGTGTACCAGACGTTGTACTTTCTGATAGAGGCTCTCTGCTTGTCTCTGCCTTGTTTCAAGAAGTCTGTGAGAAATGTTCTGTAAACTCCAAACTCACAACAGCATACCATCCTCAAACCAATATGACGAAGTGGACCCTAAAATCAGACCCTAAAATGTATGATTTCTGCCTACGTGGAGGGTAATCATAAGAAGTGGGACCTGTATCTGCCAGAATTTTTAAGCTTGCTTTAAATTCCAAAGCACAAGAGTCTATTGGTGTGACACCTGCTGAGATCCACATTGGAACTTGATAAACTAGTCCTGGGAAGATGCATTTCACCAGAGATGGATTTGTATGAAAACGCCTCCAAGTGAGGGCTGCAGAAAACAATTTTAAAAAGCATGACTAAGGCAGTAAAACTAGATGAGAGGTATGTTTTAAGCGAAAAAGACAGGGTTTGGATAAGAAATTTTCCTCAGTCTAGCGCAAAGGACAATTTCAGCGCTAAACTTGCTCCGAAGTGGAAAGGTCGTTATCACGTTGGGAAGCAGCTAGGACCACTGAACTACCAAGTAGTGTTGGAATCTACAGCAGAGGATGCAAAAACCATCCAAGTGTGTAAATTAAAAGCTCGTCATTCTACCGCAGATGAACTAGACATTCAAGGAAGGCAAAGGGTCTTTGATATCCTTAAAGAATGATTCACTGATTAATTTTACAACCTAAGGTTGTCTTCTCAAGGGGAGTTGAGTGTAGCGGGTCTGTTTGGTGCTATCGCTTTAAGAGGACAAGATACTATAGGAAAGTGAAGTTTGAGTGTTTGTGGGAACTCCTACAGTGTGAATGATAGTAAGAGAACAGTAAAGTGTTTCGTTCTTCTAGTAAAGGAAACCAAGCTAAAGTGGATCATTTTCTGCAGCTTGCATGGACCTGTAGGACTATGACTCTAACGAACTGGTTTGGATTTTTTGCTCCTCTCTTTTTGGTTCGGACTCCAGTGTTCCTTGTTTTCTTTACAGATTATTTCCCCCTGTTTTACCTGAGTTCTGCTGCCTCGGGTGGCCACTCATCCTTCACTCTTTTTTTTCCACTCTTGGTTTTCTCTTTTGACACTGTCCAATTACTCTTATTTCGCTTATTCATTTTTTTTTTTTATCAGTTATTATTTTGGCTTGTTCAGGTAAATTACGTTATGGGAATTAAGTAGAGTCAAATATAAGGACGAAAGTACGCGTTGAAGAACAAATCAAATGATCTGTGTTGTGGAATTTCAGTTATTGTAAATATTGTAAGCGTAAATAAAAAATTTTGCTTCCAGCAAAATAATTGTTGACTGATTTCTAATTCTTTATTGTTTTCTAAAGGACTATGGCTGAGATTTGTTTTGAAGTGCAGTGGAGACCTCACAACTTATTACAGCACTAATCCTCCCGAAATTTTGTACTCTGGGCTCGGTCACCACTATATAATAAAAACATGATAAATCTCAGGGTGGTAACTTTCACTACTCAAATTGGACCACATCACACAATCACATCATTGATTATTTTACTGGACCAACATGTCCCAAGGTGTTTTACTCCCCTTATTCCTAAATGTGCACAAATAACTGTCATCTACTTAAAGATATTGAAAGTTACTACAGTAAAATCATGGAACCAAAGGCCTGTTAAGTAGTGTTTAGCGCTTCACTTATACCACAGCACAGCCATCTGTAACACTTTTAGCTCAGTTACATATGAACGAACAACCTCGTAAATCATGAACAGTGATCAGCAACAGCCTCAGGAGCCTGAGCCTGAGTACTGTGGCCATGTAAATTAAATGGACAGGGAGCTCCGTGAAAGGTTAGACCATGATTAAAAAGTCACAATGAAATGGAAATTTGAAATTTACAACTAGTCCTTAAATCTGAGGCTAATTAAACATTAGCATCGGGTAATTCACTGCTTGAATAACTGTCATCTTGAACTGCTGTCATAACCCACTATTAGTGTACAGCAGGTTAATTGTTTTACAAATGAGACAAGACCACACAAAGGAGATGGGATGTGGAGAAAATAAGGTATCTTAAAAAAGAATTAGGAATATATAATATAATTCCGTCAGCCAGTCTGCAAAACATGGCCTTTGCTCTGATGTAAAAAAATAAAGATGAAAAAAAAAAAAACGAAGTAATGAGAGATGAAGTTAGCAAAACACAATTATTTTAGTTACAGATGCTATGGTTAATTAAAATCAGGTAAAAACCTTCAATACACACACTTCTCGGGGAATAGAGAGTCTGGTGAGGAAGTGACTGTTTACAGCTGATAACTTTTTAAAATGCTAAATGTTGTTCACCTAATCAGTGAACACTTCTGTGGTGAGAACAAGCTTTTGCATTTTTGCATAAATCTGCTATTAATGCTTACCTTTTACATATATGTGTGTAGCTTCAATCCTTACCGTGGTTTTTCTGCCATACAGTGTGGTATTTCTTGCTTCTTTAAGAACTGTTTACATTCAAAAGTACTCGAAAGTGGTAGTATGTGACTGTTAGTCAGGAAACATCCATTCATCCATCTATTTTCTATACCGCTTATCCTACAGGGTCGTGGGGAACGTGAAGCCTATCCCAGGGAGAATCAGGCACAAGGTGGGGTACACCCCGGACAGGGTATTGATATCATAACGATTTTCTGATATATAAGTGCTTAGTTAATCACAGAAACACCCAAACATTGAAACATAATTTCATTTAGGCTACATTACATCTCTGAAAGCTAACTAGACACAAACTGTGATGCTATTCAGACCCTTTCACCCATCGTGTCATTCATAAAGCAATTCTTCGGTCGTTTATGAACATGACATGGCTGTGACATGACATTGTTGTTTAAAATCCCTTTAATCTGCTTCTGATGCAAACAGTGCAGGACCAGATCTTGAAGATCGAGGCCGAGCCATAACCAGACTATAGCTGACTTGATGTGAACTTTCGCAGGGATGCTGGGGAAACTGATTTGCGCACACACACACACAGGTGAAGATGTTGAGCTCGTTATCTCTGGCTGAGTGCAGATTCTCATGCAGGCCATGTCATCAGGGTCGAGAACCAGGTGGAGTGTGTCCTGCTGAGGTAGAGATGTTCGGCTGTCTTTTCCCTACAGCTCAAGCTTTCCCTCTTCAGTTTCTTTTCTCATCTCTCATGCGAACTCCTCTGCTCCTATTTTCCTCTTTCTTCTCACTGAGCTGCTCTTCCCTCACCACTTCTACTGTCCCAGCTCTCTTCTTTCGTATCTCTAGATCCCTCTATTCCCCTTTCCTCTGTGTTTTGTTGCCCACAGCAAAATTTCTCTCCCCTTGAGGTTTTCAGATCTGAATTTGAGATGTGACGAGACACTAAAAAGGTGCGTCTTCGTCTTGATGTCCTGTCTGACTTTCTCAGTGTTTCACCTTACACATCAATAAGTAGAATCTCTGGCGATAAAACTCGCCGCCATTCATATGATCAGCACATCAGGAGAAGCAGCTGATGTGTGTAGCCAGGCAAACAGAGACAAATCAGAGAGAGAGAGAGAGAGAGAGAGAGAGAGAGAGAGATTGGAGAAAGAAAGAAGTGTTTAAGGGGAGGGAGGATCTGCTGCTCTGATGGTGAAATGACTTGGCAGGATGGAGATTGATGCTGCTCAGTTTCAGAATTCTCAAGAGATGTGAAGAGAAGAAAACAAAAAACATTTTACCACACACACACACACATACACACATTTCTTAGTATCACAACGACACACATACTTGCACCAATTCCCTCTCTCCACATGTCAGTATCGTGGAGCAGGAGGAAGAGGATAAGAGCCACCTTCAGCAAGGTGAGACAAGAGCAGTGATTTTTTTTCTTTCATACAATTCATTAATTTTCACAAGTTAAGCTTAGTAAAAAAAACAACATTTTTTAGATTTAGTAAAATCCATTCCACAACCCATAGAAGATAAGCGACATACCTACAGATATATTTCTACACTGTTATTCTATTCTTAAAAAATCTCTTACATTATAGAGCTGAAACTAATCACAGTAAAACACAGCAGGGCATCCAGTTGAGTCTGCTCTGTACATCAACGGTTCAAGTTTCCACGTTTAAATTCCTGATCCTGCTGTCCAGTCTGAATCATTTCTGCCAGATCCATCATGTTAAATACAACACCATCAGATGTGTAATGAATCCGAGTCCAGCTTGTAACACCAGTCTAGCAGCTGACGCTAAACCAGGACAGAATAAGTGATCATGTACTCACTGATCAGACCTCATCCTGATCCGAAACCTTTTCGAAACCATTTTGAATAGCATCCTAACCGTACTTTGTGGCCTGATTACTCAGACAGCAGGTCGGCGGTGCATCACCTCATAAATATAAACGATGAAGACATTTTCCTGCTGATCAGAACAGTGGGAGTTAGTCGTTGGATTGTGCTACAAATTCACTTGCTTTGTCTGAAGCCAGCATTCATTTATAAATCTGTGTTCCAGCCAGCCCTGATTGTCACACAGTAGAAACACGTCTCAATTGCAGAACGCTACTTAATTGCAGGATTAGAAATTAAATGCAGCAGACTACATGAACGCATTATTCCAGTTAGTGATTACCTAGTATAGCTATTTATTTATTTATTTATTTATCTATCTATCTATCTATCCATCCATTTCTCTTCAGTGAGTGTTTTATACTGGTCTGGGATGAGGTGGATCCTGAGACTATCCCAGGAATACTGGGTGTGAGGAGAAAAGCCATCCCAGGACAAAAGAGCACCATACATACACATTCACACTCATTTACACCTAGGTGCAATTTAAAGTAGCCAATCCACTTACTGGCATATTTTTGAGAGGAATGAGGAAAACAGAGAACCTCGAGGTTAGATAAATGAATGCATATCCCTACAAACATAAAATTATATTATGTTGTTACATTATAATACATACATATACAGTAAATTTGTGTAGCATGGTATACCTTTGGTTTTAAATACCTGGTCAGTTAACTCCATCTAGTGGATAGTTTCAATAATTGTTTACATTTTAGTTACGTTGAGGCACACACACTGCTGTGTGTGGATAAAAGTCGCAAACATTAGTATACAAATTTATGACATACAAATGCAATGCCGACCCAGCAATATGGACGTTGATCATAACGTTAAAGACATTATGTTGAAAAGTTTGTTATTTTGAATAGCATGGAGTATGGTAATCACGTGGGGAGTAACTTGGAAGTTTCCTCACTGTTTTGGAGTTATGTTTCGCTCGTTAGTTTCGTTTGTCTGCGTCTGAATTTCGTGACGTTGTCTGTAAGTTCCGGCAGCATTTTCTGTTAGGACAGTGTCTATATTTACATCTTTACATCTTTACTCTTGTTGTTATTGAAGATTTTAGGCGTAATAACCTGCTCTGAATGTTGTTCTGTTGTTCAAGTTATCAGTATTATAAGTCTTTGGTCATGGTGTCACAGACCATTTATGTATTTACAGAATTTTATCATTTCTATCATGAGTGCAGACGTAGTGAAGTAGTGTTAGTGAGAAGACAGGAAGTAGACATGAAGGAAAAGGACGATGAATAATGATATTGTATTTCCATAGTTTACTCATTGTAATGTTATTATTTCAGGAGATCAGGCTTTCATAACAAAGGACGTTTTCACATGTTTTTGTTGATGCATGTTTAAGTTAATATATAAAATGTGTGAAAATTTGGTTTCATTTGTGCATTTGTGAAGGACATTCAATGCCATTTTGGTCAGTGTAAAATTGACTAAAATGAATAAATATGACGACAAAATATTGACTAAATTTTTTGTATTATTATTAATATTTTCGTCAGAAGACAACTATTTTTTGACATTCCAATTACACGGTCTGAATAATCTTAAGAATTAAAAGGTTCATTGTTCTTTGAAAGGGTGTACTTCCATTATTATGCTCTTACATTATCATTATACCAGTGGAATAAATCGGTCTTAAAATGACAAAAATATCATTTATCGCAATTATTTCTGGGGACAATATATCGTCCAACAAAAGTAGCTAACGTGACAGGCCTAACCCCTCTCCCAAATGAGTCCTGGTGTGGATTCAAGCATTTGGATCAAGCGGTTCTAAATGTTCACCTTCCACTACCGCAGACGCGCTAATCGATGGTTAGTCACTGCTAAATGCCCTGTATTCAAATTAGGAGATTAATTTAAAGCTGATATACACCGATCAGGCATAACATTAAAACCACCTGCCTAATATTGTGTAGGTCCCCCTTGCGTCGCCAAAACAGCTCTGACCCATCGAAGCATGGACTCCACAAAACCTTTGAAGGTGTGCTGTGGTATCTGGCACCAAGACATTAGCAGCAAGTCCAGTAAGCAGCCTTGTGGGGCCTCCATGGATCGGACTTGCTTATACGGGACATCCCACAGACACGCGATCGGATTGAAATCTGGGGAATTTGGAGGCCGAGTCAACACCTTGAACTCTTTGTCATGCTCGTCAAACCGTTCCACTCCTCAAACCTTGACTTAAAAGAAAACGTGGTCTAGTTCTGATCCTCATGTGCCCATTGTAGGTGATTTCGGTGGTGGACAGGGTCAGCATGGGCGCACTGACCGCTATGCGAACACACAGCCCCATAGGCAGCAAGCTGTGATGCATTGTGTGTTCTGACACCTATCATAGCTAGCATATATATGCTACAGTAGCTCTGGGATCAGACCAGATGGGCTAGCTTTCGTTCCCGACATGCATCGTGAGCCTTGGGTCATCATGACATTGACACCTGTTCGCAAGTTGTCCTTCCTTTGACCACTTTTTGTTGGTACTAACCACTGCATACTGGAATCACCCCACACAGTCTGCCGTTTTGGAGATATTCTGACTAAGTCGTCTAGCCATCACAATTTGGCCCTTGTCAAAGTCACTCAGATCCTTACGCTGGCCTATTTTTCCTGCTTCCAACACACTGACTTAGAGAACTGACTGTTCACTTGCTGCCAAATATATCCTAACCTTTGACAGGTGCCACTGTAACGAGATAATCAGTTTTATTCACTTCACCTGTCAGTGGTTTTTAACAATGCTTTTAACAATGGACATTGTCACAAAGCAGTTGTGCAGATAAATTGATAAAGCCAAAGGTGACCGTGGCAAGGAAAACCTCCCTGAGACGATATGAGGAAGAAACCTTGAGAGGAACCAGACTCAAAGGGAATCCATCCTCATCTGGGTGACAGCGGATAGTGCGATTATAAATAATTCCCTTCTGTGTACTACGTGGTGCAAAAACTGCCCATGCTTTCTGGGTGGGGGGGCATGTTCTCTCTCCCTTATCAATCACAGTGATGCTAGCCAGTCATGGGCATCTGTAAGCTCATGGGCTGGAATAGGCTGGTTAGCGCTTTACTCCCCCATGATAAATGAGCAGCAGTGTGAAAAGATGTAGTCGGCTGGCTTCACATATCTCGGAGGAAGCACTTCATAGCTTTTGCCCTATTGGGTCGTTAGCTGTCATATGGTAGGGCAGACATACCAAGACTAAATTTTGGAGAAAATCCCCGCCAAAAAATAATTTATGAAATGTTCTACTCTGGTTTTGCTGCCTAACTATACCCAGGTATCATTGTCTCTCACCTGTTGCAATATAATTATTGTTAAGTTTAATAAATAAGAAACACAATATTTGGAAGAGGGGAATTGTTGAATGCTGGACAAAGATTCTTGATCCTCAGGTAATCTGCATATGCTTGATTCAGTATAACCAGGGAAGGAGGCGACCCTCATCTAATTTCCTTCTTTGAAAAGTTGACTAAATGGTCCAAGACCTTGACCTCCTTCTCTTGACTCCCACAGCAGTGTTGAATTCTTGAATGAGACTGGTCAGAAGGTGTTATTTTTTATAATTTCCTATAACAGCAGTTTTGACAGTCATGCTGGCTGCAAGGCAGACCACAGGCATAAATTAATCCACTCGTTCAAATATGTTTCTAAAATAACTCATTCACAGCAGACACTACACACAAATCTATGTGAAAAACAGATTTTTTAATGCGTTTTTAATAGAGAAGAATGTAAGCCCATTGGTATGCTGAAGCTCTCTTTTAGGAGATGTTTATTATATGGGAAGGTAAAGGAGAGCGGTGGGGTTTTTTTTTTTTTTAGCATGTTCTCTGGAGTAGGGAGTTCGAATCTCACCTGTGTGCTCATCCTGTGTGCATGGAGTTTGCATGTTCTCCCTGTGCGCCATGGGTTTCCTCTGGTTACTGCAGTATCCTACCCCAGTCCAAAGACATGCATTGTATGCTGATTGGCATTTCCCAAATTGTCCATAGTGTGTAAATGAGTGTGCGATTTTGCCCTGTGATGAGTTGGCACCTTGTGCCCTGAATTCCCTGGGATATGCTCCAGGCTCCACCATGATGGATGGATGGATAGATGGAATTAAATTACTTTATACCTGATATAAAGTAAATCATGTTTCCAGCCCTATTCCTGTTTTTCAACACAGCAAGTGCAATTAATTAGCTATTAACTGGCCTTGCTTTAGAGCAGTAAAATGTGCAGGATGGGGTACTTAGGTAGAAGGGTTGGGTATCTGTGACAGTGTCTGTGAATATATAACATGGCCTAGCTTATCTCGTGGATGTTCCACAATATTAATTGTGACTATAAATGAATAAAAACATTATGCTGTTCATTAATAAATTAAAAGATTGGTCATTGGCTAATTGCTGTGGTATAAGAGGAATAAAGCCTTTTGGGATGTGCCGTTGTATGATAAACTTCAGGGTGGACCTGAGCATTTCCTGAAGTATTACTTTTTTTCCTTAGTGTATTTTCCTGCTCTCCTTCAATTCAACTAATGAGTCAAGCAAAAGGCTATTAAAAAAAACAGTATAACTAGATGTAATTGATGCTTTATTTCATGTTCTACAATGAATTGGATGATATTTACATTCACTTCAGTCCTGATTCAGTCTGACGTAATAAATAAATAATAAATAATAAATAAATAAATAATCTAAACACATATTATATATATATATATATATATATATATATATATATATATATATATATATATATATATATATATAACAAATATTTTTTAATGCATAATACAATAATAATAATAATAATAATAATAATAATAATAATAATAATAATAATAATACTATGTTGACTTTCTAACATTCTTTTCTCAATTATTGTCCGTCCTCAGAGAGGAATGTCATTGGCTGGTTCTCTCCAACCATCATTCATAAAGAAATGGGCAAGAAGAGAACTCAGTGCTGCTTGCAGTGTGGAAAAGGTTTTACTAAAGTGTCATCTCCAACACCACCAGCACATTCACACCAGAGAGAGAGAGAGCGCGAGAGAGAGACCATAATGGTGCTTACAATATGGAAAAGTTTGAATCGACAAATTAATCTCAAAACACAGTGGCACGTTCACACAGGAGAGAAGCCATAATGCTGTTCATATTGTGGGAAAGGTTTTAAACCACATAGTCATCTCCAACATCATCAGTTCGTTCACACGGGAGAGCGGCCACATTACTGCTCACAGTGTGGGAAAAGATTCACACAGCAGAGTGATCTCCAGCGCCACCAGCACATTCACACAGGAGAGAGCCCATATTACTGCTCACAATGTGGGAAGGGTTTTATACAGTGTAGTCGCCTCCAACAACACCAATTCGTTCATACAGGAGAGATAAATGCTCCCAGTGTGGAAAGGGTTTTATGAGTGGACTTAACCTCAGAAGACACCAGCTCACTCACACAGGAGAGAGGCCATATCTCTGCTTACAGTGTGGCAAGAGTTTTACACAGCAGAGTGATCTCCAGCGCCACCAGCACATTCACACAGGAAAGAAGCCGTATCACTGTTCACGCTGTGGGAAAAATTTCCATCAGCCTAGTCATCTCCGACAGCACGAGCGCCTTCATACCGGAGACAAGCCGTATCAGTGCTCACAGTGTGGGAAAAGATTTACAAGGCAGAGTTCTCTCCGACAACACAATCACATTCACACAGGAGAGAAGCCACATCATTGCTCACAGTGTGGAAAAGGTTTCATCAGTAGACATAATCTCAGAAGACATCAGCTCGTTCACACAGGAGAGAGCCTGTATTACCGCTCACAATGTAGGAAGAGTTTTAGTGACGAACACCATCTTAAAAGACTTCCATGCATTCAGACAGAAAAGAAGTAATTTACTGCTGACAGTACATGTGTTGACTCAATAATGATGATTTCAAGTGCAGTTGGAGGTCTAAGAAGATCAAGAGCACTAAATAAGTGTAGATGGACAATCTAGGAGTCTATTACATGTACAATAAACGGCTTAGAGTTTATGGGCACCTGACCCTCACACCCTTATGTGGTTCTTCTCCAAACTGTTAAACAAAGTTGGGAGCACACAATTGTATAGAATGTCTTTGTACTGTATGCTGTAGCATTGCAACTTCCCTTCATTGGAACTAAGAGACCCAAACCTGATCCAGCATGACAGTGGCCCTGTGCACAAAGTGAGCTCCATGAAAACATGGTGTGCCAAGGTTGGAATGGAAGAACTCAAGTGGTCTGCGCTGACAGAGCGCTGACCTCAACCCCACTGAACACCTGTTGGATGACCTGGAATGCCAGCTTTAGTCGAGGACTTATCGCTGGACATCACTTCCCAACCTATTATGCTCTTGTGGATGAATGGGCACAAAAATCACACAGCCAAACTCCAAAATCTAGTGGAAAGCCTTTCCAGAAAAATGGAGGCTGTTATAAGAGCAAAAGGAGGAAAAACTTAATATTAATGCCCATGGTTTTTAATTGGATGTTCAATGGTCAGGTGTCCACGTACTTTTGGCCATATACTTTAAGTAGTCAATTACTGGGCTCCCTCCTTATAGTAATTATATGTATATCAGATTTCCTATGGTCGTACATGTACATATCAAATAAAACCTTCTTTTTTGTTCGAGTATGTTATTCTGAGTGTTTTAAATGATGATTGTAAACCACCTGTAGTTATAAAACCCACAAGATGTGCTTTAAGTGATCCACCTATGCTGACTAAACAATATCTTTTTTTGTTTTTCTAATAGTTTTCTACTTGATCATTCCCTTCAGAAGACACACAAAACAGCAACCCAGTTGCCCCGTACTCCTGCAGTACCTCCCACAACAAATGCATGCCCTCTTCTTAAAGAAATTTCATTCCACTGTAGAAAGGTTATAGAGAGGAATGGAAATAAAAACCCACCTGACTTGAAATATCATCCCTATTTAAAAAAAAAAATTAACTACAGCAGCATTTTCATGTAAAACATGCATTCTTGAATGAAGCCATTAACCATTAGTCATTCCAACTCCAGTCACTGTTAATGAGGACCCGTTCGATTTTCTATATACCTCCGCTTTGCTTGACGAGGGATTGTTAAATCTATAATTTAACATTTAGCACACCGTGAAGCATATGATGGAAACGGAGTCTACACCACCCAAAATGCAGTAGGAGAACCAGCAGAGGAACAACTTTAAACTAAAAGTGTATATGAATAAAGTACGAGTCTGTTTGATGTAAACAGTCGCTTATTGGACAGTGTTTCAAACTCTGGGAATTGTTCCAATTCTATTAGGCAGAAAGGTCAAGGTTTAAATGAATATTTTCTTAGATCAAAGCAACCAGTGAGTGAGTGTGTATGTGATTGTGCCCTGCGATGGATTGGCACCCTGTCCAGGGTGTACCCCGCCTTGTGCCCGATGCTCCCTGGGATAGGCTCCAGGTTCCCCCGTGACCCTGAAAAGGATAAAGCGGTATAGAAGATGGATGGATGGATGGATGGATCAAAGCAAACAGAACAAACTACCTATAGCCATAGGAACGACTAAAACCGTCTTTAGAGGAGTCTTTTAATTGTTACAGCATTCCCAAAGAGCATATATCATACAGGGTAGTACAATTCACCTCCCGTGTACGGAAAGCAATTTGCAAACAGTTAAATACGGATGTCAGGCTAGACTCCACTCGTCACTCCCAAACCAATAGTCATGTCGAGCAACTCAACCAAGAAATGGGAAGATTCCTAAAATCATACTGTTTTTGTTTTTGTTTTTTTTCAAACAATGAAAATGATTATACGAGTATACCTCATCTGAGACCTACTCCATTCAAAGAGACAGGATTGATGCATGGTATAGGTGGTGTCTATTCCTGAGGAAAGGACATTTGTGAACATTTCTGCTTTTTCTGCTTTGAATGACTCATCATTTAATCATGTGTAATGATTATTTACTCCATCTGTATCACCCTAGCTTTCCTAATCAATGAAAAAAATGTATAGTATAAAAGAAATAAGACAAATAAATTGGTGGAAAAGTTTTGCCCTGTAGGTTTTGCATTGCATTTATGTTACTCTGTAAGATCATTGGTCCACTTCTATTAAATATCAAACCAAATGTGAAAATGCTGTCTCTACCTCCACTTTTTGAGCTAAAGACACCCGGCCATTTATTTCCTATTTATATAAAGCAGTAAATAATTTAGAAGTTGAGGATTGTGACAGCTAGGCAAAGATTCTTGAAATGTAGGCTCATGTAAAGCATCAAAATATCTTCTAATTATTATAATTGTGTGTAATGGATCACTGTCATTTAATATATTCTTGGTTTACGCACTCGATTACGAGTATTATTACAATACATGATTTAATTAAACAATACACTTGAATGCATTTCAAACATTAATCTCTTCTCCTATTTAGTGGGATGTCATCATCTGATTCTCTTCACGCTAACGGGCTTTGTAGAATAGAGTCATCGAGAAATGGGCGAGGAGTGTAGGAAGAATTTTTCTAAAAAGATTCATCTTCAAATACATCAGTGTATTTACACGGGACAACAAAACACATCAGTGCTCAGCATGTGGTAAAGTCTTTTCCCGGCAGACTACTCTTAAAGTACACCAGCGCATTCATGCAGGAGAGAAGCTATATCACTGTTTACAGTGTGGAACAGGTTTTACAGAGGTGAGTAATCTTAATCTTGTGCATGAATGGTCATGTGACATGCGTAGTCTGTCGTGTCGTGTGGACAGAGATCGTTTCTGAAACACGGCGGAAACGCCAGGGTGGACGAGGATCGTTTGCACTAGTGTAAACAGGGCCTTAAAGCGCATGAATTAATTCACTTAGGAGGGATGCCATACCACTGCTCACAGTATGGGAAGAGTTGTACTCAGAATAATGCTCTAGTCTAGTACATCACTACCGCATTCACACAGGAAAGAAGCCGTATCACCGCTCTCAGTGTGGGAAGAATTTTACTGACAATAGCAAACTTAGAAAACACCAGCGGCTTCATACAGGATCAATGCTCAACATGTGAGAAGAGGTTCAACTAAAAATACCATCTGAAAAAACACGATTCACATAAGGGGAAAAACCCGTAACGCTGCTCACAGTCTGAACAGAATTTCAGTACGTCAGTGTATTCATAAAGGATTACAGCTGTATCATTGGTCACAGTGTGGGAAGAGTTGTACTTTTTTATTTATTTTTTAAATAGGGTTAGTATGCACAAGTGTTGACACTGTTATGGCAGTCTTAGACTAATCGTGCAGTATATGATAGAAAAAAAATTGCACCATGTAAAGTGTTGTGGGAGAATTTGGCAAAGGAACCAAACAACGAGTTTCTTAGTATTTCGTACATCCATTTGAGTGTCATCTGAACACGGATTAGAGATTAGACATGAAGAAAATCCGAGCTTTTGTACAAAGTAGTTAACATGGTCATTATCAATATTTCCCCCTTTCCTTCAAATATAAACCTTTTCCACTCAAATGATATTTGTTTTTGCCCGACAAATAAATCTGGTCAGGAAACCTCTCATTGTAGACTTGTTATTTTGGGGTGACTTTTAACAGAAGTTGTTGTTTTGTTTTGTTTTTTCCTCCAAAATGTTAACATGTACACCATCAGTAACCATAGGAACAGGGGAATCTGTGAAATATCTGTAAAAGTAAAGTCTAATGTCGGAAAAAGACTAATCACAGAAAACAGAAACAAACATTGTGTGACAAAATGCACTATATTAGCGGAATTCTGAGAATACAGGGTATATTTTAAAAAATAATAATAATAAATCTCAGTAACTAAAGCAATGTAATGAAGTTCAAACTAACTGTAAAGGAATTCTAATAAAGTTTATCACACTGTATTGTGTGTACCGTGTTATCAATGTCTTAAACTAGTATTTTCACAGAATTCTCTTCACTGAAAGAGATAAAAAATAGAAGATTTTGTAGTTAAATTACAGCAGCAGACATTCTCTCAGTGCTCCACAGAGCACCTCCTTAGTCCGCTGTGTTTCTCCTGATTCATTTCACAGCAGATTTCATTTGGATACTCGGATTAACGTAGTAGGAAATGGCTAGAAGCTGCTGGGACCCAAAAACCTGTTCCAGTTCAATCAGCTCTAGCCCATAAAATTTATTTCATGGCAAATGACCATCAAACCTGTCTGAATTATTTCTGTATTTTCTACATAGTACCGAAAAGAATCTCTGTCTAACACTCGTGTTTCTATATTCCAGCCATACTTTCAGCGAACCCTTTATTGATTGATTGATTAATTGATGGTTTCATGTTACATCTCTTATGATCTGGATTATTTATTTATTTATTTTTAAAAAGGCCAAAACGTTAATCTAAGGTTAAGGCTACAGTAATATTTCGATGTAGGAATAGCATTCATTAGCTGCATTAATAATTATTTTGGACAAAAGGTCCTCACAAGAGGCCTCATTTATCAAGCAGGATATGATATTTTTATTCGTAAATCATTTCTACGAGCCTTTAATCAAGAAATTTGTTCATTTGGAAAAACGTTCATATCCTACTCATGCTCCTGAGTGTGTGTAAATTTACACATAAGAAAACTGACTAATGTAAACCTCGACATGATCAACATCAAATCATATCATTTACCGTAAATAAATGCAATGAGATGACGGAAGATTGAGGGCTCACTTATTGTTATTAATACTATATATTATTAAATGTTTCTGGTAAATACGAGCAAAGAATTGCATTTACATTAACATTTACTTACATTTATTCATTTAGCAGATGCTTTTATCCAAAGCAACTTACAAATGAGGAAATACATGCAAATACAGTGAGGGAAAAAAGTATTTGATCCTCTGCTGATTTTGTACGTTTGCCCACTGACAAAGAAATGATCAGTCTATAATTTTAATGGTAGTTGTATTTGAACAGTGAGAGACAGAATAACAACAAAAAAATCCAGAAAAACGCATGTCAAAAATTTTATAAATTAATTTGCATTTTAATGAGGGAAAAAAGTATTTGACCCCCTCTCAATCAGAAAGATTTCTGGCTCCCAGGTGTCTTTTATACAGGTAACGAGCTGAGATTAGGAGCACACTCTTAAAGGGAGTGCTCCTAATATCAGTTTGTTACCTGTATAAAAGACACCTGTCCACAGAAGCAATCAATCAGTCATATTCCAAACTCTCCACCATGGCCAAGACCAAAGAGCTCTCCAAGGATGTCAGGGACAAGACTGTAGACCTACACAAGTCTGGAATGGGCTACAAGACCATTGCCAAGCAGCTTGGTGAGAAGGGGACAACAGTTGGTGCGATTATTCGCAAATGGAAGAAGCACAAAAGAACTGTCAATCTCCCTCGGCCTGGGGCTCCATGCAAGATCTCACCTCGTGGAGTTGCATTGATCATGAGAACAGTGAGGAATCAGCCCAGAACTACACGGGAGGATCTTGTCAGTGATCTCAAGGCAGCTGGGACCATAGTCACCAAGAAAACAATTGGTAACACACTACGCCGTGAAGGACTGAAATCCTGCAGCGCGCGCAAGGTCCGCTGCTCAAGAAAACACATATACATGCCCGTCTGAAGTTTGCCAATGAACATCTGAATGATTCTGAGGACAACTGGGTGAAAGTGTTGTGGTCAGATGAGACCAAAATGGAGCTCTTTGGCATCAACTCAACTCGCCGTGTTTGGAGGAGGAGGAATGCTGCCTATGACCCCTGGAACACCATCCCCACCGTCAAACATGGAGGTGGAAACATTATGCTTTGGGGTTTTTTTCTGCTAAGGGGACAGGACAACTTCACCGCATCAAAGGGACGATGGACAGGGCCATGTACCGTCAAATCTTGGGTGAAAACCTCCTTCCCTCAGACAGGGCATTGAAAATGGGTCGTGGATGGATATTCCAGCATGACAATGACCCAAAACACATGGCCAAGGCAACAAAGGAGTGGCTCAAGAAGAAGCACATTAAGGTCCTGGAGTGGCCTAGCCAGTCTCCAGACCTTAATCCCATAGAAAATCTGTGGAGAGAGCTGAAGGTTCGAGTTGCCAAATGTCAGCCTCGAAACCTTAATGACTTGGAGAAGATCTGCAAAGAGGAGTGGGACAAAATCCCTCCTGAGATGTGTGCAAACCTGGTGGCCAACTACAAGAAACGTCTGACCTCTGTGATTGCCAACAAGGGTTTTTAAACCAAGTACTAAGTCATGTTTTGCAGAGGGGTCAAATACTTATTTCCCTCATTAAAATGCAAATCAATTTATAACATTTTTGATGTGCGTTTTTCTGGATTTTTTTGTTGTTATTCTGTCTCTCACTGTTCAAATAAATCTACCATTAAAGTTATAGACTGATCATTTCTTTGTCAGTGGGTAAACATACAAAATCAGCAGGGGATCAAATACTTTTTTCCCTCACTGTACATTGCAAACCAAACTTTGTGAAGCTCAACAACCTTTTGCCGCACATCACAGCTACATTCCTTGGTCTTACGCATTGTTATGAATGACTAAGGGAATGTGGCCTCTGTGTTACCTCATATTTATACCCCTGTGAAACAGGAAGTCATGGTTGAACAATTTCCTGTTCCTAGTCACCCAGGTGCACTAAAAAAATGTTTAAATATCAATGAGAATATACTTCAAATATATTTTTCTCATATGAATTCATAGGGGTGCCAATAATTGTTGTACACCTATATTTAACAAAGATTTTTTTATATATAAACCTGTGTTGTGTTTGCGATTATTTGATGTCCATGGCAGCAGAGTATTTTTAGGAATTGTTTTCACAAAAGGTTAAACAATAAAGAGCATTTTTCACAGCCTTCTTTGCTCATATTTACCAAGGGTGCCAATATTAGTGGAAGGCACTGTATACACGTGAATATGAAGAAAATCAGCATTTCTGAGATGTTTGGTTTATGCCAATTTTTACACACAACTTTACAAATAGCAAAGCTAGTAAGACCAAAATATGTGTGTGTGTGTGTGTGTGTGTGCGTGCGTGGTTCGGACTTTCGCACAACCTGGTGCCGGGAATTAATTGAAACCTGTAAGTAAATATTTACATTTTTCAGCCCAGCAATCAGAATATTTTCAAAGAAATTATGCCGCTCGATGTTCAAGAACGCATTGAAAAAGGTATGCTTGGTTGTACGTTGGTCAGATTTGGCTTGTGGGATGCTTATGATCCATGTGTATTCACATGGGTTTTGGATATTAGCTAGTTGTCATAGTCTCAGAATGTCATTTCTGACAAAAAAAAAAAAAAGGGGGACTACTGCAAGGAAATCCTGATGACAAAAGTAAGGACATGATATTATTTTAGGGATTTTTTTTTTTTTGCTCTACTTTGTGACTTTTATCCAATAGGCATATTGTGTTTGTTAAAAATCCATGAATAGTTGAAAAAGAGAAATAAACAGGCATTGCAAACATTTCTCAAAAGCCAGGAAGGGAGAAAAACAGAAAATAATTTCCAACGCTGAAAGGAAGTAACATTTTGAAAAGGGTCATCGGGTAGCAGGCCGAAAAATTGGAAGCGGAACATTATTTTTCCACTTGCAGTAGAAAAACATGCTGATATTCTCAAGGTCACCTGGTCATATTTCTTAATCCCAGCATCTGTTCAGCAATCCAAGCACAATCTCACCTCATCAAAAATCCAATACCTGCCTTCACCAACACATCTCACAACTAAAAAGTCTTCATTTCTTTTTAAAAACAGCACCACAAAACCCCACACTTTTAATTGATGAAGAGTTACTGTAAGCGAAAAGAAAGGAAGCAGATGAATTAGCCAATCATGTAGCATATTTATGAGCGTCATAATGACATGTTTAATGCTGTAGAGAATTAACAGAGAGAGCTGACTGAAGTGACCTCGTAGTCTCAAATCAATCAATCAATCAATCTGTAGACGGCATGTGGCTTATCAGAGTAAAATTACACATGAAGTAGAAAACAACAAC
Source organism: Ictalurus furcatus (assembly GCF_023375685.1). NCBI lineage: Eukaryota > Metazoa > Chordata > Actinopteri > Siluriformes > Ictaluridae > Ictalurus > Ictalurus furcatus. The sequence continues at coordinate 33,186,003 of NC_071257.1, read as the reverse complement.
AGAAGTGGTGACATTTTAAAAATAGCTCCAATGTGGCCATCTGGTAATGTTTGCCAATACAGCTGGCCTCTCTTAAGGGTCATTCTTTGCCATTAATAGTAAAACGACATTTTACACTTTAATTCCTTATTTACACCATATTGACATTTCACAGATGTCCTTTAGAGAAGGGCAAAGAAATGTTGATAATAAAAAAAAGAGCTTTATAATATAAAACCTATATTGTGTTTTTTTTCTACCTGATTCTACTGAAAGAAAGGAAACGTTGGACTTCTTTAATTTGAATCGCACAGCAGTGTGTGAGAGTTTGTTTAAAAGGATGATACAAGGAGTAATTGGCTATCTGAATAATCGTATTGTATTGGCAGAGCTTGTGCTAAGGAAGGATTTGCCTCAACATGCGCTCATTTCCACTCGTTTCACCTGAACACAACCAGCTGATACTAATTAATTCACCACAAAAACTAATATAAGAAGTCAGAGCAGAAATACAAGTGTGTAGTAACTTTTGGCTGTGCTTTTGCGCCAAGTAATTGAGTTAAAATTAAAGCACACTTACAATGTTTTGGGTTTGTTTGTTTTTTTGTTGTTCTTGTTTGTAATAGATTTTCTTTTGCCAGACCTTTTCAGTGGCTTTATTCCTTGTTTTGCTTGATTCCAGACTGAAAACTCCATTACTGGGCTGTGTAAACATAGGGTTTGGTATGAATGTGTTTAAAGGGAATGTGTGTTGTCAGCATTCTTAGTAATTATGGGGGAGAGGCTGAGTGATGGGGTTCTGTCTGGTTCCTCTGCACCAACAGAACAAGGCAGGATGTAAAATAATTCTTCATACTTTAACATGTTAATCCACACCGCTCTTTAATAAAGTGAAGAGATCAAAGTGTACTTCATTTTAAAAGACATTACCTTTTCTTAGGACAATATTATTATTGTATTACATAAGTTTAGAGAGTTAGTTAATTGTCAATGAGAGAAAATGGCTTGCGGTACAATGTCTTTTTAATGAAAGCCTTTGATCAAGCCACACAACTACATCAGAGATACTACACATTCAAAAAGAAAAGATAAATGGTGCCTTGCACATCTGGAAGGGCACGATCAATGCTGAAAGGTATATACAGGTTTTAGAGTAACATCTGCTTCCATCCAGATTCCATCCCATCTTTACTTCTGAGAGACTCTGTCGCTCTGAAATAAGCTTATTTATACCCAATCATGTTACTGACCTGTTGCCAATTAACCTAATTAGCTGCAAAATGTTCCTCCAGCTGTTTCTTTTTAGTAACACTTACTTTTCCAGCATTTTGTTGCCTCCATCCCAAATTTATATATATATATATATATATATATATATATAGATAGTATCTCACAAAAGTGAGTACACCCCTCACATTTTTGTAAATATTTGATTATATCTTTTCATGTGACAACACTGAAGAAATGACACTTTGCTACAATGTAAAGTAGTGAGTGTACAGCTTGTGTAACAGTGTAAATTTGCTGTCCCTTCAAAATAACTCAACACACAGCCATTAATGTCTAAACCGCTGGCAACAAAAGTGAGTACACCCCTAAGTGAAAATGTCCAAATTCGGCCCAAAGTGTCAATATTTTGTGTGGCCACCATTATTTTCCAGCACTGCCTTAACCCTCTTGGGCCTGGAGTTCACCAGAGTTTCACAGTTTTCAACTGGAGTCCTCTTCCACTCCTCCATGACGATATCACTGAGCTGGTGGATGTTAGAGACCTTGTGCTCCTCCACCTTCCGTTTGAGGATGCCCCACAGATGCTCAATATGGTTTAGTCCATCACCTTCACCCTCAGCTTCTTTAGCAAGGCAGTGGTCATCTTGGAGATGTGTTTGGGGTCGTTATCATGCTGGAGTACTGCCCTGCGGCCCAGTCTCCGAGGGGAGGGGATCATGCTCTGCTTCAGTATGTCACAGTACACGTTAGCATTCATGGTTCCTTCAGTGAACTGTAGCTCCCCAGTGCAGCACTCATGCAGCCCCAGACCATGACACTCCCACCACCATGCTTGACTGTAGGCAAGACACACTTGTCTTTGTACTCCTCACCTGGTTGCTGCCACACACGCTTGACACCATCTGAACCAAATAAGTTTATCTTGGTCTCATCAGACCACAGGACATGGTTCCAGTAATCCATGTCCTTAGTCTGCTTGTCTTCAGCAAACTGTTTGCGGGCTTTCTCGTGCATCATCTTTAGAAGAGGCTTCCTTCTGGGACGACAGCCATGCAGACCAATTTGATGCAGTGTGCGGCGTATGGTCTGAGCTCTGACAGGCTGACCCCCCACCCCTTCAACCTCTGCAGCAATGCTGGCAGCACTCATACGTCTATTTCCCAAAGACAACCTCTGGATATGACACTGAGCACGTGAACTCGACTTCTTTGGTCGACCATGGCGAGGCCTGTTCTGAGTGGAACCTGTCCTGTTAAACCTCTGTATGGTCTTGGCCACCGTGCTGCAGCTCAGTGTCAGGGTCTTGGCAATCTTCTTATAGCCTAGGCCATCTTTATGTAGAGCAACAATTCTTTGTTTCAGATCCTCAGAGAGTTCTTTGCCATGAGGTGTCATGTTGAACTTCCAGTGACCAGTATGAGGGAGTGTGAGAGCGACGACACCAAATTTAACACACCTGCTCCCCATTCACACCTGAGACCTTGTAACACTAACAAGTCACATGACACCTGGGAGGGAAAATGGCTAATTGGGCCCAATTTGGACATTTTCACTTAGGGGTGTACTCACTTTTTTTGCCAACGGTTTAGACATTAATGGCTGTGTGTTGAGTTATTTTGAGGGGACAGCAAATTTACACTGTTACACAAGCTGTACACTCACTACTTTACACTGTAGCAAAGTGTCATTTCTTCAGTGTTGGCACATGAAAAGATATAATCAAATATTTACAAAAATGTGAGGGGTGTACTCACGTTTGTGAGATACTGTATATATAATATGTGTACATGTATATATATTTTGTGTGTTTGTCCCTTCAGTCTACTGCTCAGCTGGGTTAAGGTCTTGTGACTGACTTGTCAAAAATCAGTCTAAATCCTTCCACTTTCCCCCCGATAAAGTCCTTTGTTGACTTGGAAGTGTGTTTTGGATCACTGTCTTGCTGCATGATAAAGTTTCTCCTGATTAATTTGGATACATTTCTCTGTAAATTGTCAGACAAAATGTTCCTCAAAACTTCTGAATTCATTCTGCTGCTACCATCATGAGTTCCATCATCAATAAAGATTAGTGAGAATGTTCCAGAAGCAGCCATGCAAACGAAAGCCATGACACTACCACCACCATGTTTCACAGATGAGCTTGTATGTTTTGGATCATCAGTAGGTCCTTTCTTTCTCCACAGTTTGCCCTTTTTATCACTTTGGTAGAGGTTAATCTCAGTTCCAGAACTTTTGTGGATCATCTCTGTATTTCTTTGCGAATTCCAATCTGGCTTTTCGATTCCTACTGCTGATGAGTGGTTCGTATCTTGTGGTATGGATACAATATTCACTATATGTCACTCAGTACGTTTACACGACAAATAATTATCTGCACTTGAAGCGTTCGTAAAATTTTTAAATAAAAACACCCAAAACTGTATACAGTTCCATAACGAAGACCAACTGTATGTCGATACGTAAAATTCTGGAGGGAACGTCGGACGGCGTGGCGTGGGGACGTAATGACGTGTGACGTTAATCCATCTACGTTCTATAACATGTAAAACGGGAACATGAAAGTAATATTCTAAAAGTGACTCATGTAAACACCTTAATCATAATATTGTCTTATTCAGAATAAGGTCAATAGTTAGATTACTGCTGTCCATGTAAACGTAGTCACTGACTGTTGTTTATGGGGTGGGGTGTTCTTCTCTCACAATTTTTTCTGTCATCAGCTGCTGTTGTTTTACTTGGAAACTTACTAAGGCTAAGCTTAACATTCATTTGCGCCTGGAACTTATTACACAAAATGTTCCTGCTCAGTGTGCTCTTTGTGAGGCACAAATTGCAATATTATCAAGTAAGACTGCAGTGAAATTCCATGAAATGGTCAACCACTGTAGTGAAAAAGCTCAAAAAGCTTTGGATGAAAAACAGCTCAGTAAGGCCACCTACAGATGATCAGCAGCAAAACCTCTTGCACAGGCAAATCCATTGTTTTCCTAAGTAGAGATCCACTTTGGGCACTGCATACCGCTTGGATTTGGCATCTTGGTGCTGCACTAAAAGTTCACTCAATCTCAACTGTGACCCAGTTTATGCTAACCTTTTTAAAGTGCATGCAACCAAGATCAGCACTCATGTGGTGTAGGAAAGACACGACTTGCTAGTTTCAGTGCAAGAGCACCTAATTATTTCCAGGTCTCAATATCCAGAGCCGTTTAATATAAAGATAAAGACATCAAACTTGTCTTTGTCAAGCCGAAAATAGCCCTGGAATCGGCTGTCATGACGCCGTAGTCAATTTCTCCAAACGTGATCAATTTAACCAGCTGCAAAAGGAGAAAATATGCTAGCTTTCGTCATAAAGTATGGATGAAACTCTGAGCTTCCCTACAATTTCACACCTATACAGGAAATACGTAAACAAGACTTTGGACTGGAAATCACATTACACTCATTTTTGTACTCTTGGATTGTACACTACAGAAAATTAGGTGTTAGGATTTGAGATACGAACTAAAAACAACTTAATGCTTTGAATTGATTTAAATAAAGATTATCTATGTTTGCATCCACCTCGGATTCATCACAGGACGTAAAGGGCTTATGTTATACTTGGTATGCAACTACTCCAGATACTTTGCATCATTGCAGTGACTCATTACTACACATTACAATGGTATCAATAGTGAACATTTCCTATAATGTGGCAGTGAAATTCCTCAGTGTTCAGCACTGTAGTATGGATAATTAGTACTAATTGTGTGGGGACAGTAACGGTCTACTGAATTTATGGCTGTGATTCAGCCTGCATGCAAATGCAATGCCATTTAGCATTTGATTAGCATTCGTCTATGGCTGTTGTCATGGTGAAGCAGAAAGAAGGAAATCCAAAACGGCGGATCAGTCCATATTAGAGCAAAGCAGTTCAAAGAAGATTGTAAACACAGTCATTAGAGCCCTGGGTGAACATTACTGCAGTTTACAAAGCAAAGGCAATTATGATAAGCATAACAATTATGATGGTGGAAAGATGTTGTGGACAATCATTTTATGACACGGATCATTTGTGGTAAGCGCATTACATTCTTTGGAAGCATCGAACAAACAAATAAGACAAATAAAAACAAATAAAAAAATCAAATCAAATAATAAATTTGAACCCAAATAATACTATGAGGAAAGCATCAAAAGGTTTTACATTTTGTTTTACATTACTTGCTTAAGTAATTGTGGCTAATTTCTCATAATTTCAGTACTGAGTATTGATGGTGAATTGAAGTGTTTATCACAAACAGATTTTCTGAAGCCTATGTTTAGCTGTTACTGTGATTTCCTGACGTTTTTACACATCTCTGGGAAGACCAGCTTAGTGTAGCTCATTAATGTGCTTTAGAAAAAAAAAACATTGACATGGAAAACTTTTTTTTACAAATCGATCTCTTGAGTCGACATTTAACTACACGGAAAACAGAAAACACCAGCTCTAATTTGTTGACACTGCCAAAACAACTTAACTGAGGCAACTAAACACACTTGAGACCCACTAATTGTACAAGATTGACTGTGTATTTAAGGTTAATTGGGTAACAATATTATACTCTATAGTGTAACATATACAGTGTAAATGAGCTGTGATGAGACGGCAGAAGTCCCTGAACACCATGGATTTTATATGAATGAAACAAATGGACACAAAATGAATTTGCAGCTCTACAGGGGAGAGAGGGAGGGAGAGAGAGACTCATCTGACACACAGACTTAATGAAGTCCCAGTGGACGTCATGTGCGCATCATTAATCTGAAACAAATGCACACTTTACACAGAAGAAAACCGGACTTACAGTATTTTTCCTGGTTTCAATAATCAAGGTCCCAAGAAAAAGTAGCAACGATTTCAGGTCTGATCCTTACGTAAGTATGCTAAGATCATAAATTGGTGTAATGTGTGGTTAGATAATGAAGTGCATAAACCTATTTAAATCTATTTGAGGAAATCCAAGATTCATCATCAATGTGTCTAGCTTGGGGGCAGGGCGGCTTAGTAGTTAGCATGTTTTGGTTGCGCACCTCCGGGGTTGGGGGTTTTATTCCCGCCTCCGCCGTGCGTGTGTGGAGTTCGCATGTTCTCCGGGTACTCCAGTTTCCTCCGCCAGTCCAAAGACCTGCATTGTAGGCTGATTGGCATTTTCATATTGTCTGTAATGTGTGAATGTGTTTTGAGATGGGTTGGCACCCCATCCAGGTGTCCCCCACCTTGTGCCCTGAGTCCCCTGGGATAGGCTCCAGGCTTTCCTGTGACCCTGTGTAGATAAAGCCGGTGTAGATAACGGCTGGATGGATGTCTCTAGCTTTGGTTGAAACACAGGCAGACATCACTAAATCAGGATTGCGGTGGATCCGGAGCCTATCCAGAACAATGAATATCCTGGGAACATTAAAGTGGGAATACACCCTGGATGAGACACCATCGTGGTGTAGATAGTAGTATAGATTGTAAATTAGTTTGAGTAGTAAAGGCCTCTATAGAGGTATTGAGTGTCCGCTATCTGGAAAAAGTGACTACAATATGCATAGTTTGGTAACCATTTATTTGGAGTAAGGTAAATGAGACCTTTTAGCTGTACTCTTGTTCAATGCATGTGAATTGAAGGGGGCTTTGGCTGAATGCGCGTTGTGATGAGGTCACATGACCCGTCTTGGCCCGAATCTGCAGAAGCTCCTCAGAATATTGTTGAGATTTTTTTTAATTGGGGCTGCTTTTGCACAGGGGATCATTTAAGCCTTCGGTGACAGAGATTACACACAAATGACTGGAGTGTGTAAGACGGACGATTTAACAAGACATAAGACTTCATTACTATTCTGATGCACTGCTGCTGAAGCTACCACTAATCTCTACTAAAAACTGTTCTATGACTAATGATTATATTTGCACTGTTAGTTTTTAGTATGTCTGATAGTCCATATACAGTGCCCTTCACTAATATTGACACCCTTGGTAAATATGAGCAAAGAAGACTGTGAAAATATGTCTTTAGTGTTTAACCTTTTGATCCTTTGGTTTCATGGATATCAAACAATTGCAAACACAACACGGGTTTATTAAAAAATAGATATATTTTTTAAATATAGGTGCGCAACAATTATTGGCACCGTTTTAGTCAATACTTTGTGCTAGCTCCCTTTGCCAAGATAACAGCTCTGAGTGTTCTCCTATAACGCCTGATGAGGTTGGAGAATACATGGCGAGGGATCTGAGAGCGTTCCTCCATACAGAATCTCTCAGATCCTTCACATTTCGAGGTCCACGCTGGTGGACTCTCCTCTTCAGTTCACCCCACAGGTTTTCTATGGGGTTCAGGTCAGGGGACTGGGATGGTCATGGCAGGACCTTGATTTTGTGGTCAGTAAACCATTTTTGTGTTGATTTTGATGTATATTTTGGATCATTGTCCTGCTGGAAGATCCAACCACAGCCCATTTTAATCTTTCTGGCAGAGGCAGTCAGGTTTTCATTTAATATCTGTTGATATTTGATAGCGTCCGTATATTTCTTCATCTTACCTATTGTTATGAATGACTAAAGGAATTTGGCCTGTGTGTTACTGCATGTTTATATACCTGCGAAACAGGAAGTCATGGTTGAACAATTTCCTGTTCCTATTATGAAAAAAAAATACAGTTTTTCATATTCCCAAGTAACCACATACTCCTTTCTCCTGAAGATTTTCCTGTTTTGGAAAACTTAAAGTTGCAGCTGTACCTCTGACTGTTCCAAAGTGCTGACACTGGAGACTCTGCTGAATAAATGCAATTGAAAAGTACAATATATCTATACTTCCACGTGCTTTTTAATCGGTTTATGAGGAGTGTCTGCCGTACAAGTCTCTGTGAATGAGCCGTTACTATAGAAAGGATGACATTTTAAAACATAATCCAAGGACTTGCAACCGTACTACTGTCAGAGCTGCTGTTATAGAAAATGAATCATCACCTTCTGACCAATCAGATCTGAGCATTCAACAGCAATGTGGTATAAAGTCCACTTAAAGTGCTGTTTCAAATCATGAGTGTATCATCAAACGTGAGTATAATGCAACCAATATAACAATGCTATAAAACTTCTAACACCTAGTTGAATATTTCACGCTTCAGTGTGCCGCGTTTTCTGCTGCTTTTTAAACATATTTATATCTCAGAGCAGCTCATTTATTCTTGTCTAAAGGTGCACAGAATTGAACAATCCATCACCAGCACTGCAACAGCTTTGCTTTCATAACAAATTTATCTTTTATGGCTCATTGGCGAGATACTTAATAAAAACTAGGACAAGAAAAACAGTTTATGGCCATGTTTAGGTTTCTCCCAAGAGAACACGGAATAGAGGAAAGCATTTATTTATTACTCATCTATTAGGATCTGAGTGACCTGCTGTAATAAATCAAGCACAATTCAAAGAGAGATGAGGCTCTGAAATGCAACACTAAAATGGATTTAAAGACAAAATGTCCCATGAGGCTTTGCCGTGTTATGAAAGGGGACAAAATATATAATGGGAAAATAATTAAACGTTTATAATAACAAAAAAAAATTGTGGACAGAAGATCCCAAAAAAAAAGACAAGAGGGTTCAAAGAGATGAGATATATTTTGGCATTCATCAGATTATCATCGTGTTAAGATGTGCACAGGATAAAATGGAGGAAAATGCATTTTTTAAATGAATAATGGGCTTTTTTTGTGTTGTTATCTAATGAAGCCTGGAAGAAATACAGAACAAGTCGAGCTCCTCGCAGTCCGAGTGACATTTCTGACATTTATGTCTGATTTGTGGAGCTCCATCGTTTTGTGATGACAGGATTGTGTGTGTTTAACTGGCACTGTGATATATCTCGCTGGAGAAAGTATGACAACATGACAGAATGACATCAGTTATCTGAAAGTGTGTGTGTGTGTGTGGGGAGGGGGGGGGGGGCGATGGTATGGAACAGACTGATGGAAAGTAAACACAAAGTGGGGACAGATGACAAGAAAAATATATCCAGATGCATAAACGAATAAAGATGTGAGTTTGGTCGTATCTTTTCTTCTGAAGCAACATCATGAAAACAAATCTGAGAGCATCACTGCTGAGAATTGCACTTCTAGGAGGGAGATTATGATCAAGAGTCTTTTCGAAAGGACCAGGCATAGGTCAAATGATCAAACTCAGACTTAAAGATGAAGACGTGATTGTAGGTTAAAATCTGGTTTTAAACAGCTGTGAAAATTATAGCGCGCTAACAAAACTACTGACAACTACGGATACTCTAAAGGGTAAGGTAAAAATAAAAAAAAAATTCGTTACCTAGTCAAATTGGCGTTTTATTTTATATTTTCTGCCCTGTGTAATATAACAAAAAAAATAATTTCAGGAGGAAGGAATCCTCCAAGTTAGCTGTCAAAAAATATCCCTCCCTATTTTTTCTCTCTTGAGGTCAGCTGGAATAGTGGAAAAAATATTAAACGCTAATTCGCTAACAGCTGGCATGTTAAGACATGCTGAACCACAAGGGGCAGCATTTTTCTTGATTATTATTAGCATGTTGTACGAGTTTTGACTATAAGGAGTAACCGATTCTTGAAAAAATGAACAGAAGGGCTAATTTACAGGCTAATAGCTATCCAGGTGTCAAATTAAACCAGTCTGGCTCTAGGTCTGCATCAGTGACTCCATTCTAGTTCAGCTGAACTCGGACTGAGATGATGATAATGAGTCTTTATTGGTCACATATACAGTAGAGCACAGTGAAATTGTTTTCTTCGCATACCCCAGCCTGTCAGGAAGCTGGGGTCAGAGCGCAGGGTCTGGGGTTAAGGGCCTTGCTCAGGGGCCCAACAGTGGCAGCTTGGCAGTGCTGGGGCTTGAACCTTCCGATCAGAAACCCAGAGCCTTAACCGCTAAGCCACCACTGCCTCAGATAAGGGTGGATAATCCCAAAACTACAAATGCAACACTTGTTCAAGACATTTCACCACTTAAACCCATTTGACATAACTCCTTGATGACTATTATCCCATGGTCTAACCTCTCCCGTAGGATCTTTTTTAATTTTCGTAAAAAATATATATATATTTTGAAATCATTTGCTTTCATAAATCTATTTTAAACTAGGTACACAACATAATATATATTTTTTTTTAAATGAATAAACTGAATAAACAGTGCAGCTATAATTAGGTGGGTGTATGTGTATGGATATCGGGGTTGAGGTTTGTGTGTGCACGGAAAATCCCACCCCATGTATGCGAGTCACACAAGGTTCCTGAGCTTCGAAGATTTTTGCATTATGTAAAGAAACGGCGTTTAAAGGGTTAAAATTCTGAAAATGAATGAATGTTTGGGAGTTATGATCAGAAAAAGTGAAAAGTCAGTGAAAGTTGATTAAAAAATATATATTAATATATAATATATCTGTGACAGTTTTTGGACATGGACATTTTTGTCTTGTATGGACCTATGTGTAACTCACAAGAGCTAGAATTTCCCATGGTGGAAAACTTTCTGTCTTACTCTTACTGTTACAGTCCCATGGAGGTGCCTCGGGTAAAGGGGAATAACATGGGAGGATATGTGATGGCTGACTGAAGGGAAGGACACAGACGACAACGGCGTCGTTAAATTAATGCTTTACTGTTTTCTTTCCACCGTATGAGCAATGAAGGCTGTAAAAAAAAATTGTCTTTATTGTTTAACCTTTTGATCTTTGATATTTATAACCCTGTGAAACAGGAAGTCATGGTTGAACAATTTCCTGTTCCTACTCACCCAGGCGTACAAACATTTTTTAAAATATCATTGGGAATATACTTCAAATATATTTTTTTATCATATTAATTCAAAGGGGTGCCAATAATTGTTCCAGACCTATATTTAACAAATATTTTTTTTTTTTATTTTTTTTTTTTATAAACCTGTGTTGTGTTTAAAATTGTTTAATATCCATGAGAGATATTCTCTGTTCTCTCAATTACAGACGCCTGAATATTTCTATTCTTTTATTGGTAAATGTCAACTATCAGTGAAGTGGGATAAATTAGTCTTTGATCCTGATTTTTTTTTTTTTTTTTTAAATCACAGCAGCAATAAAAGCAAATTTAATTGAATTCTTTTGAAATAGCATCATGGACCTAGCAATATTTTAATAACTGAGTCTTAATCCAGGTCGTATGAGCTGATATAATTTGTCTCAGATGTGGCTCGTTCATCTTCGAAAACTGATTACACACCACAGGCTGAGGTCAGGCTGCTTCTGAACTTTATCAGCATTGAGTGGATGTGCCGCATAAAACTCAGTCAAGAGATGTGTTTTGAAATCATGTTCTGCATGATTTATTTCGCCTAAAATGTCCTCTCTTCCTGAAAGGTCTGTGCTCTCATAAAGGAGATATCAGCTTGAATCGCTGGCTACATCAACTTCTGTGTGGACTCCTTTCCAAAACACTTTGCCTCTTTGCAAACAAACAACGTGTCAACGGTGCGCTAAGAACATGTCTCGACCAGAAGGAGAAAGCCTACAAGGATGGAGACGAAGCGAATATGAAGCAGCTGCAGAGAGTTTAAGATGAGGATCAAAGAGGCCAGTGATAAGAAGAAGTTAGAGGGCAGAAATGCACATGAAGTGTGTAGTAGCTTGAAGAACATATCTGGCTTCAACCAGCCCAGCTACAAATCAGTAGAGGGAAGCTGTGAATGTTAAACTGGTTCTTTACAAGGTTTGGCATTGGTCATCCCATTCATCCCTTCTCTCTTTCTGGTTCACCCATCAGAAAATGGTGATTCTTTCTCTCTTGCCAATTTCAGCTGTTCACATGACTGCACTATGCCTGGTGCCACTGGTTCACCTTCTCCATGCCGTTCGTACCCCAGCAACATATTATTTTTTGCTCAATTTCATGAAAGTTGCCAATATATCTGTAGGGCACTGCACAATAGAAACATATAGCTATAAAACTACAAAGTTCAAAGGGTTGTCAGCTGCGAAATCACTGACTCTTTGATGTACACCATTTCTACCTTTTTGTACACTCTTACTGATATCGTGTCATTCTCGAGCTGCCATTCAAAGACCAGGAACTCCTGAACAGTCAAGTCCACGTTCCCGAGAAAAGCGTTCACGTTCAATCGTCCGGAGAACATGAGGCAGGAGTCCAAACGAGCAAAATTCACAAAAGTGCTGTCTAGGTGGGAGTGATGTTCTATTCTCTCCCTTGTCAATCACAGTGACACTAGCAAATTGCGGATGTCTTGCTCATGTATGCGGCAGAGGATAGATAGCTCTTTCCTTCGGTTCTGTTACGCTGCATGACTTCACGTGTGTCTCAGAGGAAGCACGAGTTAGCTTTCATCCGTTCCCAGTTAGTATCTATTGTATGATAGAGAAAAGGTAGCTAGGAGAGAGATGAGTCCGCAATACCCGAGGTACCCTGTCGAAAAGCTGTGATTTTAATATTCCGTTCGCGTGTGTGCTGTGGGACATAATTAAAGTAATTTTCTGACTTCAGAGAGTCCATTACTTTGACCATACCGAGTAAACAACACCTACTGTGAGGCAGCTTCTCCGTGGAATACTGAACGATAAAGCAAATGGAAGGGGGAAAAAAAAAAAAGCTTTTTATTCCTGTAGGGTGAGAATTTGCAACACCTAAAAACGTCATTATGAACAAAATATTAAACCGTTATTCACGCATTCTCTGTGTTCCCTCTACAGACGACATTTGATTATAACTCCGCTTTGGTTCGTTTGAGCTAGCAGACGGTGGGGGGAGGGGGGAGGGGGACGGGACGGTGGTTGCATCATGCCTTAACTTTAATTTCCAAATGAGTCATTAGTATTAAAAAAAATTAAGCATATTACATTTATGAACCATATTACAGGATCAATCATAACCTTGTAATATTCTTCAGCTTGGCCCAACGTACAAAACGAATCAGCGTGCTTATTAAAGCGGCTCTAAAGCGGATCGTGCGTATTGTTCTCTCAACTTAAGAAAACAGAACAAACTCTTTTCACCGTGCTTAATTTATCTTCAAATGAAGCAATAATTGCTTTTTTTTTTTTTTTTTTGTCCTGCAATCAGAGTAAATCCATAGTGCAGCCAAGCAAATATTATAGACCTTCCACCTTGGACAGATAATAAATCACGCACACCCCAAACACCACCTCCCAAATTATTTTCAACCTTTCTTCTCCTCTTAGTTTAATTGCTTTTAGATAGACTTACTGTTTTCCATCATGTAGAATTAAAGATAAATAAATAAATAAATAAATAAAAAGCTCTTGTCAAGGCTTTGATGGGATGTGTGGGTTTTAATTTTGATGAGGAAGAGCTCATGCCAGGCAGGGAGGAAGGGCTAAATCATTTAGCCAGGTATTTTTAGAAGCAGGGGCGTCTAATAAGATAAACAGTAACCCGAGGACAGACGAGCTCTGCTTGAACAGATGGCGCGCTTGTTTGAAAACTGATTAAGTTGCAGCAGCTAAAAAACACCATCATTACTGCAGACCAAATATGTTGCGCCTCAGGGATGGAACCACTTGTAGATGTTGCATGCTCAATGTCAAATATGAAAATCGTAACACAGATAAAGGTTTACAATGTAATAATGTGATACAGACAAGGACAATGCAGCTTTGACTGACTTCTTCACGTCTCCAGGTAATTATTATTCAAGAGGAGCAAGACGTCTTCTGTTTTATTTTACGGCTCGTATCCAGTCGGTGCGTTCAAATCCATTGCACAAGGTGAAACGTTACCACAGTAAAATTCAACAGTGAGTTTAACAAGGGCTGCTGATGATGTGTGAGGGTCACGGTGGAGGATTATAGACTCCAGAGGCATTAACCCACATTATATCACAGCACTGTTGAATTCTCAAATCTGATTGGTCAGAAGGTATGCACTATTTTTGTACAGGACTGTAGTTCCGACCGTAACATGAACCAAACGTCTATGTTAATGCGCTTGTTGTAATACGTTATTGTTGCTATAGTAACAGCTTAAACACAGGGACTTGTATTGCAGATGCTTCACATAATCTAACTTCTACACCTCCACAAACATGTGTTGTGAAGATCAGACTCTGATAGATCCCTGTTCTCTAAATAAAACAGGGCGCTCGCTCACACCTGCTTGTCGTCCCATTGATTGAAAACACCTGACTCTAATCTCAGCTTCAAATTAACTGCTAATACTAGAGGTTCACATACTTTTCTTACTCACAGATATGTAATATTGTGTCATTTTCCTTGTACATAAATGACCAAGTATAATCATTTTGTCTTATTTGTTTAAATGAGTTCTCTTTATCTACTTTTAGGACTTGTGTGAAATTCGGATGATGTTTTAGGTCATATTTATGCAGATATATAGAAAATTCTAAAGAGTTCCCAAACTTTCAAGCACCACTGTATATTAATGTCTTCGTTTACAGATTTTGTTTTGCATTTCAGATTGTGTAATGAGTTTTTTTGGATTTCGTTTTGTGCTTTCAGATTTTGTTTTGTTGTAGAATTTCCTATTTCTTTATTTGCTTTCAGATTTCATTTTGTGCTTTCAACACCGGTTTTGGTGCCTCACTACAATTCCCAGAATGCACTGCAGCCTACAAAAAAATTATTCTACAGGCATGCCCGCCATGGACTGCAACACCTAATACACATGGGCTGCACCCAAAATCACGTACTGTGACAGCACCTACTGCATTCGATTCAGTACCTACTTCTCGGCCGTTGATACTATATGTAATGATCAGTATATGTGTGTAGTATGAATACAATCTGGATGTACTACATCTGCCATGTTGGCATTGTAATGTGAACTACAGCTCTTCCGTGCCAGTCCCGTTAGCTAATGGGATAGTGCAGTGTCCACTGTTTGCATACTGCAGAATCTCGGTGGAAGCAGTAGGACATCCGGGTATTTCTCGTCTTCAGTTTACTTGCTGCTGGCTTTTGTTTTGTGTCGTAGTCATTTTGCATGTCTCAGCAACTGTAATAGATGCAAATGCATGATATTAAGACTGCTTAAAACTTTCTTTTATCCGCTTATTAACCCTTTTTTATTCGGTTAATGCAAAACTATGCATTTGACAAAAGTTTAAATGGAAATACATCTGAATACCAAGAACCTGCCAAATATTTTCATAAAAACTAGTGAAACTGGTACTTAAAATATTTTTGAACCACGATATTTAACCAGATCTATGGAATTGTGCCACAAACTCACTTGATTAACGCAAAAAAAAAAAACCCTAAAGGAATGTGAAAGAAATTGTTACCAATTTCCCATCGATGTTTTTTTCTAGTTTATTACTCAGAATTACCATTCGACTTTTTCGAAACCTGATATGATTACAGGGAGGGAAAGAAGTATTTGATCCCCTGCTGATTTTGTACGTTTGCCCACTGACAAAGAAATGATCAGTCTATAATTTTAATGGTAGGTTTATTTGAACAGTGAGAGACAGAATAACAACAAGAAAATCCAGAAAAAAACATGTCAAAAATGTTATAAATTGATTTGCATTTTAATGAGGGGAAATAAGTATTTGACCCCCTCTCAATCAGAAAGATTTCTGGCTCCCAGGTGTCTTTTATACAGGTAACGAGCTGAGATTAGGAGCACACTCTTAAAGGGAGTGCTCCTAATCTCAGCTTGTTACCTGTATAAAATACATCTGTCCACAGAAGCAATCAATCAATCAGATTCCAAACTCTCCACCATGGCCAAGACCAAAGAGCTCTCCAAGGATGTCAGGGACAAGATTGTAGACCTACACAAGTCTGGAATGGACTACAAGACCATTGCCAAGCAGCTTGGTGAGAAGGTGACAACAGTTGGTGTGATTATTCGCAAATGGAAGAAACACAAAAGAACTGTCAATCTCCCTCGGCCTGGGGCTCCATGCAAGATCTCACCTCGTGGAGTTGCAATGATCATGAGAACAGTGAGGAATCAGCCCAGAACTACACGGGAGGATCTTGTCAATGATCTCAAGGCAGCTGGGACCATAGTCACCAAGAAAACAATTGGTAACACACTACGCCGTGAAGGACTGAAATCCTGCAGTGCCTGCAAGGTCCCCCTGCTCAAGAAAGCACATATACATGCCCATCTGAAGTTTGCCAATGAACATCTGAATGATTCAGAGGACAACTGGGTGAAAGTGTTGTGGTCAGATGAGACCAAAATGGAGCTCTTTGCCATCAACTCAAATCGCCGTGTTTGGAGGAGGAGGAATGCTGCCTATGACCCCAAGAACACCATCCCCACCGTCAAACATGGAGGTGGAAACATTATGCTTTGGGGGTGTTTTTCTGCTAAGGGGACAGGACAACTTCACCACATCAAAGGGACGATGGACGGGGCCATGTACCGTCAAATCTTGGGTGAGAACCTCCTTCCCTCAGCCGGGGCACTGAAAATGGGTCGTGGATGGGTATTCCAGCATGACAATGACCCAAAACACACGGCCAAGGCAACAAAGGAGTGGCTCAAGAAGAAGCACATTAAGGTCCTGGAGTGGCCTAGCCAGTCTCCAGACCTTAATCCCATATAAAATCTGTGGAGGGAGCTGAAGCTTCGAGTTGCCAAACATTAGCCTCAAAACCTTAATGACTTGGAGAAGATCTGCAAAGAGGAGTGGGACTCCTGAGATGTGTGCAAACCTGGTGGCCAACTACAAGAAACGTCTGACCTCTGTGATTGCCACCAAGGGTTTTGCCACCAAGTATTAAGTCATGTTTTGCAGAGGGGTCAAATACATATTTCCCTCATTAAAATGCAAATCAATTTATAACATTTTTGACATGCGTTTTTCTGGATTTTCTTGTTGTTATTCTGTCTCTCACTGTTCAAATAAATCTACCATTAAAATTATAGACTGATCATTTCTTTGTCAGTGGGCAAACGTACAAAATCAGCAGGGGATCAAATACTTTTTTCCCTCACTGTATACATTAACACACTGTATCAGTTACAGGCAACTTTTAGATTCAAATAAGGACAAAGGAAATATACTGGACATTTGTGTTACTTGTCA
Source organism: Ictalurus furcatus (assembly GCF_023375685.1). Taxonomy (NCBI): domain Eukaryota; kingdom Metazoa; phylum Chordata; class Actinopteri; order Siluriformes; family Ictaluridae; genus Ictalurus; species Ictalurus furcatus. The sequence goes on along the minus strand of NC_071257.1, from coordinate 33,168,718 downwards.
AGTCATTATTTACATGCATGGCAGAAAATAAACCCACACGATTCGAGTGCTGAGCAACAAAAAGTGATGACTTCAGTGCAAATCAAGCTGTGTAATTAACTGAGATTGCACTTCCATGGCTTTGAGTGTTTCATACAACAGCTGTCTTTGTGCTAAAAGGGCTTCCAGAAGCGAGGGCCGGAGAGCAGAGAGCAATAAAGCACACTGTAATGATCAGAAACCTGCATTCTAGGTCGTTCAGATCCCAGATGTTGTTCAGCCAAGCAAGTCTTACTTTAAAAGAGAACAACTTCAAAACATACAGAGGGCTACTGAGGACAATCTGAACTCAGCATGATTAAATGTGATTGAATTGCTCTGCATTCCTGAATAATGGCTGAAGAATACGAGACCATTTCACGGGACCGGGTGTGTCCTTTGGTGCAAGCAAAAAACTAAATGTAAATGTTCTCTAAACAGATTGTGTTCAGACTGGGTTCATGATTCCTTAAATCCCAGTGAAGTCATATACCATTCATTCATTGGCTTCTCATCTATAAATATGCATATCCTTTATCCTTTGTAGAAATATATATTTCGAACTAAAAAAATAAATAAATAAATAAATAAAGACTGATTGTTTTAAACTGACTGAAATAATAAATAAATCAGATTTAAAACCAAATATGTGCTATGATCTTCATTTGTTGCTTACAATGTTTCAGTATTCATTTATGCTTAAATATATCCATTATTTAATCTAATAAAGTCTGAATATTTTATCAAAGCTAAAGTTTTTCCAAGGACGATAACTCTGACCACACTGTATCATTCAGTATTTGTAGCTATGAAGCCAGTCTTTCTCGGAAATATTTTTTTAAAGGACAAAATACTGTTCATTCATACACACGGGACACATTTAAATACAAAATATAGATTATAAACACACTACTGTTTTGTAAGCAATGTCCTATTCATTAAGAAATTGTATATGATTGAACTATCATTTTAAGCAGCAGATGAACTGATTAGATTTTGGAGTCGGTCCAAAAAGGATCAAGGTCACAGCAAGGTCAAATGTCTGAACTGGGTTTTCTTCAATAGCTTCTTGCCGATTTGAAGTATATTTTAAGGGTATTTGAGGCATACAGATTAGTAACAAGAAAGACTAGACTTGTTGGCTGTCACACGTTTTCCACGTAATGAAGGTTAGGACAGATGCGAGTGCAGATGAGAGCTTTCAATAAAGAGAGACAGGCAGACAAATCCACATCATAAGACAATAGCGTGGTGAAAAACAGGCAATGGGTCAGGCGTTCAATCAACAAACAGGTATAAACGAGGCAAGGCGAGAATCGAGAACGAGAAACAAGAAACAAGATCAAAGAACAGGGTACAAACGCATGGTACGGTGATAACACTCAATACTTCGCAACGTCATTGTGTTCAAACAGTCTCTTTATACCGTGGTAGTGAGTGCTTGTGAATGTTTGTAGGCCACAGTGCAGGATGGGAAAAGTAGTCACTGGTTTGCTGTGACATGACATTGGCGACACTGGTGTTGAGTTCTACTTGATAAATTTTGTCTGGCTTTTATGCTACAGTGTGTAACACTTGACACCAAAGGTGGAAAAAAAAAAAAAAAACTATCATATTCAGTCATCATTTTCTGTCTTCTCATTTTTGAGTTTAATCGCAAGTTGTCACAGTACAAACTGCCATGATAAATACAGTAAATATAGGTTGTGTTTAAAGGCAGCAGTCTAGACACTGCTGAAAAACCCTGTCAGTGATGCCTCAACATGACTGAACTACATGCAGGTGGTTCGCATAATCTCAGTGGTGCACCTGAGAACATCACCGTAACTAGTAGTGTAATCCTTTTCTGAATATGAAGGCGTTTCCACGCGTAAACATTGAAGTCGATTTTGAACTTAAATCACTGAAAATCCACAGGTTCATACGTGAACAACTTAATTTTGCGTAAACGAGGTTTAAATGAGTAGCCAATTAAAATAAGGATGGCCAATTAAAATAATGTCTGAGGTCTTTAAATGACTGACTGGCATTTTCTAATTTTCATTTCCTGTAATGATCTTCACTAAATGAGATGATGAAATGATGATCACAGGAGCACAGTCACAGAAGGATATTGAGTTTTAAATAAACCTTAAAGTTACAGATACTCCATGACCAGCAAGATACAACAAATGTATAATGAAGGATGGAGGTGCGTGTGTGTGTGTGTGTGTGTGTGTGTGGTCGGGTCTCTCCTGTAATTTGATCAAACGCCTAATTTCTCTGCAGAGGAGAATTCTGCTGATGCTGAACATTACTACAGATTGAGCCCTTCATCTTGTACATGATTCCAGGTTAATGGAAAAATTAACCTCTACAGCTCAGAGTGTTCTCTCAACAACCTGTACACACACACACACACACACACACACTGTAGCAGTATAATTCTTTTCTCTACCATTGCTCACATGTATGAATAAACACAGGCTTCAGGAAGAACAGAGTGACACCTTGGTTTGTTTCTTTATCGTCTCTTTTTAATCACTTCTTTTTTTTAACTTGGATCGTAATTTTACCTTCAGGCACAGAAAACACAACACTAATTATGGCTGAATTACAGACGCTGTGAAAAAAAAACATACAACACAGAAGCTGTACACAGTTGTTCAATTAGAGGCGGAAGAAACTCTCCAATGATTCCTGAGTTGTCGTGGAATGGAATCTACTGTGGATATATATATATAAAAAAAAAAGTCTACACACCCCTGTTAAAATGAAACCAAGATAAATCATGTCAGAACCTTTTCTACCTTTATTGTGAAATTTGAACCTATTAATTAATATTTTCGGGGGGTTGGGGGGGTGCATAAGTGTGCACACCCCTAAACTAATACTTAGTTGAAGCACATTTAGATTTGATTTTTTTAGGGGAGGGGTAAGAGTCACAAAAAACTGCCACCTTAACAGGGGTGTGTAGACTTTTTATATCCACTGTACTTCTACACTTATACAAGGTGGCATTATGCTGTGTTTAGAAATGAATTGAAGGTCTGGTTTGAGTCCTGTAGCATTTAGCGAGGTGAGAAATAACAAAGGGCAATGACTTTTTTAATGAACTTAAGCCTGCTGTGTAAATATCTGTACCGGGGTTATTATAGTTTAAATAATTACTGCTAGTTTTTCAGTTTCGTTACAGTTTTAATGGTGCTTGAATAGTTTTGATTTCATTTTTATCTTTTAAAAATCATTACTTTTAGTTTGCGTATTGTTTTCCCAATAAATCCCAAATTGGGCTCTGTCTTTTCCTACTTATTAATTTCGCCATTAGCGCTCCACTGCTACTAAATCGCTGCTGTGCTAAAGAGTTCTATTACTACTAAATGGTAAATGGTCTGCACTTATATAGCGCTTTTGTCCAAAGCGCTTTACACTGGTTCTCATTCACCCTTTCACACACACACTCGCACACCAATGGTAGCAGAGCTGCCATGCAAGGCGCTAACTTGCCATCGGGAGCAACTCGGGGTTCAGCGTCTTGCCCAAGGACACTTCGGCATGTGGAGTCATGTGGGCCGGGACTCGAACCGCCAACAATACGATTAGTGGACAACCCACTCTACCACCTGATCCACAGCCGCCCCACTACTACTACTACTGCCAGCTACTGGTCATTTATGATTCGGCAACATTGATGGATTCACTCCGTTCAACCTCTGTTCTTAAGTCAGACCACCCAATATTTAAAATACAAAAATATAAGTTTTATTGTCTAAAATTGTATTTAGTTCTGGTGGGCGTTATACTTGCAATTCAGTTATTGTCTACTTGGAAACGCACATTTAAACATATAGTTTTTCTTTCACCTCGTACATTACATAAGAATAATCTCTAGAACATTTTCAAACATTGCTCAATTTCTCTACAATATAATGCTTGTAAAGTGATACACGGACATTTTTAGCATCAAACAGCTTCCATGAGTTGATCTAAACTCCTAACAAATCTAATCTTTAACTGATATGACAGTGAGAATGAGACCTAATACACTGTAATCACTGGAATCTATCTGCTGCCATGTATGCTCTGTATTTATCATGGCCGTTTATACTGTGACATCTAGCTATTAGCATTAATTCAGCTAGTTTTGTATCATTAGAGTTATCATCATGTGAACTATCGTTTGAGACTTTAGGAATAAAGGAATAAAAGGCTGTTGTTAAGAAGATTAATCACATTATATAATATTAAAATGTCTACTGCCACAACTTACAGTATGATTTGTATGGTGGACACACCACGTAAATGTAGGCTATTACAAATGTGTGCGATTGTCAATATGGTAAAGATGTTTATTTAGGATTTTTGGAAGGAATCTCCAGTGTCAACACTTCGGAACAGTCAGAGGTGTTCAAGACGTTTAAATTTTGCGATCAATCAGTAACATTAAAATTTTATGAACTTCAAGAGAGAGCAAAAAGGAACAAAACTGGAACAATGTTTATAGCTGCTATAGCATAAGCGATGACAGGAACTAAGCTGTTTTGACGATGTTCTTCATAATTAAGCATAACTATAAAAGGATGATAAAAAAAAAAGTATGTGGCTTTCTTTAAAAAAAAAAAAAAAAGAAGAAGGTTGTAAATTTTACTATATATTTAGTCATGTACATAGTTGCTCATGTTGGCCAATAAAAACATTACAAAGGCAAGAAAGAATTACAAAAGGGCAAATAGACAACATTTGCATTCAATCAATCAATCGATTAATCAGAGTAATAGTAAAGTCAATGAAGCTTTTAAACCTCAGTTGGATTGAGTCTCCTTCATAGATTTTAGATCTTTACGTATTATAGTTCTTACAGATGGTGCACATTTATTTAATACCTTTGGCAGAAATCTGACTCCGTATGGGAGCGAGTGTGTGTTTCTGAACCAGGTGACTCACGGAGAATGATGCAGCTGTGGAGTTAATGTGAAAACAGTGGGATGAAAAACATTACATATTGTCACAGGATTGAGGTTTTAGTGCCTGCTGCGTGGTGTTTATTTTCAGGCTGTGGGATTTCCTTCAGCTCTCCATGTGTGGTGTGTGTAACAGCCTACAATCATGATGCTGCACCTGCTGTGTGTGTGTGTGTGTGTGTGTGTGTGTGTGTGCGTGTGTGCGCATGTGCGCACGTGTGTGTGTGTCATGGGACATAGTTATCGATGCAAATTACAGACATGCAAACGACCCCAAATAGACACTATGAATTTTCAAGTCTTGACCAATTTAAATTTTTTTAAGAGTGACCTTCACTAAATGTCCCGTCAGAGCCGATACACTCCCGTACGTCAGGTTTCCAAGTTCAACTTTAAAATGTTCAGTGATTTTTATGTGCAGCATGATTGAAACTCTCCTAAAACTTTCCACGTCTGATGTGATTATTGTCATGGGCTGCGTCTCAAATAAATAAAAAAAAATAATCACCTTACTGAAGTCAAAGGTTTTTTGTGTTTGTTTGTTTTTCTTTTTTTTTTACTAATCGAGAAGTTTTCTACTATTTACAAATATAGAAAATCCAGAATGTAAAACAGATATTTTGTTAGATTTGAAGACTAAGTCAAAGGTTTTAAAATTCAAGTGTTAATACTCAGTAATACTCTATAATTGTATATAAGTATGCGGTTTGAGACACAACGCTAGTTTGTTTAGTAGAACTGAACTAGCCTACACAGCATAGTGAAAAAGACTAATATATCATGTAGTCTATTCATTTAAATGTGGCTCATCTGAATGCGACCCCCAGTACGATTTCAAAATATGTCAGGTCACGACCCTTAGTTTGGGAACATGCTGGTGTAAGCGCTCTTCTCTGTTTTGATGATGACATGTTGTGACAAATCCAATATTTTTACTGTGCCAAAGGTTACAGAAGCCAAACATTGACCTGACTGGTTCATGCTCGTTTTCATTCATTTATACCCATGTTAGCAATTCTGAAAGACTTTAATACGAGCTATAAGCTGGATCATCACATTAGTTACGTTTCACGTTCGGCTTTAAAATAAGTGTGTACAGTGATACGTTCCAGGATGCTCTGTTTAATACTTTATAAAAGACTCAGCCATGTTTCATGTTACTGTGCAATTACCTGCTGCTGACATGAGCCGAGAAGTATCGCCGTTCAACCTCTAACTGAGATAAACTGCTCTGGGCGTTAATCAAGCAAAGAACTTGAAACAAATGCAGGAAAAAAAAGTGATTAAATGGTAAGAAATAATAAATAAATAAATAAATAAATAAACAGTATGTTGAGTAACAGCAGAACTCCTCTAGTTTCAGCTCTCCTCCGTAAACCCCTGTATAAAATACTTAATAATAATAATCTAACAGTTTGAGTTATTAACATTTACACTTCGACACTCCCTGTGCTGGGGGAAACGAGAGAGAAGGTAATCTGTATGAACCAGAGAACTTCTCACCATGGCATTACTGTAAGAAGTGAGTAGCTCTGCGTAGGAACATCTACACTATGTAAGGAATAAAACACAAGCGAATGTGTGATTAGAGGAAAAATAATAAGTGATAGATAAATGGAGGTGTAACGTTACTGTTACCACCCCAAAGTTTCCTATAAAACCATGGCCCTATGTGTTTTATACCTTTTATACTGGAGCAATTTGCCAACAATGATTTTTTTTTTTTACTACTTACAAAACAACACCACAATTTTGTGGAACGTCTGCAAAACAAGTTAGTTCCTGTTATAACTTACATTATAGACGCTATATACACTCATTCCGTCACTAGCCTGTCTTTTCTTCTTGCGCTTAAAGTCCAAAAAAATGCTGCTTGTCATGTTACTAAGAAACCACAAACTCCTCTGTCATGAAGACTGTCCCATTGTAGAAAACTTGCTGACACTGGAGACTCCTTCCATTAATGTCTCATAAGCATTTCCTCACAATATACTTCACCATATTAAACATTTTTGAATAACGTTAAAGGATAGAATCTTTAAAAAAAAAAAAAAAAACATCCATTGTTCGTGTTAGATTATATAGAGCATAAGCCATACAATTCCCTCTAAATAAAGAGTTGTTACTATAGAAACGATATTGTATTAAAACTAGTGCGCTGACTTAAATCTATGATTTGCCTTGCAGCTGGAACTAGTGTCAGAGCGGCTAGTATAGAATATTAATCAACACGTTCTGACCAATCGGATTCAAGAATCCAGCAGTGCATTTTTATCCTCAGCCGGTGGATCAACGATAAATGTTCAGGAAAAGCATTTTGCCTAGATGAAATTCAATTTCCTTGATGCACACAGACACATCATGACGTTTCATGATGGTTTCAAATTGAACGTAGTTGCAGATTACAGATTAAGTAGCACCCTGTGTTCATTCCTCATCTAGAGAAATTCTCCAAAACAGTCAATATTTATTGAATAATAAATGATCCAGAAAGATACACTTGCACAACATCTTTCTTTCTTTTTTTTTTTTTTTTTCATTTACTGACTCACGAGTGGAAGATCAATTTCAAGGCTTGTTCGGGGGAGACAAGGTTCATCATGCGAGATTAAACACAATCAGACTCATTTGCTAATTGCTTATTGACCCATACCGCTGTAAATATGAATTGCTAGTCAGACACAGTAATGATCAAATTATCAACGTCAGGAGTGGATAATGATTCTGGAGAGATTTTATGAAGAGGGCATATCTAACACACCTTGTAGTGTCAGAAGCAAGAACTGGCTGACTCTGCTCTCTACAGCACTGAAGAATTTGTTAAGAAATCATCACAAACTACCAACGCTCCACATGGAACTGAAGTTTATTGTAATTAAATTCTGTCATCTAGTGTTCTTCTGTACAGAAGGAGAGAATAAACAGACTCTTACAGAAAACTCGCGTCGAAAATCATACATTTTTTAAAAAAAATTTACACTTCACTTGTTGTGTTTCACACACTTTCACATGTAGACTATTCACATGCAGTGCACGTGTTTTCAGAGTTTTAGCCTTAGAGATACGTAAAACAAACAAACAAAAAAAAAAACATTGGTTTTAAGCTAAAAACTAGTATAGAACTTTGGTTATACTGCAAAACACTGAAGGTTTGTGGTAAAATGTTCATAGAGCAAAACTTTTTGGACAAAGTGACATATTTCTCCATCATCAGCTAATCAGAAATACTATTATCCATCCATCTTCTATGCCGCTTATCCTTTTCAGGGTCACGGGGAACCTGGAGCCTATCGCAGGGAGCATCGGGCACAAGGCGGAGTACACCCTGGACAGGGTGCCAGTCCATCGCAGGGCACAATCACATACACATTCACACACCCATTCATACACTACAGACACTACCATACACTCCACACACACAGGGCCACGGTGGGAATCAAACCCCCAACACTGGAGGTGTGAGGCGAACGTGCTAACGTGATTCTTATTTGAGATATTATTAATAAATACTACCATTTATTATTAAATATATTATTATGTATTAATATTCCCATTACTACATATCTTTACTATTATTTATTATATATCACAATTGTACCATTTTGTTTCATGTCTACCGTTTCCACTTAAGGTGCAATATTTGTACATTAGGACGGTAATTGCGTTGTATGTTGCGTTGTCCGAGAAGTGTGTGCTGAATGTATCGTGTTGTGACCAAACACCAAGAAAAGTTCCTAATACCTGCAAATGTACATGGCGAATAAAACTATTCTAATTCTGAAAATGCAGAGAAGTGTCTTTCTCCGTTTAACATTTACTTCAACGAGGTCTCTGTCTCTCAATTAGTCACGTTAACAATTAATCCAAATAGACTGTGCTTTAGAATAAAATCCAACGATACATCTCTCCTATTTGTATTTGAAGCACTTGTTCTGCTTGGCCTCTCATACAGCAACAGCATTTTATTAATGAACCTTAGAAATGAAATATAACAAAGCGGTCACCAATTTAATCTGCATTTGAACATGCTGGATGACAGAATAAAGTGTACCATTACATTAACCCTTCTATTATGTTGAAAAAATAGTTACCTCCATTATGTTAGGGGTCAGAATGACTTCCACAGTTTAAATACACACGGAAGAGAGCAAAGAACAGCTTAAAACGGGAAACCTTTATTAAGGCTTGTCCGAGAACACAAAAAGAATAAATATTTGCATTTAAGTTCGTGACCCTACATGAGGAAAAGTCAAAAGCGAAAAAGAGAGACTAAGCAGTATTTCAGACGTCTCAAATGTGGAAATTGGTCAAATTGACCCATAACATAATAGGGTTAACAGTTAAATGTTTTTACATATTTTACAAGGTATCTTTCCAATAGCCTCACCTCGACCTGTGACATTCTGCACTATTATTTAAATGCTTATTACGCTGCCTGGTATAAAAATAACCTATGATCCCTTATGTTAAATATGGTATACCCTATGATCCCTTATGTTTATATGGTATACCCTATGATCCCTTATGTTTATATGGTATTCCCTATGATCCCTTATGCTTATATTGTATACCCTATGATCCCTTATGTTTATATGGTATTCCCTATGATCCCTTATGTTTATATGGTATACCCTATGATCCCTTATGTTTATATGGTATTCCCTATGATCCCTTATTTTTATATGGTATACCCTATGATCCCTTATGTTTATATGGTATACCCTATGATCCCTTATGTTTATATTGTATACTCTATGATCCCTTATGTTTATATTGTATACTCTATGATATCTTATGTTTATATGGTATACCCTATGATCCCTTATGTTTATATGGTATACCCTATGATCCCTTATGTTTATATGGTATACCCTATGATCCCTTATGTTTATATGGTATACCCTATGATCCCTTATGTTTATATGGTATACCCTATGATCCCTTATGTTTATATGGTATACCCTATGATCCCTTATGTTTATATGGTATTCCCTATGATCCCTTATGCTTATATTGTATACCCTATGATCCCTTATGTTTATATGGTATTCCCTATGATCCCTTATGTTTATATGGTATACCCTATGATCCCTTATGTTTATATGGTATTCCCTATGATCCCTTATTTTTATATGGTATACCCTATGATCCCTTATGTTTATATGGTATACCCTATGATCCCTTATGTTTATATTGTATACTCTATGATCCCTTATGTTTATATGGTATACCCTATGATATCTTATGTTTATATGGTATACCCTATGATCCCTTATGTTTATATGGTATACCCTATGATCCCTTATGTTTATATGGTATACCCTATGATCCCTTATGTTTATATGGTATACCCTATGATCCCTTATGCTTATGTTGTATACCCTATGATCCCTTATGTTTATATGGTATTCCCTATGATCCCTTATGTTTATATGGTATACCCTATGATCCCTTATGTTTATATGGTATACCCTATGATCCCTTATGTTTATATGGTATTCCCTATGATCCCTTATTTTCATATGGTATACCCTATGATCCCTTATGTTTATATTGTATACTCTATGATCCCTTATGTTTATATGGTATACCCTATGATATCTTATGTTTATATGGTATACCCTATGATCCCTTATGTTTATATGGTATACCCTATGATCCCTTATGTTTATATGGTATACCCTATGATCCCTTATGTTTATATGGTATACCCTATGATCCCTTATGTTTATATGGTATACCCTATGATCCCTTATGCTTATATGGTATACCCTATGATCCCTTATGTTTATATGGTATACCCTATGATCCCTTATGTTTATATGGTATACCCTATGATCCCTTATGTTTATATGGTATACCCTATGATCCCTTATGCTTATGTTGTATACCCTATGATCCCTTATGTTTATATGGTATACCCTATGATCCCTTATGTTTATATGGTATACCCTATGATCCCTTATGTTTATATGGTATTCCCTATGATCCCTTATTTTCATATGGTATACCCTATGATCCCTTATGTTTATATTGTATACTCTATGATCCCTTATGTTTATATGGTATACCCTATGATATCTTATGTTTATATGGTATACCCTATGATCCCTTATGTTTATATGGTATACCCTATGATCCCTTATGTTTATATGGTATACCCTATGATCCCTTATGTTTATATGGTATACCCTATGATCCCTTATGTTTATATGGTATACCCTATGATCCCTTATGCTTATATGGTATACCCTATGATCCCTTATGTTTATATGGTATACCCTATGATCCCTTATGTTTATATGGTATACCCTATGATCCCTTATGTTTATATGGTATACCCTATGATCCCTTATGCTTATGTTGTATACCCTATGATCCCTTAGGTTTATATGGTATACCCTATGATCCCTTATATTTGTATGGTATACCCTATGATCCCTTATGTTTATATGGTATACCCTATGATCCCTTATGTTTATATGGTATTCCCTATGATCCCTTATTTTCATATGGTATACCCTATGATCCCTTATGTTTATATTGTATACTCTATGATCCCTTATGTTTATATGGTATACCCTATGATATCTTATGTTTATATGGTATACCCTATGATCCCTTATGTTTATATGGTATACCCTATGATCCCTTATGTTTATATGGTATACCCTATGATCCCTTATGTTTATATGGTATTCCCTATGATCCCTTATGTTTATATGGTATACCCTATGATCCCTTATGTTTATATGGTATACCCTATGATCCCTTATGTTTATATGGTATACCCTATGATCCCTTATGTTTATATGGTATACCCTATGATCCCTTATGTTTATATGGTATACCCTATGATCCCTTATGCTTATATGGTATACCCTATGATCCCTTATGTTTATATGGTATACCCTATGATCCCTTATGCTTATATGGTATACCCTATGATCCCTTATGTTTATATGGTATACCCTATGATCCCTTATGTTTATATGGTATACCCTATGATCCCTTATATTTGTATGGTATACCCTATGATCCCTTATGTTTATATGGTATACCCTATGATCCCTTATGTTTATATGGTATATGCCATTATAAACAGTGCATATCACTGAGGTTGCCATGTATGGTGATTACAGATCACAAAAATACATCCCACATAAAACAATTCTTATATTCCTCACAGAATAAATGTGTAGTTGGTACACATGGACTTTTTACTGTGCATTCAGTGACTCTGAACAGAATTCTTTGAGTATATGGTAGATGTTGCACCTACTAGCGGGTAGCAGTCCGTTTTAAATCATAACTTCAGGTTATATTAAAACTAAGCTACTTGCAGGAGCCATTAATTTTAGCAGTCTGTATGCTCCAATGTAGTGGCCATTTCATTTCTATACTTAGTAACTATACTAAGGTTGCTAAGAGAGAACGTTGTACTGGTGAAACCAGCTGGAGGTTTTCTGGCTCTGTCACTGATGAATATAGCCACGACTTTGTGTTTGAACGCCAACAATTCACCCCAAAACATGTTTTGTTTAGTAGAATAATACAGGAAAATTGCATAAAGGTCACTAAAAAATGAATGACTGTAGTAGATAGTTTGTTTTTCTTGACACTGCTGCATGTGTATCTAATTAAGCCATGAATCTGAAAGCAAAATGGATGACTCAAGTAGGCACAATCCTAATGTAGATTTAGAAGCTGAAATTTTGCAACTTCACTGTGTTTGCACTTTATTTGCATTCAGAAGCTTAACTTTAGATGGAATACAGACCATTAGTATGTGCCTCATAAACATGTGAGCTTACATGTGAGTTTATTTATAAGCAAAATCCTCCAAACCAGTGAGCAGACACAGTGAATCACACACTGAACAGCAGGTTAAACAAGGAGAGCAGAGACCCTGTAATAGACCTCAGAGCTCATTTCTGTGATGAACGACTTCCCGAGTAGAAAACAACACTAAAGTGTGGACATGAATGTTCCAACAGGAAGTCTTGTTATGATTCCAGAAAGCCGAAAACATTCGGTATCCAGTGGTCAGGCGACTAATTGAATTCGTTTAAACGGTCTCTATAGAATTATGAGCAGCCTGAGCTCCAAAGAAATCATTTATATTCATGAACAATGCATAAATTGTGATCTGCCACACGATATTCAATTAACGTCTGTTTACCAGGCTGAATCTACCGCCATACTTTCGCCCAATTAGTGTTAATTACAGTGTTTATACCACAGAGACATGGTGGAGTCTATGAGGATGAGGGTTCTTTAATGAGATAGCAACTATGTTGAACTCCTTCTCATGATACATCACACTGTTTAACTGAGATGAAGCATAATCAAAGCTGGCCTCAGTAATATGGCAAATTAAGTGGCATTCTGGACTAAAATTAAGTTTTAAAAAGACAACAGCTTAATGCACAGCTTCCCGCTTTTCCATGTGCTTGTGTTAGTTTTGGTTTCTGTTCAATTCCTGCCTCCACTCATGTACCATCATTGGTTTGTTACCTGATTGTGTTCACCTGTTCTGTGTTAGTTCTTGATTTGTGTGTCTGTGTATACCCTCCTGTTATTTTTTCTTGTGGAAGTCTTATTATGAAATATGGTTTGTTAAGTCCAAGCCTCATGTTCCATTTATGAAAATATCTTTAAATCAGCATGTTCCCGATTTATACCCTTGCCCGTTTCATATGTTTTTGATTATTTATTATTCCTGGATTTTCCCCAATAAAATGTATACAACGTTTACCCACTTGCGTCCTGTTTCTGACCACATGTTAGATTAGCTTGATCAAAGGCAATCTGGAGAAGAAAGAATGGACATGAGTAGCACCATGATACATGAAATGAAAAACACTATATTCTCTTTTGTTTCATTCTTTTACTTTCTTTTACTTTGCACAGGACATAATTTAAGCAATTCTTGTCCAGAAATTACCCACAATCGCATATACAATTTAATAAATTGCACATGCTAATTAGTATTTGGGATCCCAGTAAATCAGGCATGTACAGTGGGGGAAATAAGTATTGAACGCGTCAACATTTATTTCAGTAAATATATTTCCTATGAGGTTATTCACATGGAATTTTCACAAGACATCAGTATTACCTCAGGAAATCCAGAAATATAAAGAAATCCAAACATTAAAGTCCATAAATAAAGTTATGTGTAATAAAGTGGAATGACACGGGGAAAAAGGTATTGAGCACGCTAAATGAGATGTATTTAATACTTAGTAGAGAAGACTTTGTTTGTAATGACAGCTTCAAGACACTTCCTGTATGAAGAAATTAATGGGTTGCAGTATTCAGGTGTGATTTTGGCCCGTTCTTCTAAACATATCGTCTTTAAATCTTGTTCAGTTGGATTTGTCAGGTGATTGATTGGGCCATTCTAACATCTTGAGTTTTATTTCTCTGAAACTAATTGAGAGTTTCCTTTACTGTATGCTTTGGATCCTTGTCTTGCTGGAAGGTCCACCCACGTCTCATCATCATCATCCTGGTGGATGGCAGCAGATTCTTCTCAAGAATCTTCCAGGATAGGGTTCCATTCATCCTTCCTTCAACTATATGAAGTCTGCCAGTACTATGCGATGAAAAACAGCCCCACACTATGATGCTTCCACCTCCAAACTTCACTGCTGGTGTAGTGTTTTTGGGTGATGTGCAGTGCATTTCTTCTCCAAACATGGTGTGTAGTATGACAGCCAAAAAGTTCACTTTTGCTCTCGTCTGACCAGACTACACTCTCCCAGTATTTCATAGTCTTGTCCAAATGAGTTGTAGCAAACTTTAAATGAGCTTTGACATGCCTTTTCTTTAGCCTTGCGGGGTGAGCATGCACAGAGTCCATGGCGGTGGAGTGCATTGCCTATTGTTTTCTCTGTGACGATGGCACCTGCTGCCTCCAAGTGTTTCTGGAGCTCTTTCCGAGTGGTCCTTGGCTCCTGGGCTACTCTTCTGGCTATTCTTAACTCCCTGGCCAGAAATCTTGCGAGGAGCTCCTGTGCGTGGCCGGTTGATGACGCAGTGATGCTGCTTCCACTTGTGGATAATGACCCCAATGGTGCTTACTGGAAGATTCAGAAGTTTTGAAATACATCTGTATCTGATTCCATCAATATGTTTCACAACAAAAAGGTTGTGAAGGTCTTGGGAGAGCTCTTTGCTTTCACCCATCATGAGATGTTTCTTGTGTGACACCTTGGTAACAAAAAGCCTTTTCATAGACCATCGATCTACTAATTCAGCTGATATTAATTTGTACAGATGGGGGTGTAATTACTTACGGATTTCAGCTGGTTCCTTGCCTTACCTTGCCTCGGAGAACTGCTTTTTCTTAGCGTGTTCAATACATTTTTCCTGTGTCATTCCACTTTATTACACATAACTTTATTTATGGACTTTAATGTTGTGAATTCTTTATATTTGCGTATTTCTTGAGTTAATACTGATGTCTGGTGAAAATTCCACGTGAATAGCCTCATTGGAAATATATTTACTGAAAAAAATGTTGACACATCCAATACTTATTTCCCCCACTGTACATATTAATCTGCCAACATGCACATAAGAGCTCTTAAGAACATATACACAGGGTACACAATAGAACACTTACGAGACCAATAATACACAGCATTTACTAATCCTGTGGCCAGGAAGTTGTATTAAAACTTGTATAAAGCCTGAGACACAAACAAGGGGTATAAAAATGTAGCAGGAGACATGGAAGATGAACAAAAGCCATGTGAAGAGTTGGCAAATCAGTCAGTGCTCGTAACTGTCTGAGCAAGAAGAGAGATAAGCATAAATGAGCTAAACATCCATAAATTAGACTGAAGGGTGCTTTCTTATTAAGCATGGAAGAACAACAGTGCCATCTATTGTCTGAAAGGAATACAAATCCAGGCTCTGTAGACCAATACTGCCATCTGTTGTCCATATCACAAAATAGTCTACTGATCCCCCAAGAATCCGGTCTACTAATCCCCATGCATAAACACTAATCACAAACAGAAGTTAGAAATAGAAGACACTACAAGGCATAAATCAATTATCCTATTGATCCACATTGATGTCTACTTCTATGCCAAGTAGAAGACCTAGAAGACAATACTGGGGATAAAATATCCCAAATGTAATTGTCATTTCATATTTATCGGATAATTGGACAAATTAGGCAAAAGAAACATTACATCTATCCTGCCTTAACACGTTCTCTACACCACCAGTTTCCCCGTCATTCTCCTTATATGGTCATTGCTTCCTGTGCTTGTTAACCCATTGCAATAGAATTTATTTGTTCGCACCTGTTTCTTATAACGCTTTGTTAGTCTGTGTATTTATGTCCCCTTTGTTTTCCTGTATGGTTTGCCAAGGAACTGTTGCAACTATACACTCACTGGCCACTTAAATAGGAATGCCTGCACATTCATGCAGTTATCCAGTCAGCTAATCATGTGGCAGCAGCACAATGTATAAAATCATGCAGATAGAGGTCAAGAACTTCAGTTAATGTTCACATCAAACATCAGAATGGGGAAAAAATGTGATCTCTTTGACTTTTACCATGGCATGGTTGTTGGTTACCGCATTGGATTGAAAAATATCTTCAAATATCTTCATATCTTCCGGTTGGTTTGAGTATTTCAGAAACTGCTCATCTCCTGGGCTTTTCACACACACAACAGTCTCTAGAGTTTAGACAGAATGGTGTGAAAAACAAAAAAACTGAGTGACACTTCTGTGGGTGGAAATGTCTTGTTGATAAGAGAGGTTAGAGAAAAATGGCCAGATTGGTTTTAGCTGCCAGGAAGGATATGGTAACTCAAATATTATCACTTACAACCATGATGAGTAGAAAAGCATCTCAGCGTGCATAAAACATCGAATCTTGAGGTGGATGGGAAGACCACATTACAGTAGGTTCCACTCCTGTCAGTCAAGAACAAGACCCTGAGGCTTTCCTGGGCACAGAATCACCAAAACTGGACAGTTAAAGACTGCAAAAAGACCAGGTGATTTTTTTCCCTAATCTTCAACAGTCCAGTTTGGGTGAGTCTGTGCCCATGACATGAATGGTGGAAAATTCCACTTGCTAAACTTAACCAACTGGTGTCTTCACTCAGCGCCCAAAACGCTTAATAAGTGTTATTAAAAGAAAATGTGTTGTCACACAGTGAAAATAGTCGACTGTCCCAACTTTTTTGGAGTTATCAGATTTAAAATGAGTGTATACTTAAAAAAAAAAAATTAAATTCACAAAGTAAAACATCAAATAATGTGTTAATAATGTGTTTTTTCAATATAATACAGGGTGAACTGAATTTTCAAATGACTCTGTTTGTTTGTTTGTTTGTTTGTTTGTTGCCGTTTCCATACTGTCCCAACTTTTTCGGAATTGGGGTTATACATCCGGATTTCTATAAAGCTACTTTGTGACAATTCAGTGCAGTTGCCTGAGACTTCCTGTGTGAAACAAAATGAAAATTTAAAGATAATTCCTGCACGAGAAGGGTTAAATGCCACCGTATTATGGCTCTATTATAACGGACACAGAAAGCGGGGAAAAAAAAGATTTTAACAACGAAAATCAGGCTCGAGTTTGAGGTGAATCACTGCGGAGGGTGAAAACTACTGAAATCTTGAAAGAAATATACAGTATATGAGTTTGTAGATCTGCACACAAAACAGAAAATGAATATGAATTGAAAACAGAGTTTTATTACAGTTGTTAATAGACACATTAGCTGCTAGTTTTAAAAGATTAATCTGTTTTACCTCATGGAATAATCTTACATTATAGAATAGTGGAATAATCGAAACAGACTATGTTGATTTAACAGATTTTATGGGTGCTATTGTATAACATTTATGGGTGCCACTGGTTGTTTCCCTTCAAAGATCTTTAAATGTAATGCTCAAAACCCAAAACCATATCAATTCAAAACCACACCAATTACTATAGACACTTGAGTTGTAAACTTTTCCCCCCTGCTGGAACGCATATAAAACACAATTTCTCTTTTATCCATATTAAAATAGAACAAAAAAAAAAAAAAACTACCGTCACACAGACTGCTTTTCTTCTACTATGAGTTTTACTTCAACTACATTCTCAAATGTTTTCTTCAATCGCATAGTCAGAGACAAGACATTCTTGTCCTTCCACTACAGAAATAACAAGTCAGATTGTTCACGTTTTTAACTTTTTGTTTGCGTTCAAAACAAAGTTTTCTCTCTCTTCTCGGAAGGAAATTCTGCTAGCTGTATCAGTCTGATGGGAACAATCTTCATTCATTCAGAACAGCAGCTTGGTGTCCATGTCCTCTGTTGGTGTGGAATCATGGAGAGAGAGAGAGAGAGAGAGAGAGAGAGAGAGAAAATGAAAGACAGATTTTAACACAATATATAGCGAGTGTACTATGTGTTGTTTTGCTAGCAGGATAACTGTCAGTTACACCATAATGCAGTCCTGCAAACCCTGAAGCTGAATTATGAGTATCCCAAGGGGAGCACAGCACATTTTCAATATAGGCCTTTTACAAATCATTTACCTCATGTACTCTCAGAGAAACTGTGAAACGGTTCCAGATGGCTGATATTTTGAAGTGTTGATCTGCTGCTCAAGCTGCTTGAACCCGGTGATCAACAACCAGTGATTTTCATAACATTCTAATTAACGTCACTATTAAAAAGATGTGTAAAGTGTTACATTTGAGACTTCATTGTACAGTAAGTCTATCTTTTTATTTAAAGTCAAAATATTCTGCCTTTTTTTTTTTTTTTGCTCTATGGTTAAATTTCCGCCAACAAAAATTTCACTTTTTTTTTCCCCCTGATTTTTTTTCATTGACCAAAAATGTCAGTGCGTCCGTTATAAAAATAATTAACTGATGTTAACTAGTCCTCACTTTGAACCTGAGTTAAGCTTACTGTCTGTGTGGCATGTTCTTCCCATACCCATGTTGGTTTCATCCAGATTCGCTGGTTTCCTCCATCCTACCAAAAATATCCCAGTAGGAGTACTGGTTACTTAAAATGCCCCTAGGTATGAATGTGTATGTGCTTGGTGCTCTATGATGGACAGGTGTCCTATCTAGGGAGTATTTCCACCTCACATCCAGTTCCATATCCACTATGACTGTGCCCAGGATAAATCGCTTACTGAAGATAAAAGAATGAATGAATACATGGTTTTAACTAAACATTTGTCAAATGTTAGCTAAGTCAAAATGGAGGTAAATTTTACTTGACATTAATGAACTCAAATTCATTCATTCTCCATTCACCTTAACAGAAAGCAAGGGCACGGCATCAATGCACCTTTCACACATGGGTCTAAGTGAGAGTACCAGCCAAAAGATAACTGATGTGCGATGGGGGAAGGAGGTGAGGCTTCCAGGCAGTGTCAGTTAATTAAATGAATTGTTAATCATAGATTTATAGGTTGAAATTGACCATCTGCTGTTTTCATTATGGGAAATGAAGATGGACCTCTTATATTAAAGGCGTCAGGGTTGGCAGGTCTGATAATTGTACTTGCATTTGCATATAGGAATTTCTACAAAGTTAACTGGATCAGCCGTCTTTGGTGCGTCTTACCATCCTTGATGCCGAAACACTGGCACCACTCCCTGAAAGAGAGTAGCTTGTCCTTGTCTGCATCACACTCGTGGAAAAAAACTGAAGTGCAGTGCTCCATAGGAACCAGAGGGGCACGCAGAGGAGCAAGCTCTGAGTGAGACAGGAACCTGGACATATAAACCATTAGACAGGTGCTACCTGTAACAGCAACTCAAACGCAACGACACCTGGAGCAAGAAGAACTGAAAAATACATTCCAAAAGACAGTTTTTCAAGCTAGTGATATACGGTCTTTAATCTTAATGTGACTGAGAAGTAAAAAAAATGCCTCATGGCCATAAAACAACAAAAAAAATTTTGTTTAAGGGCAAATTAATTTAAACACACCTGTCTGATGGATGTTGGTCCATTTGTGCAAACTGCCAATGCACTGGGTATATGTACATGTTGTAATTCTTTTCAAAGTCCCGAACCAAGAGCTCAACTGGGTGATCGCCTGCATGGAGACGCCTCTCATTCTCGTACATCTTCTGAACCTGACCAGTCCAGAGCACACATAGCAGATAAGTAACGATAAAACTGGATGGAACATATAAATATGTGGGGGGGGATCTGCATTGGGCCACATCACAAAACAGCATATCCCAGGACATCTCAAAGTGTTTTATTCGTCTTATTCCACAGCAACTTGCCAATGATTAGAATTCTTGATGTTATTATCCCTTTGTAGTCACATTTAATGTTGTAGAGCTTCCATAAAACAAGTCAGTTCCTGTTATAATTGTGTTCCAGTAGCTATAAACAGTCGTTCCCCCACTTTCAATTGAATAAGAGAGTATAACGAAACTTGATACCATCATTAGACTTTCCTGTAGAGGACAATTTAACAGCAGAACTCTGACTGTTACAAAGCACTGACACTGGAGACTCCTTCCAGACATTTTTCTTTGTTAAATAACTATGAGATATATTAGTTATATTAGTCTTAGATTATGTTGAGTGTCTGCCATACATCTTCCTGTGTAAGTTAAAACGATAATGTATTAGAAATGCATTAATATAAACCTATGATTTGCCTTGAAGCCAGAACTACTGTCAAAGTTGCTGTTATAGAAAATTAATCAAACCTAATCAGAGTCATGTATTTAACAGTGTCGAGCTACAATTTATAGTAACACACCATAAAGTGAAATAATTGGAATAAATCAACATAAGAATACAAGCAATATTATATATATATATATATATATATATATATATATATATATATATATATATATATATATATATACACACATATATACATACACACATATGTGTGTGTGTATGTGTATATATATATATATATATATATATATATATATATATATATATATATATATATATATATATATATATATATATATATAAAGCACAGGATTTAATTGTTTTCTTGTGCTGGAAGTTCTAAGCAAAAAAATTTACAATAAGTCAGATTTGACACGGTTATTGGCTTAGATTTATTCGTTGGGTGATATAATTTTTTCAAGGATACACACTCTGGATCTCTGCTTGGCTGTAAGGAAGTCTTGTTCGTAGAGCTGCAGCAGCACATTCTTCAGCCAGTCTCTCATGCGCAGTGGAAAATGTATCAGCTCTGTCTTCAGACATGGTGGAATAACTGATAGACACACAACAAGAAATGAAAAGAAAATTATAGTGCACCTCGTTCAAAGTACAGGCTTGTAATCCAACAAAGAGTATGCAACCTTTCTTTCACCTCATCAGCTAATTATTAAATCCTTGAGACATGGCTGTTTGAGCAATAAACTAGCTAGTGCTTTGAATTTAACATCACTGGCTTCCACGGGCTCACAGCAGGAAGAGAGATGACCTACATTTGCAGGAGCCGCTGTAGTCCAGATGTAGTCTGTGCCCTTTCTTGCTGCCCTCAAGGCTACACTTGATGGCAAAAAGCTGGCAGTATGAGTCATAAGTCTGGTTATCTGTTCCACACACCTACAAAGAAAGATCAGCTATTTTGGAGTCAAAGGTCATTTAAAATAAGACTAGACATGCCAGACATGGATCAAAAGGACTCTCTACATACTGTAACTACCCAAGGTCAGTTAATTGTTAATAAACAAATGTTCTGGGTTTGTCTCAGAGGTATGGACAGTTTGTAGTGTAAAACTGGCTAAATAATAACAGAATGCTTTTCACAAAATAACTTCAGGCCTTAAGATCACATTATTAACAGTATTAATATAAAATGTTGTACACTGCAGTACTCACATGGTCAAACTCACTGAGACCTGGAGGACAGTCTGCAGGATCCTGACACACACAGCTGGGCTTCTTCATATCGTTCAGCTTGCATGTCTTCCCTCGCTTACAGTGGAAGTTCTCACATGAGTCTGGATATAATGATTACATGTACATATGCACAGTGAAATTCTTTTCTTCACATACCCCAGCATGTTGGGAAGTTGGGGTCAGAGCGCAGGGTCAGGCATGATACAGCGCCCCCTGGAGCAGAGAGGGTTAAGGGCCTTGCTCAAGGGCCCAACAGTGGCAGCTTGGCAGTACTGGAGCTTGACCCCCGACCTTCCGATCAGTAACCCACAGCCTTAACCGCCAAGCCACCACTGCCCCCTTGATATGACATGAAACTATTTATATTCAAATTTGCTTATTTAATAGATACTTTATTATTATTATTATTATTATTAAGAAGAAGAAGAAGAAGAAGAACAAGAAGACTTTATGTAGCACTGTTCATTTTCAGTTGACATTTTCAATTTATCATTGATAAGACACATTAACCCATCTACAATAACTAATGAAGTAACCAGAAGTCTATGAGAATTATTTTATTTTTTATCACATAGTTAATACAAGTGTGTCTGCTCCCATCGCAAACTCTAACATTCTGAATATCCTGAGTAAGCCACATCACACCCAGCAAGGCAAACAACCACGAATTCCAAATCCCAGAATTCACAGTCAGCCCCTGCACCACAAGCCACGTCACATGAACAGTCACATGACCCCTCATTTCCATTCACAGTTCCCTTATTACTAATCACAAATACCTGTTTCCAGTCACAAACTCCCTGAAATAACCTAGACTTTCACACACACTTGAAGTGTGAAGTTATCTTCCATGTTTGTTTCCCTGAGTGTGATCTCTGTTATAGCCTGTTCATGGTTTTTGAGTATTTCTCAGTCTAGTCTACTCTGCTTGAAGCTCAATTGAGTCTGGTTTTTGGGTACAATTTTAGATTTGACCTTGTCTGCTTGACTGCCTCATGAGTTTCAGTAAACACATTACTCTGCCTCCTACTTGACAAATAAGGCCCAAGAACTAAGAATAGGCAGAGTTAACCAAGTATGCTTTTAATCTGGATTACATCTATTTAATTAGTGTTTGTGTATCCAGAGTGCATTCCCAGAACACATTGTCCACTGGATCCACCAAAACCATGACCAGGATAAAACAGTAAAAGAAGATACATGAATGTCCAAAGTACTGGATATAAAGGGGAAATAATTGAGGCTCTAAAACAGAACCTTGTGGAACACCAAAGTGAACTTTTTAAGCTTTAAAACATGTCCATATATGCTAACAAACCAAACCAAGATTTTTTTTTGTTGTTTAAACCGATCATGCTTTCAAGTCTGTCCATTAAAGTATTATGCTGCACTCGAGTCCAATCTGAGGCAAGCAGTAGGACATTGATCTCTTTAACCAGCGCTTATTCTGCTCATGCTTGTGGGAGCCAGATTTAAATACATTATTATAAACACACACACACACACACACAGCTGGTGAACCAAATTTCTTTCCAAAATCTCAGAGATAAAATGGGCTTTTTGGTGTTTTAGAGACGGCAACCAAAGTGACCCAAAGAACATTATTTTTCAGACTCATTTTTATCTTACATTCATCTATTGAGGAATGTACCACATTGTTATATTGACATACTTAGCTTTGCTCTAACTAAAAGCTCATGCCATCTCCAATAAACTTTATTATTATGGGATGCCTTTTAGAGTCTACATTCTTTTGCCTCTGGCAGTTTGGTCAGTGCACACAAACCCGACCAGCTCTCTCACTGATTCCTTAAGCCTGCTGGCTGAGATGGCATGCAGTTTGTTTAGGTAGCCATTAGCTGTGGGGTGACAGTGTGTACGAAAGAAATCCAAGCTCAGCGCATTCTTGATCAGACTCTGGCTTTGTGCATTGTAGAGATATGAGTCTGAAACACCCACCGACTGAAGCTTCCTGTCCTGGATCAGCTCCAGCTCTGGATTTGGGTCGAGCTGTGGGTCTGATACTGGGGAAAAGATCCGCTGCAGCCCTGAACTGCACAGGATTCATTCCCAGTAGGGAGGCCTGGGGAGAGCAGGATGGATTTGCATGGAGAACATTACAGACAAGTCAAGTTGCAAATACCTAAATTAAACTTTAACCTAAATCTGAACTGTACTCTCCGAAACCACAAGTTTTAAAAGGATGAGATGTGCGCCTTGTTGCAGTATGTATGTATGTATGAAGTTCTACAGAAATTCTATAATGGCCATATATGATTCGTGGAGTTTGGGAGAAAGACCACACCTTAAGCTCCATCTGCTTCCCATAACTTCTTATACTTTCTTCTTATACATACTTATACATCACCGAGTTGTCTCCTGCATATTATTGGACAACACCTACCTAAGAGTCTTTTGTCAGAGATCTGGCTGTCTAACACAAAGCAGAAGCCACCCAGAACTCCACCCCAAGTTCTCTCCACTTTTTACAGTTCCACAATCACCTTGACCTGAATGTCTTTGAGAATGATTGATTACTGAGAACTTGGGCTTGATAAGATGCTGGTGCCTGATCCTGAGACATTTCTACTGCTGTGGCTCGTCTCGCTCTCAAAAGCTACCTGATTCATCCTGATGCCGTACTCCTGCTTGGAGCTTTTGCACTTGTGACTCACCTTCTGCTGCTGTGCATGGTCCCACATGGACACTCTAAATATTAACATTTCCCAAAATACATTTATGCCCAAACCTCATACTTGCTTCAGTGGACCATCTCACCTGAGATACTGCTTCTGTAACCATAAAGACTATCCTGTGATCTCCCTGACCTGTAAAGACCTGTACATTCAGTCTTGTGTATTGTTAAAAGTGCTCACTCAATATCTCACTTCAGTAACTGCTTTTTCATGGTCGGGTTGGTAGGGATCCGGAGCCTATCCCGGGAACACTGAGCATGGGGCAGGAATACACATTCATACCTAGAGGCAATTCATCTTAACTAATCCACCTATTGGTGGGAGGAAATTGGAGAACCTGGAGGAAACCCCCACAGATACCGGGAGAACGTGCAAAACTCCACACAGACAGCAACCGAACCTAAGGATCAAACTGGGGGCCTTAGAGCTGCGCTATTGAGATAAATTTGAATTAAATTCAATTGAACTGAATGTCTTTGTGCTTTCTTTCAGCATACTTTTGACAGACAAATCAGTGACATTTGACATTTTTATTTCAAGATGTCTGATGATCTTCATTCTTACCCATTTCCCCTTCTTCGTCTGCACCAAGTTGGGTGTAATTTCTGTCTCTTTCTCTGGCTCTTGGTTTTGAGAATGCTCTGAGGACACATCAGCACTCAAAGCCTGGTCACTCTGTGCTTTTCTCAGTCTCATGTTCCTCATCTGCTTCTTGTGTTTTCCTTCAGCATGGCCGACACCTTCATTTGTGTCCTTCTCTTCCTCTTTTTCTTCAGAGAGTTTCGTTTCTGCCAGTTCCATACTCTCCTTGTCTTCATCTGTGTTGCTTTTGTCAGTCTCAGGATCTGGAAGGATCTGCTCATCTTGGTCAGCTTGGTCAAATGTTTTTTCTTGGTGTCCATCTTTGGGATCCTCGTAATCTTGATTGGGTGGGGTATCATAGTCTTCCATGACTGTGGGAAGTTCATTGTCCACCTTCTCTTCCCCTTCAAACGTAATGGTTAAGGGCTTGTTCTCCTCCAGCTTGGTGTTACGAGTTTCTATAGAGACACTGTCAGCAGAATAATCTAAATCTACTGGTATTTCCGAGTCTGTGCTACTCCCTACCTCCTCTTCTTCCAAATCTTTCTCTTTTAGCTGCTCTTCTTGCTGGTCTTCTCCATCATTTTTAGACTCAAGTGTAATCTCCACACTCTCCTCATTTATATCCGCTGCTTTTCCTATGCCATCTTCATCACCATCTTCCTCCACATCATGCTGCTCTTCCTCAGAATCCTTTATAAGTTGAGCGAGCATCTCTTCACTCAGCAGCACAGGAATGCTCCTGCCATCTTCAGCAGACATCTCCAAATCTACTGAATATACTTCATCTGTCCCTTCTCCACCATTTGATGTCTCCTTGCTTGCGTCCTCGTCCCCTGGTTCTGGACTACTAGCCTCGAAGGGGAAGAATGTTGGCAAAATGGAATCGTTAACCTCATTTATCTTTGGGAACACATCATCCTAGGGGGAAGAAAAAGAATTAAGAGCACATGCACATATATTCCTAAGACATAATAGAAAGTACATTGTGTTGCCAAATTGTATTGTGGGTAAATTACCTCCTCCTTAGAATTTTGGGACCATCTGGAGAGAGACTCATGCTTCTCATGAGGAGTACTTTGCACCTTGAATATGAGCACACAAATAAGAACCAAATAAGGTGTTACCACAAATATATTGAGCCCACGAGTTAATACTTCAAAGCCACAAACTAATTATGTTATGGCTCTGAAGTATTATATTGTGACCACAACTTGTGTAACTTGAGTTCACAACTTAATATGTTGTGGGACATCAAACTTAATACGTGGCCTCCATTTAATTGAATTAAAGTCTCTGAGAATTGACTAAAGGTGAGGCAGACTAATGAAACATCCATGTTGCAACGCCAGTGACTCCAGTATATCTTAACGGATCATTCCAAGGTTTCTGTGGTCACAATGATATAATTCAATAGATTTAAAATTTCTGTCGTACTCATTTCAAACGACAACAGATGCTATGAGTTACGTATTTTGTGGCCACAAAAAAGAAACTTAACTCGTGGTAACAGCTTAAATCATGGCCTATTAATATTGATTCATGGCCAAAATTGATTCAAAATTGAAAATAACATCCGTCCAACTTAACTAGCACTTAAGTTAACATTAAAAGACTTCTGCATAATTATACCGGTAGTAATGTTAACGAAGCAATTATTTTGTTAGCATTGTTAGCATTACTTGTGATTCATTAATGCTATCATTGAGTTGGTGCTATTTAAGGAAACCTTGCTATAAAGCGTTACCAAGGTTTTTACTTACGTAGACAGTTAATGCTGAGGCCATCAGGAAGAGGCACAGAAGATCAACCTCCATATCTGTAAGCATGGTAATAACGTAATTAAGATTCCATAGGTAAGTGAAACAGGTGAAAACTTCTACTTTCTTACTTCACGGCCATCGTGTCCTGCTATTCCTCAGTAATTTAGCATCAAATCAGGAAGTTGTGGATCTGATAGCTATATATAAATATCTGTCAAAGTGTCAAAGCAGCTAATAAAAGTAAATGGAAAGTTTTCAGGATGGAAGGTGTTGCATTTTGAGGTTTCTCGGTAACATGACAAGCTGCATTTTTTTAAAAAAATTATGTTAAAAGAGAAAAAGAGAGGCTGGTGAGGGGACGAGTGTTTGTAGCTGCTATAACATATAAGTGATAACAGGATCTAACCTGTTTCATAGTAAATGGAACTGGAAATGGATTTTTTTTTATTTATTTTTTTTTTTTTTAAAAAGGATGATAGCATTTCATAAAAAAATTTTTTAAAAAAGTAATTGTTGGAAAATTGCTGTGGTATAGTAAGGGGAATAAACTACTTTGGGACATGCTGTTATTGGAAAATAACCAACTTCAAACTGGTAACAGTAACTCTGCATCACACACCACTCCGCTGGTGATTATTTTCCTATAGGAACATATGCTCAAGTGTTCCTTCCATGCTTATTTCTTGATCTGACATTTGAATCGGTTTAGTCAGAAGAAAAGAAAACACCAAACTGTGCAGTGCATTTGTACATCCTGGACCAAAGGACCAAACGAGGAATCGCTGGTTCTGTCTGATGTGCTCACACTGAAAAGTGTTCATCAGCATGCCATTCATCAGCCTGCCATCATAATCTGAGGCCTAGGTCGTCATGGTAACGGGCTCGGGAGATTCGTCCCAGTCAAAAGTCACATTCCGACCGAGACGAGCAAAGCAAATATCAGAAGCTAGCAGCCTGGAAAAAGAACCGACTATGTACACAAACCTCTTTTTCTTTTTTTTTTTCTTTTTTTTTTTTTTTTTTTGTCTAGACAAAGCAGCCATTATTGGATCAGTCTGAGAGGTCGACGCCTCTGAAGATGGGTTCCACAAGGGATGAAGATATAGAAATATGGCAACCAAAAAAAATTAATAAATAATTCTTCTTCCAACGCCAAATAATAAAATCTGTAAAGCAAATATGCCTTAAAAGTAAGAAATGAATTCATTGTAAGTATCCAAACAATTACCTCCCAGAGCTGTAAACAGTAAAACAACCTAATAAAGAAAACAAATGATAATTTGATAACTTTCAAACTGCATAAAGTCTCTCAGGTACGATGTTGTGCAGTTTTACGAGGATTCCATCATTCGTTCCAGGCCATGAAGGCTGTACGCATAAAATGTATGTAAGAATGCTGACATATTGATTAAGGCATTCTTTCATATTGGTTGTAGGTTTACTCATGGATGAAATTAAGACTGGTTAACGTAGACGGTTATTATTTTAATTATTTGGTTCAGTAGGTCGAAACATGAATTATTTCAAGCTAACATCAATTTGCTAGCATTACTTGTGGTGATGTGGTTAGATTCTGTTAATACTAGCTTTTGCAGTAGACACTGTATTTAGCTGTAAATGAACTGTAGTGTAAAACATTTACCCAAAACAACAACTTTTGAGCATTCCAAAGCATAAAATACACTGCGACAAAAAAAAAAAAAAAATCAAGATTACCATTAGACAAAATAAAATTCTCCTCCTCCATCCCCTTTTTTTTTTTTTTTTTTTTTTTTTTGCATTCATCTTCAAGAGATCTGAAGAAAGGCTTTCACAAGCTATTAATCACTGATGTATAAGCCATAAAGAAATGTACCTGGAATTGAAGCTTTGCAGAAAGATGAACACTGGATTAACGGGATGTTGTGCTCAGCAGGAAAAGTGTGTGAAGAACTGACTCGTATTAAACTCTGCCCATCTCTCACACTGCTCCTGACAACTAGAGAAAAGCATGCCTCTGGGACTGGCTGTAGAGAGGAGGGTGCAGGGGGCATTCAGAAACACAAGGTGACATTCGGAATTGAGTATCCTGAAGCATTTAACTGGTATTTAACTTTTATGGCTGCTTTCTCATCTGATTTATTCAGTAGTATGCCGATAATTCAGTACCACTTCAGTATTGGAAGTAATATTAGATATTCATTTATAGCTCATAAACGCATATAATTTAATTAGCAGCTTATCAGTACATTATTTAGTGTACTACTTTATTTAGTGCTGTTGAATCTCAAATGGTATTGTTCAGAAGATGTTCTACAACAGCAGCTCTGATAACATTAATTATCAGCTTAATTTCTTAATTTTTTTTTTTAAAAAATGGGTGTAATTGTTGAGATGGTGAAGTTTTCTGTAATGGAGATATTAGCATTTGAGTAAGGAGTCTCCAATGTCAGTGCCTTGTAAAGTTTCTTTTCTTTGCTTTGCTTTTTTTTAAGTTTCCAAGCACAGGGAAATCTTCAGGAGAAAGGACTTCATGACTTTGCACTTTGAGGTTTCTTGGTAAAATAACAAAAAAAAAAAAAAAGCTACATTTGGGCTTATTAATTAATTTACCGTTGGGTAACCGGCTGATTGATGAGGGATTGTTGACTGTTGGTAGAGTTGTCTACAGTTAACTAAGTAAAGAATTACTTTATATTTTATTTTGTATATACAGTGTATTCTCGATTATTTCTTACTGAAAACACTATTCTTTTGCTGCTGCTGCTGCTGCTGCTGCTGCTGTAATGTGTGGATATCCCTCTGGGATTAATAAATCTATCAATCTATGTATATAGCTCGCTATTTGGTGATTGCAGTTACATCACCCTGACGGTAGGTGGTACTGCAGCCCCCCATGTCACTCTCACTTCCTGTGTTCTCAGATGCCATGTGAAATTTGTTGAAAATACAGGGGTCTCCATACCTATTATACACACACACACACACACACACACACACACACACACACATATATATATATATATATATATATATATATATATATATATATATATATATATATATATATATATATATATATATACATATATATATATATATATATATATATATATATATATATATATATATATATATATATATATATATATTAGATAGCCTTTAAGAAGTCTTTGACAAAAGAAGGATGTATTGAAATCATTCTCATGGTTTTATCGGGTAGTTGTCACAAGTTTGTGACGGACTTTAACAGGAAACATGGCAAGTACATCACATACGACATCCATGAACATACACTGACGAAGGCATATATAGTCCCCTATGTATGGAGACTTTTGGGACACTGTAGTCCCAAATATCGGATATCTGGTGCATATCATGGAAAAGTTAATTTTTTCCTGTAATTTAATTCAAAAAGTGGAACTTTCATATTTTCTAGATTCATTACACATAAAGTGAAATATTTCAAGACTATTTTTGTTTTAATCTCGATGATTACGGCTTATGAAAAATCAAAAATCCAGTATCTCAAAATATTAGAATAAAGAATTTATAATACAGAAATGTCGACCTGATGAAAATTGTGTTAATTTATGTACTCGATACTCGGTTGGGGCTTTAATCCTTTTGCAGGAATTACTGCATCGATGCGGCGTGGCATGGAGGCGATCAGCCTGTGGCACTGCTGAGGTATTCTGGAAGCCCAGGTTGCTTTGATAGCGGTCTTCAGCTCGTCTGTATTGTCGGGTCTGGTGTCTCTCGTAGATTCTCTATTTGGTTCGGGTCAGGCGAGTCGGCTGGACGATCAAGCACAGTAATACCACGGTCAGTAAACCAGTTACTAGTAGTTTTGGCACTGTGGGCAGGTGCCGAGTCCTGCTGGAAAAGGAAATCATCATCTCCATAAAGCTCGTCAGCAGATGGAAGCATGAAGCTCTCTAAAATCTCCTGGTAGACGCTGCATCGACTCTCGACTTGAGAAAACACACTGGACCAACACCAGCAGATGACATGGCAACCCAAATCATCACTGACTGTGGAAACTTCACACTGGACTTCAAGCAGCTTGGATTCTGTTCCTCTCCACTCTTCCTCCAGACTCTGGAACCTTGATTTCCAAATGAAATGCAACATTTACTTTCATCTTCCCCATGATTGTGGTTGTGTACTGAACCAGAATGAGAGATTAAAGCCTCAGGAAACCTTTGCAGGTGTTTTGAGTTAACTCGCTGATTAGAGTCTTCTCAGGTCGACATTTCTGTATTATAAATTCTTTCTGTATTATAAATTCTTTATTTGAATTTTTTGAGATACTATACATAGATAGACTATAAATAGATAGGATAAGAGATAGATAAGATGTTTAGGCAGCACATTCAGACCAGATGAAACAAAACTCAAATTTATGTAAGGGTTATTTAATTTGTATAATTGTGTTTTATTTTGTGGTTTATATTGTAGTTTATTTTGTAAAGGTTGTGCATTTACTGTGTTTCTCAATAATATAATAAATGTGGATTTATTATAGAGTTTATTATAGTTTAATTCTGACTTATTTTGACTTAAAATAAAAATTCTAGCATATATTATATTAAATAATGATTATCGATAATTTCCCAGATGATTAAAAAAAATACATGTTGTGTTTGAAATACAGTAAATGTAAGGTTTTTGTAAGCCAATAATAAATAATAAATGGACTGATTCATTACGATTCTATTCTTGATGTCTTATTTGTCCTGTAATTAAACTCGAATGATGTAAGAAAATATTTTTTCCCGTGTAAAATCCACACTATCACTCACAGTTCAGAGGCTGGACATGTAATAAAGCTTGCAGGAGAAACTCAAAATGTTTGCCAGGTCCTAACCTCCACCGTGCCACTGTGTACACACCCTTTCTGCCCTGAGTCATTCTTTTTCTTAATTATCCTTTGCTTCTTGAACTGTTTTCTGCATTGTGAAATAAAGTGTACGTTGTACGTTAGCATCATTACGTCACTGTAAAAGCTACATTTCGAGACACTGTTAAAACTCCACGTCCATGATGAAATAAACCTACTGCACTCCTCTAGATGGTGCTGAATCCTGTTAGTGATTTCAGACCAGCATACACATCTTTACATTCTGCTGTATGTCCAGTGTGATGCATGTCTCCTGCTATGCTACATACTCTTGCTAGCTGTTAGCTAGGACTTCGAACTATGGCTAGTGAACCAGACTGCTTCAAGCTAAACTGCTGTGTTAAAATTAAAGAAGAATCCGAGGTACATGAGGGGAAATGACTAAAGTAGAAATGAATTTACATTATCTGTAGTCAAGATGGTAAGTATATACCCGAAGCTAAAAATAAATAAATAAATAAATTTACCTCTACAAACCATGTTATAAAGGGACTTTTGTGTATGTACATACATTATGTAATGATTTTTTATTTATTTATTTTTTTTAACTTGGGGGTTTGCTGTTATAGGAAAATAATCAACGACAAGGTGGTATGATGAACCTGAGTTACTGTTCCTACCGTAAAGTTCATTCTTTTATATTTACATTTATTCATTTAGCAGATGCTTTTATCCAAAGCGACTTACAAATGAGGAAATACAAGGAAATGCGATATATCAAGCGGAGAACAATACAAGTAGTGCTACCATGCAAGATTTATAATTGAGTTCTAGAGAAGCAAAGTGCGCAGAGTCGAGGTGTAAGAGCCTGAGTCATTTTATGGGGGTTTTTTTTTTTTTTATTAAATAATGTAGGGTTGGCATTTTAGGTGTTAGTTAAGTACTCATGGAAGAGGTGGGTGTTTAGCTGTTTTTTGAAGATGGTGAGAGATTCTGTGGTCCGGATTGAGGTTGGAAGTTCATTCCACCACTGAGGGACGGTTAGTGTGAAGGTTCTGGAAAGGGACCTTGAGTGGCGCGGAGTAGTGTTTCCTGTTAAAACGTATGTAAACAATTCTCTTATCACTCTCTCTTTTCCTCTCTCTTGAAGTTAACGAGACAAAAATCAGCTTGTCAGGTTATTAAGAAACGACAAAGTCCTCTGTCCTGAAATATTACTGCCTTTACAAACCACTGACACTGAAGACTCCTTCCATAAATGTAAAATCAATGTTTTTTTACAGAAAGCTTTATTAAATTATATTATAAAGATTTTGTCGTTAAATTTCAATATATTTTCATTAGTTTTTTAATCGGTTTTATTATTAGTTTATTACAATGTTATTATTATTATTATTAGTAGTAGTAGTAGTAGTAGTATTTGCCTTGCAAATGAGACTACTTTCAGAGCTACTGTTATAGTGTTATGGAAGTGCCAAATGGTGAGGAACCACCCTACCCATAAGCCCCAGCAAGTCATGCGCGCTTGTCACTCGTTCACTGATGACTCACACTTGTTTCCTAATTAGTGTCACTATTTAAGCTCTATATCGTCTAATCGTCAAGCTTTTGTTGTTGTTTTCGCTCGTTGTCATGTGTGCCCCGTTACCACCTCTAGTCTGTGTGTTTCTTGCTCGTATTCATAGACACTATTAATAGTTTTGTTTTCACAGATTTGGTTGTTTTGTTTGTACTGTCCACAATAAATTATCTGCACATGCATCTGCCAACACTACCACTTCCTGACAGAAAGCGTGACCGATCCATGGATGCAGCACATTTTTTCGAGTTCCATTAGGGGCTCATGGATAGGAAGCACCTGATAGGAACAACAGGGGAGGAGGGAATGGATTATGCTGGAATGGCTTGAGGCCATGTGCCTCCCTCAAGGAAATTTTTGGAGGAGGGGGCTCATCCTTACTCCGCTAAGGATGCCACTTCTCATCTTTGCCCCGCTGAGGACGTCAATCTGCCTCCTTACTCTGCTGAGGACATCAATCCGCCTCCTCACTCTTGCTTTGCGATGTACAGCATGTCACTCCCGCCTCTGGATCCGCCATGGGCTTTGCTCCCCCTTCATGCTTCACGGTGGCCATCGTTATGCTCTCTGGCTCTGCAATGGACATCGCACCAACCCTTATCTATGCTGGGGAAGTTGCTCCACCACGCTGTTCAGCAGAGGATGTCACATCTCCTACCTGCTCCACTAATGGTACCACTCCCTATGGTGCTTGTTGGCCTAAGGGCCCCCGTCACTTTTCCCTTGGTTGTCCAGAATCTCCAAATTACTATTTCTCACGATCTGGGAGTTATGGGTTCTGTCATTGTAGCACCAAAAGGCACAGAAATACACTACCCATCAGCCCCGGCATGTCTGGTTCCTGGTTCCTGTTTTGCCTAATTAGTGTCACTATTTAAGTTCCAGATTCTGTGTGTCTCATTTGTTGCTGTTGTCACTCATTGGCCTGTTTACCTCATTATCACCTCAACACTGTATGGTTCTTGCCTCGTATCCATAGTCCATGTTAACGGTCCTTGTTCTCACAGTTTTGGTTGTTTTATTTGTACTTTCCACAATAAATTATCTGCACCTGCATCCACCTCCGTTGCCAGTTCCTGACCTATAGAAAATTAACCAACACAAATGAGACCAATAAGAATTCATTTGTCATATAAAACCATTTAATGGGAAATCATAATTCACAAATCTGGGCATGAATGGGTTAAGCACATACATTAGTCACTTTATTTAAGGATTTCCTTGTCTCCTAGTCAAAATCCATAGCAAGGTTTAGAAAGCAGCAGACACAATAAACACAGTAAAACCCACACCACAACCCCATCCACGGCAAGCAGACAGAAGCCAAAACCACAAAATACTATAGCAGGACTGCTAGTAGACTGGGCTTACAAGTGTTGCAGTAACATATGCAAGACTTTAAAAACCTCACAAGACTCTCGTGAGTACTTATAGTTAGCTTTCTGTTTTTCCAACTATTTATTTTTTTCAAATACTATACATTCCCACATGCCCCTCATCTGTTGAGGTGTTCAGCTTACCCACCAGATATACACACGGAGTGATTATAACACAACCAGGGTATAAAGCACCATGAATATCATAAAATCCAATAAAATGGATTTTATTAAAAGTGTCACCAGCAGAAAGTTTTTATGATGCGGCATATAGATAAACAAAATGTACACCCAAAAACAAGAGCGGAAAACTCAACCTCTGTTTTCTCAAATGCAAAGGGGCAGCCAAGACATGTTTGGTGTCCTAATTTTAGTACTTTAGTATTGCACTGGAGCTACCAAGTAATGAAAGTGAATGGAAAAACAGATGGAAGCGTTCATGGAAAGTCAGTGGTAAAACGTATAAAAAACATCCCTTTGCTTTGCTCAGCCTCAAGGCCGAAGACCTGCACAGTTCTCCTGGCCAATAGCATGTGGGGATTGATTGTCCCATTCCTGTTCCTCTAGCCCCCCCCCCCCACCCCCCCAAAAGATTACTCAGTTCATTATCCTGGATCTTCACACCTTCTACTGACTCAACCAGCTGTCACAAGACCTCAGATTTCTCCATATATATAAGAAGAAGAAGACTTAATTTGTCACATATACGTTACAGCACAGTGAGATTCTTATTTTTTTATTTTTAATATCTTAAATTTTTAGGAAGCCAGAGTCAGCCATGATACAGTGCCCCTGAGAAGATTAAGGGCTGCCCCTGAGCAGATAGGTTAAGGGCTGCCCCTGGAGAAGATAGGTTAAGGGCTGCCCCTGGTGCAGATAGGGTTAAGGACCTTGTTCAAGGGCCCAACAGTGGCAGTACTAGGGCTCAAACCCCCAACCTTCTCAGAAGTGACCCAGAGTCTTATCCGTTGAGCCATCACCACCCTAACATACATCTAATCCAGATCAGAAAAGGAAACTTTTGTCCCCTAAACAAGCTACTCTACTCATACGAACACGACATACCATAAACTAGGTGTATACACCATACAGTACAATTTCAGTTCATAAGGCAACAATTCAGTATTTGACAATAGAACTGAATCTGCTATGATACGATACGACACGATACGGTACAAGGCGGTTCAATTTCATAACCTCTGATGAATATGTGGCCAACTTTGTTCAGAATCTGGGGTAGGCCTACTGTTAATTCATGAATGATGATGATGTAGAGAAAAATTATTTCAAGTATCCGAATAATGGGCAAATCACCTAACAGATCATAAGTGATTTTATAATGATTCATTTCAATTGTTGCCTTTTAATGTGATGCATCGATCCAAATGGTTGGTTTGTTACACCCTTATACTAAACCTATAAATATGGATAATGGGTTAAATGTATTAAAATCTTATTATACTACAGCACTATAAAATTCTCAGAGCAGCTTGGACAGTAGTACAGGTGAATCGTTTTCTTATTTAATCTGTTTTCAGTGGGTAAGTATTATTTTTCTCTGAAACCAATTGAGTTTCCCCTTTGCTGTACGTTTTGGATCGTCGTCCTGCTGGAAGCTCCACCCACGTCTCATCTTCATCATCCTGGTGGATGGCAGCAGATTCTTCTCAAGAATCTCCCGGTAAAGGGCTCCATTCATCGTTCCTTCAATTATATGAAGTCTGATAGTACCATGTGATGAGAAACAGCCCCACACCATGATGCTTCCCCCTCCACACTTCACTGTTGGTGCAGTGTTTTTAAGGTGATGTGCAGTGCCATTTCTTCTCCAAACATGGAGTGTAGTATGACAGCCAAAAAGTTCACTTTTGCTCTCGTCTGACCAGACTACACTCTCGCAGTATTTCACAGGCTTGTCCAAATGAGTCGAAGCAAACTTTAAACGAGCTTCGACATGCCTTTTCTTTAGTAATGGAGTCTTGCGGGGTGAGTGTGAGCAGTGGAGTGCATTGCCTATTGTTTTCTCTGTGACGATGGCACCTGCTACCTCCGAGTGTTTCTGGAGCTCTTTCCGAGTGGTCCTTCGCTCTTGGGCTACTCTTCTGACTCCCTGGTCAGAAATCTTGTGAGGAGCTCCTGTGCGTGGCCGGTTGATGACGCAGTCATGCTGCTTCCACTTGTGGATAACGGCCCCAATTGTGCTTACTGGAGGATTCAGAAGTTTTGAAATACGTCTGTATCCGATTCCATCAATATGTTTTGCAACAATAAGGGTTTGCGAAGGTCTTAGGAGAGCTCTTTGCTTTCACCCGTCATGAGATGTTTCTTATGTGACACCTTGGTAATGAAAAGCCTTTTTATAGACCATCAATTTACTAACCCAGAAAAAAAAATGGTGACACGTCCAATACTTATTTCCCCCGCTGTATCTGTGTACAAAGAAACAGAACTGAAAGTAAGCCAGAGAAACTATGAGACATTTCTGTGTTTGTTTGAAGTTGGCCTCATGACCTCAGACCATCTGCCAAAATCTTGAAAGGACTTACACAT
Source organism: Ictalurus furcatus (assembly GCF_023375685.1). Lineage (NCBI taxonomy): Eukaryota > Metazoa > Chordata > Actinopteri > Siluriformes > Ictaluridae > Ictalurus > Ictalurus furcatus. The sequence goes on along the minus strand of NC_071257.1, from coordinate 33,131,496 downwards.
TTGTGTGGGTGGAATAATTATATGTCACGTTTAGGTATAAACCGCAGCGTTGGCTGAGTGGTGAAACAACTGACGTTGTCTAGAAAATACGAAAAATGTTTTGGTGCAGCTGTGTTTTAATTATTTATTTATTTATGAATTACATTTATAAATATAGTAAATTAGAACTATAGTAACTTAAACACTGACTTTTATGGTGGACATGTGTTGATATTTCAAAATGAACCATGTATAATTATTGATCTGAAGTTTTTTTGTTTTGTTTTTTTGTAAGGTTTTTGATATTTATTCGAATTTTCATCGATTTACATTTATGGAAGGAGTCTCCAGTGTCAGGGTTTTGTAACACTCAGTAAGTTTTCCAACGTGGAAAAGTCTTCAGGACAGAAGACTTTCATTTTCTGGTTTCTCGGTGACACGACACACTATGCTTTATTTATTTATTTATTTATTTATTTATTTATTGTTTTATTTGCCTAATTAACTTAGAAAAAATGAGGCTGGTGAGGGACCGACTGTTTACAGCTGCCATAACATAAGTGATAGCAAGAGCTTGTTTTGCAGACATTTCACAACATTAAATGTAACTATATGGATGAAAAGTATGGCATTTCGTTCTTTTTTTATAAATACTAAATTTGCAATCATCAACAAACCATTATTAGCAAACTTCTGAGGTATAAGGGGATTAAAACATTTCAGGTTGTGCTGTTGTAACTATGCTTTGCATCAGGCCATATCACGCCACCTCGTCATTGATTATTATTATTATTATTATTACTAGAACGGCACGCCCCAAGTGAGTCAGCCTAAAACAAATATTGTAACACAACTTTATGACGAAATACAAATCTATTTCGCTTGATTCAGGTGTTCTGTCAACTTTACATCAAAATTGACAGCTTTATGACAGCTTTTGTAATACGCCTTTATGTAGGTTTATGAAGGTATCACGTAGTCCTATGACTACAAGTCTTAAGTAAAGTCTTTGCCTATTGTTAGTGCGGGTTCCCTGCAAATGTTGTGCAAATGTGTCGTTCCCTTTTATTATTTTGCACACCTACAAACACCCTTCTTTTTTTTTACGCAATCTGCTAAATAGTCAACTTTCTAAATACACACACACACGCACACACACTTCAGAAGGATGATGTAGACAAACAGTAATCAGGAGCGAAACTCCAACCTGACTGACACAGTGTTCATTTGTAACCCAGAGTTTTCTGTCTGACTTTGCGAGGCCTCCTTTCAGACAGACATCCTTACAGACAGACATGTGGGGTGTGTGTGTGTCTGTGGGATCGTCTGGCAGCTGTCCTGACTTGATTATGTGCTGTTATTATGGGGAATGTTTGTACAGTGAGACTACTACTTCCTCTGGTCGCATGCAGCAGACCAAATAAGGAATTCCCGGATATAATGTTTGGTTTAAGGAAAAGTTTGGTTCGGATGCAAATTTCACTATTATATGAATGTTTACCAACAGTTTACTAAAATTAATGATTTTATTATTATGAGGTCTCTAGGTTATATGAATTGTACAAATTTGTGTCAAAATATTAGCCGGAATGCTTCCCTAAATACTTACATGACATACTTGGACTTCACAAGTGGGCCTCTATAAGTAATAAGCTATCTATTGTATATCATGTCAAAGGGATTGACTAGCGTTCGAGATACACCACACCTCCTGCCAAATATAAACAAATTAAACAGTAGCTTAGCAAAGTGGCTAAATAATTCAGCCAAGAGTGTAAAGCTTATTTTCAACTTTTCAATTTTCTATCTTTAAAGTATGTTAGGCTTTCAGGAGAACGTACCTCGATATCTCTAAATGTTTGCTTGCTCTCCGTATACTAACTGTGCATTATAGTGAAGAGACTGCCTTTAGTACAGCCTGTGATGATTCTACTTTCTACCAATTTTCATTCCATGGCCCCTTTTAAGGCCTGAAATGTGCATAAGTACATGTGTTTTGTAAGGATTGTTTCTTGTGTATCAGTGAATGTTATAATGCATATAGAACTTTATGTGTATATATGATCTAAAGATACATGCGTGTGTGTTGAATTTGTGCGTATATAGGTTTAAATCAAGGTCTATTACATGTATAAGAGTGCCATTGGATGTATGTGTCAGTATACCGTAAGTCATGTCATGTGCATGTGTGTATTATGTCTTTTATACTTGTGCATGTGTGTATGAGACTTTTTGTACTTGTGCATGTGTATGAGACTTTTTATACTTGTGCATGTGTATGAGACTTTTTGTACTTGTGCATGTGTGCATGAGACTTTTTGTACTTGTGCATGTGTGCATGAGACTTTTTGTACTTGTGCATGTGTGTATGAGACTTTTATACTTGTGCATGTGTGTATGAGACTTTTATACTTGTGCATGTGTGTATGAGACTTTTTTACTTGTGCATGAGACTTTTTTACTTGTGCATGTGTGCATGAGACTTTTATACTTGTGCATGTGTGTATGAGAATTTTTTACTTCTGCATATGTGCATGAGACTTTTTTTACTTCTGCATATGTGCATGCGACTTTTTTTACTTCTGCATATGTGCATGAGACTTTTTTTACTTCTGCATATGTGCATGCGACTTTTTTTACTTCTGCATGTGTGCATGAGACTTTTTTTACTTGTGCATGTGTGTATGAGACTTTTTATACTTCTGCATATGTGCATGAGACTTTTTTTACTTCTGCATATGTGCATGCGACTTTTTTTACTTCTGCATATGTGCATGAGACTTTTTTTACTTGTGCATGTGTGCATGCGACTTTTTTTACTTCTGCATGTGTGCATGCGACTTTTTTTACTTGTGCATGTGTGCATGAGACTTTTTTTACTTCTGCATGTGTGCATGAGACTTTTTATACTTCTGCATGTGTGCATGAGACTTTTTATACTTCTGCATGTGTGCATGAGACTTTTTATACTTCTGCATATGTGCATGAGACTTTTTATACTTGTGCATGTGTGCATGCGACTTTTTTTACTTCTGCATATGTGCATGAGACTTTTTGTACTTGTGCATGTGTGCATGAGACTTTTTGTACTTGTGCATGTGTGCATGAGACTTTTTTTACTTGTGCATGTGCATAAGACTTTTTTTGTGTATGTATGTATAAGACTTATTTTACTTGTGCACGAGATTGTTTTTTACTTGTGCAAGTGCAGATTTTATTTAAATCAAGTGCAGTCAGAAAACCAAAACAGTGAAAACGAGAACCAGAACTAGAACAGCGAATACCAGGCGAAAACATCCAAACCATAAACGGGACTCTGGAACACACAACAACACACAACAACAACACATGAAGCTTGACAATCGGGTGCTGCAACGCAAGAACTTACAGTATATATCGGTGCTCATCAGGCTGAAACGAGACACAGGTGCAAGCGATAGAAAACCTGTGACGTGCTGGGGCTGATGGGTAATGTAGTATGTATGAGACTTTTTTTTTTTTTACTTGTCCTTGTGTGTGTATATAAGGGCTGCGGTATGTGTAGAACACAGGAATGTCTAGCAAAAAGTCAATTGCTCTGCTCCATTAAGTTCAGATCACACACTGCCTGTGTTCCATACTGCGTCTGTATACAGTACGGCACATAATTAGTACTCGGAGCTTAAAAGGGGGGGAAAAAATACTGCCCGCAGAAAGTTACCACACAAAGTTATTATGGCTTCATTATACACTTCCTGTGTGTGGGATGAGACTATGGGCATGCTCAGTGTGTACTCTCCACACACCCTATAGTTTACCATCTTAAAATAGACAGACAGAAGCGGAAGTAGAGGGACGGCATACAGTATTCTGTGTCTGTGTTTGTGTAGGTGTGTTTATGTGTGTGTGTGTGTGAGCGAGTGAGTGCACGCATGCCCCCACAGTAGTCATAAATGGTAAAGCTGAGCTGGCAAGGAGGAAGTGATGCGCTGACCTTAACTTAAAGCTAGGCAGATAAATAGGAGCTCTCTGCATCCTTGGCTTCAGCACAAGTGTTTACTCCACACTCAGCAGCACAAGAAGAAGGCAGCACCTGACACTTACTGGGATTTACACGGCACGTACCCTGAGAGAAAACAGGTAAGAGACTCACTCCTGAATCTCTTGATCTTTTAACAGCATTTTTCTTAGCCTTTAACTGACTCGGATTCGTCGTCTGTGTTGCAGAATGAAGCTGGCTTTCGTGATTCTCTGCCTGCTCGGAGCTGCCGGTGCAAATCCAGTAAGTGGATGTAAAATGATAAATAATTACCCTAATACAAACCAATCAGGATCAGAACAAAACACGACGGAAAAAATTACAACACGCATTACTCTTACAGATTCTGCACACGGATATGATGGAGACCGCATCGAACTCTGTAAGTATTCTCAATCAGCTTTCATGTTCAAAGTTATTCCTATTTTCACTGACGTTAACATGCTCTGGGGTTTTGTTTTGTTTTTCTCAGTCACAGACCTCCTCGATGTCTGCATCTACTGAAGAAACCATTGCCATAGACCAAGATGTAAGTTCAAGATCTCACTTACATAGCAATATTGATAGTGCATTTTAAAATTCAACAACTAAGCACACTTTGTCTCTTCTTTTCTTGTGCAGAGCTCTCAGGAAAATACTTCAGAGGACACCGTAAGCGCAGCTTAATATCTGATACGTGATATATATATATATATATATATAATTTTTCGTATATTTCGAATATTAAGGCGTATGTATCATTAACGAAATGATTTTAAACTTCTTAACAGACCTCAGAATCCATGGAATCGAATTCATCTGAGAAGGTACGTCAAAGAGTTTAAGACTCTTGTTTAGATTAGATCTAAGATATTATATCTAGTTTGTCATTTAAAGTTTTTGAAAATATCTTTGGGGGTTTTTTTGTGCATGAACAGACCTTGGAAACAAGCCAAAGCAACTCGCTGGAGGAACGGGTAATGATCTCCTAGAAAGGCTCCAGACTTCATGATTTACGTTTTATTGACTGTATTACGATGGTTAGTATTATATCACACAGTAATGTTATCATTATCATGGTATTTCGGTATAGTTTGGCAATGGAGAGGCTGGAATGACCGTGGATAACAGCCAAGGAAGCACAGAGATCATGCGCAAGGTAGGAGTGTTAGTTTAATGTATTGTCATGTGTACAGTTTTGTGGGTTAAAACATCCCTTTAGCAGTTTTAGACTTAAGGAACCTTAACTTAATCTTCTCATCTCATCAGGACCCCATGAGATTCATTTATATTTGCATAGCGCTTTTAACGACTGACCAGACACGGTCATAAAAGCAGCTTTAAGAAAATCCAGATGCAATGAAACAATAGTGAGACTTGTGTTAAAAAAAATAAATAAATAAGCGACAGTAAAACATAAGGCTGGACAATATGATGACATAATATCAATATCGTGATATATGATGTCACGATACGCTGTTTGGCGATATTCCCGATGTCATCAGGATATTTATGTAATGATTAGAAACTCTGATTGGAAAGTAGTTGATTAGATGCCAAAATTTTGTACTGAATCATGCAACGTAAAATGTTACACTTTTGTAAAGATGTTTAAATAAAACTATTATTCAACTCGTTTTTTTTGTTTTGTTTTGTTTTTTTTTTTTCTCACAGGCAACACTACTGTGTTGTTGTTTGTTTGTTGCCAAATCTACACTATTTCCCACCATACATATGTCTTCAAATGCAGCAAAGTCAATCTCCAAAAGGTCCAGAAGAACTTTTTTTTTTCCTCTACAAACACACAATTCAGACACTGATGAATAGGTTTTGAGTTCAAAAATAGTTTGTGGTGATTGAACTTGGTGAAATTTGACAAAAGATACTGTTACAAAGCAGCTTCAAACATGTGGACGGAACCTTGAGTGGAACCCATCCTCTTCAGGGTGACACTGGATAGTGGGATTTTGACCAGATAGCGGGGGTTTCTGAGATTTTATGGTTATTTACGATCTGGATTTATAATCTCTTTCTCTGCAGAACTGGATTCACGTCTTCAGCCCCCAGGACATCAGTTCTGAAGACAACAGCACTTCAGCCAGCTTAGCGTTAGCTAGCAGCGAGATCAGCAAATCTATGGAGAGCCCAGAGAAAAACTCCAAGAGCATCAGCAGCAGTAGTGAGAGCAGTGAGTCTACTGAGGGTCAAGGCAACAATTCAACAAGCAGCGAGAGCAGCAAAAGCAGCGAGAGCAGTGAGAGCAGCGAGAGCAGTGAGAGCAGCGAGTCCACTGAAAACCCGGAGAAGAACTCCAACAGCAGCAGCAATGAGAGCAATGAGAGCAATGAGAGCAGCGAGAGCAGCGAGAGCCAAGAGGAAAAATCCAGCAGCAGCAGTGAGAGCAGTGAGTCGAATGAAAACCAGCAGAACGCTTCAGACAGCAGCAGTGAGAGCAAAAGCGTCGAGAACAGATCAACGATCGACAGCGATGAGAACAGCGACCTGAAAAGCAGCAACAGCTCCAGCAGCGAGAGTCACGAGTCCACTGAGACCACCGAGAGCACCGAAAGCAAACAGAGTCGCTCTAACGAGTGCCAGCCTGGAGCCGACAGCCAGGACTGCGACAGCGACAGCGACGAGTACATCCTCCAGAACGTCGGAGACGACGGCGCCAACGACCCATTTGACGGCTTCCACGTGCCTGACAGCACCGAGCGCGAGGTCACCTTTAAGAGATGACCGAATGTGCTGATATTCTGATTCATTTATATAGCTAGTGCTAGTGACTCTGCTCTGAAATGTGCAGTGTGGAAATCCCTGGAGAGAAATATCAACATGATAATGAAAGGAATAAAAGGTGCAAACCTATTCATTCAAACCAAAGAATAATATTTATACATAAAATACAGTATAATCTGCATCATAAGCTATGTGTGTTAGAGATGATTTCCCGTGTGCATTATAAATAATGATACAGGCTTATTATTAAGACTTATAACACGTAATTAGTAATGTTATAAAGCCGTATCGGAATTTGATACTCGGCTTCTGATTAAAATTACACGAAAGAATTTTATAGATCTAGTGTCAGCAAGTTTATTCTGATCCCGTTAGATGATTACTTATTACGTAAATTTATTCTAATACACTACAGGTAAAGAATATAAAGAAAGTTCTCATCGCATCACATTGCAGCTCTCGGTTCCTTTCGCGCCGTAATGTCTCCTTTGCGTTTTTTTATTTTTTTAATTTTTTTTTTTTTTTTGCTTTAAAATGTTTGAATGTAACCGTGCCAGTACTCTCCTTATTTGCCTTAAATTATCTTTTCATTTTATACGTCTGTGATAAATCGACTTATTTATTGTACTTGAATTTTATTTTACATGCAGACCTATGAAAAAAATTAATAAATAACTAAATAAATAAAATATGCCTTATTATATTTATTGTACTTGAATTTTATTTCGTACACACAGCCCTATAAAATAAAATTTCTTGAATTTTCTTGAATACTACGTTTCTTCTTTAAACGCTCCTGTGGATGACTTAGGAACAAATAAATATATAGATTTTTTTTTTTTTTAATCATATTTTTTGCTCATCCTCAGTTGTGTGCATGTGTGTTATAGTCATGATGTCCATCTTTCTGAGGACTCTGTGTGTGTGTGTGTGTGTGTGTGTGTGTGTGTGTGTGTGTGTGTGTGTGTGTGTGTGTGTTTATTCAGCCTTCTTGTGGATTAGGATGTGGTAAAATGTGTGCTTTCACTCTTTACCTCCACTCAGACCTCAAGAGCTGCGACAGTAAGCATCATCATGATCCTAAAATGACAGCTTCCTTAATCGTCACCCTTTAAAAGATTCCACCGTTTCAAAATACAGCTCAAACCTTCTTCTTTTCTTTCTTTTCCGAGTGAAAAATAAACAAACCAACAAAAACGGTCATTAACTCTTTAAATTCAGTCTAGCTCTAAAATGCCATGTTCATAAATCTTTATTTGTATTTTAAAAGATAATATAATACTTGTGTACCAAATAGGAGATCATTCTGGGTTTAGCTCCATCATGGACTGCACACGGCCCAGCTGTAAACATTTCAGATGATCTCGTCGCTGTCACGGAACAGAAATGAAGCGTTACTTATTTGATTCGATCAGGGTTGATCAGGGACGCTATATTCAAAGTCAAAGTGAGATGACATCTCTTGACCTACAGTTGAAGTCATACGTTTACATACGCCTTTGCTAATGTTAATGCTTTTTTTTATATATATATATATATACAATACGAAGGATCATAAAAATTGCATTTTGTTTTTTATTTAGTTCCGCCCTGAATAATCTATTTCACATAGCAGATGTTTACATCTAGTCCACAAGACACAATAATAACTGAATTTACACAAATGAACCAGTTCAAATGTTTACACACGCTCGATTATTAACACTCTGTGCCGTTAATTGGATGATCAACGACTGTGTTTATGTTTTGTGAGAGTTCTTCACGAGTCCCTCGTTCGTCCTGAGCAGTTAAACCGCCCACTGTTCTTCAGAAAAATCCTCCAGGTCCTGCACGTTCTTTCCTTTTCCAGCATCTTCTCTATATTTGAGCCCTTTCCAACAGCGGCTATATGATGTCGAGATCCATCTTTTCACATAGAGGACGACCGAGGGACTCGTACACGACTATGACACGAGGTGCAAACGTTCACTGATGCTCAAGAAGGCAACACGATACATTAAGCTTAAACTTTTGAACAGGATGATTGGTGTAAATTATTAAATAAATAAAAAAAACAAAATGCAATTTTTATGATCCCTCTTGTTTAAAAAAAAAAAAAAAAAGGTTAACATTTTGCAGATTCTGCAAGGCGTGTGTAAACTTATGACCTCAGCTGTAGGTCAAGAGAGGGCATCTCAGTGACTCTGACCAAGGCATGGATGGTGATGCAGGTTTGAGCATTTCAGGAACTGCTGATCTGCTGGGATTTTCACACAAATCAGTCTCTAGAGTTTGCACAGGATGGTGAAAAAACCATGCCTCACTGATGAGAGAGGGTCAGAGGAGAATGGATGAACTGGTTCGAGCCTACAGGAAGGCTACGGTAACTCAAATAACCCCTTACTATAAACATGCTGAGGAGGAAAGCATCTCAGAATGAACAACAAATCCAATGTTGAAGCAAGAGCAGAAGAGCATCAGGTTCCACTCCTGTCAGCCAAGGACATTTGGTGCCATTTAAAGCTGAATTTTATGAATTTTTAGCGATTATTTTCTTACGACAAAAGGTGCATAAGTGTAGTGTGATCGTAGAAAATACAAATAATGCTCTTTTCTTTTTTTTAACTTAATTTCAGTTCAAAACATTTTCTCTTCTGATGTTCTAGTTTAATGTTCCACTGCTGGTATACCGTCAGCTTCAGGTTTCTCATAAGTGAAACAAGGTGCTGCAGTGCATGAAGGGAATAAATAAGCTGCTTCTAGTCTGTTTGTTCCTCCTTATACTGAGAGGAATACTCATTATGTTTATACCGATGTTGCTCAAACTCGTCCTCCAGAGCTACAACACTGCACTGCTCATTATGAAGTTCTTCGTTAGCTCAATTATCGCACTGCCGTGCTCTGTCTCTCCACCGCTGAGACAGTAGTTAGTAATTTTACTGTCTGGTTCGGCTCAACCCCCACAAGAGAAGGCTGAATGGCAGGACATCATGCGGTCAACAGAGAGGATCCCAGCCAACATCCCTTACATCTGAATTATACTATTTTACTTCTTATTTCCAGAGTGACGGACTATAACAACTGGGGGGGGAAACCTCAACACACGCATACAGGGACAAAAGTTTGCCACATTAAATGAATGATATATATATATATAAAAGAAAGAAAGAAGGAAAGAAAGTAAGAAAGAAAAAGAAAGAAATGCCTTCCAGGATGTTAAAAACGGAATGGGGTGAATTTGGCTACAAGATGACAACTGAAATCATAACGAGAAAAAAACGATTTAAAAGAAAAAGAAAGATGTGAGTGAATCATTCTACAAGAAAACAAGGAAACATTGAACACAATTCTATAGGCAGAAATGTGGGCACATTTCAGTACTGGTGGCGCGGGGGGATGACGGGAGTGGGGCAGAAGGTTGCAGGGGTTTGACTGAGCACCACTGTTGAAAAAACACTGCAAAAGTGCCCTCAAGGGTGCCCTTACAATGGAGAAAAAATGATGCAGTGCCCTAATGGCTGCCCTCGAAGTGGAAAAAAACATGATGAAATGCCCTCTAGGGTGCAGTTACATGTTAGGAAACATGAGGAATATCCCCTAGGGTGCTGCTACCTGTGATAAAACGTAATGAAATGCCATTTAGGGTGCAGCTGTGTGTGAGGACGTGATGAAATGCCATCTAGTGTACCACTATCTGTGAGGAAATGGGATGAAATGCCCTTAAGGGTGCAGATAAATGTGAGGAAATGTGATGAAATGCCATCTAGGGTGCAGCTAAGTGTGAGAAAATGTAATGAAATGCCCTCTAGGGTGCTGCTACGTGCGAGAAAATGAGATGAAATGCCCTCCAGTGTAGAATAAGTGTGAGAAAATGTAATGAAATGCCCTCTAGGGTGCTGCTACATGTGAGAAAATGAGATGAAATGCCCTTCCAGTGTAGAATAAGTGATGCAGTGCCCTATAGGCTCCCCTATATGCAAGAAAATGAGATGAAATGCCCTATAGGTGACCCTGTCCCTCAGACAAACACATAAATACCCAGCAAAAATATTGGAAAACTAAAATTTTCCATGGTTACATTAATGTTGTATGGATCCTAGTTGAGTGTCTCATATGATTGACTATGAAGCAATTCTCATATAATAAAAGTATATAGTATAGTGTATAGCTGTTCACCAGGATTCTAAATGGAGAAAGAAACAGCACACCCTTTAAAATCAGAGGCCAAAATCCATCCATCTTCTATACCACTTAACTTTCAGGGTCACAAGGAACCTGGAGCCTATCCCAGGGAGCATCGGGCACAAGGCGGGGTACACCCTGGACAGGGTGCCAATCCATCGCACAATCACATACACACTCACACACTATGGACACTTTGGAAATGCCAAACAGCCTACCATGCATGTCTTTGGACTTGGACTGGAGGAGGAAACCTGCGTACGCAGAGGAAACCCCTGCAGCACAGGGAGAACATGCAAACTCCGCACACAAAGGGCAATCGAACCCCAAACCCTGGCGGTGTGAGGTGAACGTGCTAACCACTAACCCCCTGTGCACCCTCAGAGGCCAAAATGTGAACTTTAATTAAGTAGGTTTATACAGAAGCAGGAACCTCTACTCTATCTGTTAAATAAATAAATAAATAAATAAATAAATAAATAAAAAGACAGAAAATAAAAGAAAAAAGGCTCAAGCACAAATCTGCAATTTCAACATAATACACCATATTTATAAGTAATTTAAAAATCAGCTTTTCAATTTTCAAAATAAAGACCAAAACAAAATATATATACATACACACATTATATATATATATATATATATATATATATATATATATATATATATATATATATATATATATATAAAATGGATTGGTGTGTCTAAAGTGTCCGTAGTGTGTGAATGTGTGTGTGATTGTGTGCCTTGCGATGGACTGGCACCCTGTCCAGGGTGTACCCCGCCTTGTGCCCGATGCTCCCTGGGATAGGCTCCAGGCTCCCCCGCGACCCTGAAAAGGAGTAAGCGGTTGAAGATGGATGGATGGATGGATATATTAAATGCTGGTGAGAGTCCATATTTTTAGTACACATTTCTGGAACCTACCAGAAGGTGGTAGCAAAGCTAATGAACGTTGCACAGACATAATTTCCCTGACTTCAGAGGGACTTTCTGAAATTTCGTCACTGTGTGTTTGACAAAGAGCATCAAGGTCCTCTGTTACTATAAAAAGCAGTCATGCAGCCATTCGAAGTTTGCTAATTATGCTAGATCTAAAATGACTGTTTTATAAGACAATCTTCAGAGAGTGGAGTAAGCGCTAGCATCATTTACAGTCTAGACATTGTGCAATTCAAGATAATAAAGGGCATTACGTGGCTATTATGTAAAGCAGTGGTTCTCAGCTGCAGTCCAGGGAGCTCCCCACACTTCACAGAGCTGTTTTCCCCAACATTAATGCACCGATGTCGACTTGTTTGATCATTAACCGAGTGGTTTTTAAAAGGGGGGAAATTTTTCATCGCAGTACAGGAGCATGGCATTTCAGTTCTAGACAAACATGGACTAATACATACAAGCTATATATATATATATATATATATATAAATATATATCCACACAAGGTGAAAACATGACTTTTTTTAATAAATTTCTACCACAGTGCTCGCTGAAGACGTATTTGTTTACTCAAGCTTACCATGAGTAGACTTTCTTTTACACAAAGTACACAGTCTTACTTAACAATCTCTCCCTCTCTTCACCTCCCTCTCCCTCTCCCTCTCTCCTTCTGTCAAGCTACACATGATTTAATGGAGATGCCAGTGATCCTGACCCTTTCTGCTCTCCGTACCTGCCTGATCCATCCTGATGCCCTACCTCTGGATGGAGTGCTCATCAACTGGAGGCTACATCCTAGAGATTGCTGAGGACGGTAGCACTTGAAGTACCATGGAAATGGTTTTGGACCTCAATTCCACATGGACGTTCTCGCTGTGGTTGCTGGGACTACGGTTGCTGCGATGGCCTTGGGACTGCAATTACCACATGCAGTTTTACACTCAGGTTTCCTTTAGTGAACAGTGGACTAGTTCAACAAACAGACTTCATAGAAAAACCATAATGAACTTTCGTTTACTTTCACACTATCCGTTGTTACCCAGATGAGGACGGGTTCCCTTCTGAGTCTGGTTCCTCTCAAGGTTTCTTCCTCATATCATCTTGGTGAGATTTTCCTCACCACCGTCGCCACCGGCTCGCTCATTATGGATAAATTCACACGCTTAAAATCTCTATCCTGTGTTTATATGTTTCTGTAAAGCTGCTTTGAGACACAATGTCCGTTGATAAAAGCGCTATGCAAATCAAATTGAATTGAATTGCTATTGAATTCTGATTGCTTGATTCATTTTCTATAACAGCAGCTCTGTCTGCATGGTTTACATCAATGCACTCGTTCTTCTAATGTGTTATTTTTCTATTTTAACAGTTCATTCCCAGGGAATTGTAAAGTGAGTGCTCCATATAAACAGATGTGTGTAAAAATGTGTGTGACTGCTGATGTGATGACGTTTACGGTAAGATTTTGGAAGGAGTCTCCTGTTTCAGTGCTTTGTGCAAGTCAGAGGTAAATCTGTATCTTGTCTGCCTTTCTGTTGGCAGAAAATCTGTCTACAGGATAGAAGTAACATCATATGCTGGTGTTTTTTTTTTTCTAAATAACTTCAAGTGAGAGAAAAAGAGCAGCTGTTTATAAAGTGAAGCAACATTAAACGGGACTAGAAATGGGACTAGAAATTGTTTAAAAAAAAAAGTTCATTCATTTTTAATGTTGTCCTCATCGGCAAATGGCTCTAACATCGCCCTATTGTTGATAAGTTTGCTATAACAGGTTATAAACCCTAACCTAATAAATGCACAGACGAAGAGTGGAAACAGAAAGTAGAGGAGGATGTTACCTGTAAAAAAAAAAAAAGGGGGGGGGTGGGGGGGGGGGTGAGAAGGTTGGCACAATCAATGCTGAATAAACAAACCTAAAATAAGGTGGAGTTATAAGGAGGAATATTATATGTGTACATATGATACAGTACTTTGAGGCGTATACAGTATAATACACCACATAGATATAAAAATACATAGATACATAGATAGATACATAGATAGATAGATAGATAGATAGATAGATAGATAGATAGATAGATAGATACTTTATTGATCCCCAAGGGGAAATTCAAGGTCCCAGTAGCTCAAGACATCACACACAATACAACATACAATAAAGTATAAGCAGGATGCTAAAAGAATAACTAATTAAAAAACAGTAAAATATACCAAATCAAGGATCCACAGACTGGGAAATAGAGGTAGGGGTTGCACATGTGGGCTAATATAGTCCATAAACAGTGTAAACAGTGTAAACAGTAAAACAGTCACACAGTGAGCCAGTACACAACATTGTTGTAAGAGGTCATGGAAGTGTATTAGAATGTATGAAAAGGTGAAGAGGCAGATAGACTATGCAGAGAAGTCTATCTCACCTCTTAATTTAAATGAAGCATTGAAGAGTTGTATAGCCCTAGGGGCAAAAGACTTCCTCAGCCTGTCAGTTGTGCATGGCAGTGAGCGTAGCCTCCAACTGATCAAGCTCTTTCGCTTTATGATAGTGTTATGGAGTGGATGGTCTGACACTCAAGTGATACACTCCAGTTCCGCTCCCACAGCAGAGCCAGCTTTCCTTACCAGCCTGTCCAGTCGTCCAGCGTCCTTCTTCTTAATGCTTCCTCCCCAGCATACCACAGCATAGAAGAGGACGCTGGCAACAACAGACTGGTAGAACATCCAGAGGAGCTTGCTGCAGACATTAAAGGCCCGCAGCCTCCTCAGGAAGTACAGCCTGCTCTGCCCTTTCTTGTAGAGTGCTTCAGTGTTGAATGACCAGTCCAGTTTATTGTCCAAATGTATTCCCAGATACTTGTAAGTGTTTACCACCTCCACCTTTACCCCCTCGATGGTGACTGGCAGCAGAGCAGGCTTAGACTTCCGGAAATCTACCACCATCTCCTTGGTCTTAGCAGTGTTGAGTTGTAGGTGGTTGAGTTTACACCATTGCACAAAGTCCTCCACCAGGCTCCTGTACTCCTCCTCCTGCCCATCCCTGATATGCCCGACAATTGCAGTATCGTCCGAAAACTTCTGCATGTGGCATGACTCTGTGTTGTAGCAAAAGTCAGACGTGTACAGGGTGAACAGGACTGGAGAGAGCACTGTTCCCTGTGGAGCTCCGGTGCTACTGATCACAGTGTCAGAGAGGCAATTCTTCAGTCTGACGAACTGTGGCCGCTCTGTCAGAGAGTCTGCAATCCAGGATACTAGATGAGCATCCACACCCATCTGCAGGAGCTTGTCACCCAGTCTGAGGGGTTGAATGGTAATTAAAAGCGCTGGAGAAATCAAAGAACATGATTCTCACAGCACTTTTCCCCCTTGTCCAGGTAAGCATGCATCCTGTGCAGGAGATATGTGATGGCATCGTCCACGCCCACTCTCTCCTGGTATGCAAACTGTAGCGGGTCTAGTGCAAGACGTACCTGGGGTCTAAGTATCCCCAAAACCAGCCGCTCCATGGTCTTCATCACATGTGATGTTAGAGCGACTGGCCTGTAATCATTAATTAGTACAGTGTGATATCAGATAACCTTTTTTTGTAATTTCCAGGCCAACCTTGTTTCCTTGAATTTCTCTTCTCATGCACTCTGTGACCTGTGCTGACTGTGTCTTTAAATAACGTCACCAAAAATGAATCAGCTGATTCGGATCTGAATCATTTGACAGTGTTAACCTAGATTAAAAGAAAGGAGCATTTTTATCTCAAAATCATTTAAATAAAATTAATTTTATAAAAAAAAAAAATAGTAGCGAGAACTTATACGTATGATTGAGTAAGATTTTGAGACAACACTTTATAGTTTCTCAAAAGTGAAAGTATCAGGTATTGCATCAAAATTCTATTAAAAGTGAAAGCTGCGGGGTAAAATGATACTTTCACTTCAATTTAGTGACGAATTTAAAAGTAAAAAGGTCAGGGTGGGGTTAGGGGCATGGATTAACATTCATAATTTCTTCTTCTTTTTTTTTATGGACTGAAACAATCTCTGGGGCTCTTTTACAGCTATGAATACTTTTTACAGATATAAGTAAACTGGTGGCAGTACAACTCAGACATGTTCCCAGCCCTGGTCCTGGAGAACCCCATGTCTTGCACATTTTCATGTTTTCCCTTCACACACCCGTACTGACTCAGTAAGTGCTGATAATTAGCTAATGAATTTCATCAGGTGTGTTGTAACATGGAAAACACTGTCACAGGACAGGGGGTACCAGCACCAGGGTTGGGGAACTATGTCGTGTTTTTTTCCTCTTTAAAGAAAATCTTTGAGCCTAGTTGAAGACAAGTGACTTGTTAAAAGTCAATATCAATGATCACTGTTTAATATGAGTAAACTGAAAGAATTAATTTTTTTAAACTATGAAACTACTAGACTAGAGGTTTGAATGGCAGAACTAGCTAGCAAAGTGTAGCTCAGATAGATAGCAAATTGTAGCCTGCACAGAGCCCTTAGATAGATGGATGGATGGATGGATTTTTACTGTTATAATAAAATTGATAGTAATATAATGTCACACACTGTTGGTTAAATATCTGTTTTTGTACCTCATGAATCTCTGTGAGAAAAACAAAAAAACCCAAAGCTGTTAGTGTCAGGTTTTGCGGCCAGTAGAAGACGACCTACTTATTCAAGGGCTGGATATCACATGATTTTAAAAGACTGGTTTGCAGGGTAGAAAAAATTTACAGTGTCAGGTTTTGAGGTATATGATATTTTTTTTTGTTTTGTTTTGTTTTTATGAAACATCACTGTTTAATATGAGTGAACTGAAATGAACAAAATCTATTAAACTACCAGACTGGACGATTCTTTTAAAAAGAGGAACTAGCTAGTAAATTGTAATATATATATGGATGGATGGATGGATGGATAGATAAAATTGGTATCACACCCATAGATAGACAGACAGACAGACAGATAAAATAAAATTGGTAGTGCACCCATAGATAGATAGATAGATAGATAGATAGATACAATTGGTAGTGAACCCATAGATAGATAGATAGATAGATAGATAGATAGATAGAATAAATTTGGTAGCACACCCATAGATAGATAGACGGATAGATGGATAGATAGATGGATAGATGGATAGATAGAATAAATTTGGTAGCACACCCATAGATAGATAGATAGATAGATAGAATAAATTTGGTAGCATACCCATAGATAGATAGATAGATAGATAGATAGATAGATAGATAGATAGATAGATAGAATAAATTTGGTATTACACCCATAGATAGATAGATAGCTAGATAGATAGATAGATAGATAGATAGAATAAATTTGGTATTACACCCATAGATAGATAGATAGATAGATAGATAGATAGAATAAATTTGGTAGCACACCCATAGATAGATAGATAGATAGATAGATAGACTAAATTTGGCGGCACACCCACTGGGGCTTTAAATGGCTGTTTGTTTACCTCAGGAATCTCTGTGATGAAATAATACTCTTGTTAGTAATAGGTTTTGAGGCAAGAGAAGGACGACTGCCTGCCTTTTCAGCTTCACTGTTTAATATGATTACACTGACATTAACGGGTTAAAATGCCAGTAAACTACAGACTAGTTCAACAGGAGCTTTCCTTAAATCCAAATCTCTCCATTTTACACTTCATGGCCAGAACACAACACAGCCGCGGCATAACTGTAAAAGTCTCCTCTGTGGAGTAACCCGTCTCGAACAGGGAACAGGAACTCGTGTCTGTAAAACACTCTAAAGTAAAGTCCAGATGTCTGACTCGACAATTAGCGGAAGACATGTAGATTCACCAGCGTAAAAAACCGAGCTGTCATGTGTAAAAATGTCCTCCGCTGTTCGAGTAAAGTCGACGCGGAGTTGGTGTGATGGCGCAGGGGGAAGTCCCTCAGGAAATCCCCGCACGGCAATCACCATTTCCAGCGTCAAAAAACTCTGACCTTCTCAGCTTCTTCTAACACAGCCATGAGCCCGTCGACACCGACCTGAGGAGAAATATCACACATTCATGGAGTAAAGTAAAGACAAACCCTGAAAACAGACTCTTCTTTTTTTAAAAAAACAAAACAAAAAGAAAAAGAGGAAAGAAAAAAAAAACGCGGACGTTTAAAGATGGACGACGACGTTACGAAATTGCGGAGTTACGCCACTTTGAACACTTTCTATCACGAAACTCAGCAGGAGATTGCCAATTTAGGCACACAGATATTAACCCGAGACGGAATTATAGCTGAATTAAAAGCCAGGTTGGTTAAATATGAGAGGACGTGTGTGAGAGTTGAGGGAGAAGAACCTTGTGTGGTTGGACCATCCAAGTCTCTAGTGGAGACCTTGTGTAGAGAGAACATCAAACTCAACCAGAAGCTTAAAGAGGCTGAAGTGGACTCAGCCCAGAAACTGGAATCCTGCAAAAGAGTGAGTATCACTACTTTGTATTTTTGTTTTTGTATGAATTTAATACACTAATTCATCTTAAATCCATCCATCTAGAACATGACTATCCCTTCTTTCTTTCATAAAAGTGACACACAGGATATCATACACCATTATCATACACCATTATCATACAGCCTCACAAATAGTTACCCAACTTTTCCTTGTCAGTGTGTGGAATCATCAAGGGTACATGCTCGGTACCATTATGATGTATATTTTGCCACGGAAAAATGTTTTAAAGGTTCATAATTAGACCTAAAGGATGTAGCATTAAAGCTTTATTCTGTATACGTCTCAGTTTAAAGATATATCTATATCTATATCTCTATGTAAGAGTGCGTTTATATTTGCTCATTCACCTGACGATTTTATCCAAAACAAGGATCTTCAATCTGGGAAGTTGAGGGTTAAAGGGTCTTGGTGAAAGACTTAAAAGTGGCAACAAGTGCTGGGATTTGAACTTGCAACCTTCTGATTAGTAACCCAACTGCTTAACGGAGCCGGTACTTCTTGTTGAGATCGTGCCATAATTGTATTTTTTGTCCTGTTATTAGTCCTTCCTCGACAGGACTCTCAGCTGAACCTCCGGCACTAAGCTCTAAGCACTGTGGGTAATGTAGTCTGCATTCTTCTACTTCCTACAGGAGATCCAGAGCCTGCAGCAGAAGCTGAGGGAGAAGGAGCAGATGCTGGAGTGGCCCGAGCACGAGAAGGAGCGCGAGATCCAGCACCTGCGAGCCAGCCTGGCAGCACGTGACCGGGAGCAGGCCACCCGGGATGTCCTGTGCAACTCTTTGGCTGACGAGGCAGAGCAGCTCAGAGGGCAGCTGGGAGCCACGGTGCGAGTGTGTGAGGAGCTACTGGGGAAGCTGGAGAAGCAGAAGAAACTGCCGGCCATTGCGGAGCGGAACACCCAGGTCAATGAGGTGCGTATGGGAGGTGGGGAATTGTGCATGGGCTCGTTTTAACCCAACTTCGAATTTGATTATTTATTAAATAGTAAAACTGTTCAGAATCATTTCTGAATGGATTGATGGACGTGGAATAAACGGTCATATTTCAATTATTAAATAAGAAATGAAAGGTATTTATTTATTAGCTTAGTTACTTACTGTATATTCAACCACACCTGTCAGGTGCATCCTCAAGCACACAAAGGCATGTTTAGCCTCGATTTCCAAAAATATATCCTTTATATTGGAAATCTTTTTTTTTTTTTTTTTACAGAATTAATATGAAATATTATTAAATATTACACTCTCATGATGCTCCTTTTTTTTTTTTTTGCAACATAATCATTTAAATCCTTTCTTCCCTTCTCACCAGGTGACCCAGTGCTCCGAGTTGGCTCGACTGAACGGCATCATCGATAAGTTACAGGATGAGAACCAGCAGCTGAAAAACAGAGTGGCATACGTAAGAGCGTAACTCTACCTTTAACGTTTCAAAGTCTGTGCTTTGAAGTGTCTCTTCCCTTCATTCCTCTAAAACCTTGCTCTGCCTCCATTCCTGCCCCAGGTGGAAAACCTGAACTCAAAGTGGCAGAAATATGACCTGAGCAGGGAGGAGTACGTCAGGAGCTTGTGTCAGAAGCTGAAGGAGTCCAGCGGTGGGACGTCGGCAGGAACCGTGACTCTGTACCAGCAGGAGATCAACCGTCTCAACGGACTCCTGGAGGAGAAGATGCTGGAGTGCGACAGGCTGAGCCGAGAGCGAGACGATCGCGTACAGAGAAACAACGAGCGCATACAGATGCTTGAACAGCAGGTCATTAGCAAAACATGTTCTCTAAAGCACTGCGTTACGTTTTTATCCTCGGTTCATTCCATGTAATCCAAATCGTCTGCGCTTTTGAGGGTCAGAGGTCGTGCTCAGCGGCCTAACAGTGGCATAGGACTGGGTGATATGATCATAAACAGTTTTTGTTGCTTGGGGCTCGTCACCATCAGCCCTATTCAGAGGATCGTTGAGACCTCGTTAGTATAACCTGTATATATATATATAAAATTATATACAGTAAATATAGAATATACGAATTCAAGTCGGTACTCATACAGGATGTTTTGGAGAAAATCAGTACTTTGGTTATATTTCATTTATTACAGCATGTTGTAAAACACCTCAGCTTCTCAAACACTTTAATTTCCCACCTGAGTGATAACCGCCATCAGAGACTGTTCCTTCAGAGCTGATATTTACAACCGGTTTGATTTGATTACGGAGCTGAAACGCTACATCTCACTGTCCTTCTCCAGGTCCTGGCTTACGTCGAAGACTTTAAGTCGGAGAGAGCGGACAGGGAACGGGCTCAGAGCAAAATCCTGGACCTGCAGGACGAAGTGGGGCGTCTGCAGCTGCAAATCCGAGCGCAGGCAAGTCAGTCAGCATCGAACCTACTGCAAACACTGTAACATACCATTAAGATAATCTAAGCATTTATTTATATATTCATTTTTGCGAGTCTAATCATCTGGCAGTCTGATTATTAAGGTCATTAGTACGTTATTACACTACATGTCTGCATGTATTTCCCGTATGTGCACTTACAGATGTTTTTATCCGTTTATTACCCAGAATTCCAGAGAAGCCACTCCGACACGGCGGATCCTCCCCAGCTTAAAGAAAGTAAGCCGTAAGCAGACCGAAACGGTCGAGCCGCTATTGCGGAACAGCCCGCCGGACTCGAGCGCCCGGCGGCCGAACGCTCAGCTCGCAGCGTCTGGCGCATCCGAGCTGCAGTGCCCGCGATGCCTCACCATGTACGATGAAAAACACACGGACGAGTACCTGAACCACTGGGAGGAGTGCGCCCGACTCTGAACTCCGCACATTTCACACTCACACGAGACAAGATGCACTACAGAAATGTCTGGAAGACGTGTCAAAGGTACAAATATGGAGCGAGAGAAAACGGACAACAGACCTTTTTTTTTCTTGTTGCTTGAACAGAGTTAAAGCCAAGTTGTACGACCTTCACGTCCGGATGGGAATAAATCCTCAGACTGGAACTTTTTTTAATTTTATTTTTATTAAATCAGCCATTTTAGGGATTTATTACAACCCTGGAACAGGAATTGAAACAGGAACGCTCAGAGAAACTGACCTCTGACTTAAAATGGGTCATTCCTGATTCATGGAATCATCAGTCATGGGGTCCAAATATATATATATATATATATATATATACACACATACACACACACACTTATACACACACCACAGCACTACTCAATTCTCCATTCTGATTGGTCGAAAGGTGCTGACTAAATTTATATAACAGCAGCTCTGACAGTAGTTCTGACTGCGAGGCAAATCACAGGTTTATATTAACGTGCTCGCTCTGAGATGTTATCGTAACAAAGTTCTCACGTCATAAACACGCACGAGGAATAGTTACTCGAACATTTATCCAAAGAGTCTCGAGCGTCAGATCTTCGCAATAGTCAGAGGACGTCGAGCTCGATCTCTTCATCATCGCAAGCTGCGTACGTTCGACTTATTATCCGCAAGCGAGAGGCGAAAAAAAAAAGCTAATCTGGTGAAGGTTCGCTGCTATAACGTAAGCGTTAACAAGAACTCGTTTCACGGACGTTCCGCAAAATGAAAACGCAAATATAAACGGATTGAAAAATAAGAAAATAAATAAATGGAGTTCGTTAATAAGTTGAGTGGGAAAATTGCTGTGGTATAAAAGGAATAAACCACTCTAACGTTATTGGAAAGTAATCAGCTTCATGGTGGGGTCAGAAACTGGACCTCATCACACCATCATGTTATTGATTATTTTCCTATAACAGCACGCACCCAAGTGTTTTATTTCTTACACATGTACTGCCATCTTACTGCAAATGTATTGACATATCCCTAACTGAGATATATATATATATATATATATATATATATATATATATATATATATATATATATATATATATATATATATTCCTTTTTTTAATTTTTTTTATTTTTTTTTTATATGGGATGCTTAATTATATAATTAATATTTATATGTTTTCTATGTATAATTAAAGCCTTCTTTGTTTTTTTCTTCTGGCTTGTTGAATCAACAAACAATTTTGAACTGATTTCTCTACCAAGTGCAAAAAGCTCATTTTATTTGAGCTTATTATTATCATTATTATTATTATTATTATTTCTATATAGCAGTCAGATTTCTACAATCCACACTCGGTTGCTTGATATACCTCAGTGAGTGTCTTTTTGTGGATTTTTGAACTTACAGCACTTTCATTTGAACTTTTTTTTTTTTTTTTTTCTTCGTGAAAAATGTACCTAATGTAAAATAATTACATTGAATACTTTTTAAAATATATATTATACATAAGCTTTTCATAAAGGTAAAAGTATAAAACATTCATATATTTCACTGTCATGGTGCTATTTTATTTTTATTTTTTTTAATATTTTGAATTGATATCATTTTGTGTGGTGTTGTACAGTATATTATGGAAGGAAATTTGATTATATATATATATATATATATACTTAAAGTAAATTGTGATTATATAAAGTAAGAGCGTATAGAGCACAGAAATGGCTTACAGTGTTATTAATCGCTTATGTAATCTGAAACGCACGTCTTCAAAAACGTGTGCTCAGTGAAGTAAGTGGTAGCGTTGCCGTGCAGCGTTGATCACTGTCAGACTCGGAGGCGTCGTTTTGACTGTTAGGTACTTGCCATTTGATCGCCTCTACAGTCGAAAAACATTTCATTCTAGTTCTAAGTAAGAAAGGAAGTTCCCTACATCCTGGTAAGATGAGACATGAAAGCGTCGAGTCTCAGTCTGTGTAACACGACGGCCCACAATTTCAACATGTTTGAAGCTAACATATCAACAGACATCAAATAATATCTTTGTGTGTGTGTGGGGGGGGGGGGGGGCAGGGGGAGAGAATAGGGAACGGAAGAATAAGGAAGAGAATGTGACCGTGTCGAAAAGGTTTATTTTTTTTGTAATAAAAAGGTTTTTCAGAAATCGACTGGAGATTATTTCACCTGTAGTGGGTATTGTATTTCGGATAAAAAAAATAATAAAAAAAAGAGATGGCGGGGGAGAAGAAAAAGTCCCAGGAATAGTGTGGTGATGATGATGTGATGGTAAGGTCATGTGACAGCAGGTATAGTCATAGCGAGAGCATTTGGACTTTCATTGCTTTGGAGTTGAAGAGTGTATGAATGTTTCTCTGAGCGTGCTTTAATCGCGTTGTGACGTCCCCGTAAGGATGGGATTATAGGACAGTTCCAGGCTTATGGGGACCTTTAATTAATCCCCATGAGGAAAACAAAAGCTACAGGTGTTTTTTTTGAATTATTATTTATTTTTAAGCCTAAATGTTTCCTTTTAGATACTAAGGTTAGAATTAGGTGTAGCTGAATATTAATTAGCTGCTTTATAATGATGCCCCTACAAGGTCCTGACAAGGATAATAAGACGTGTGTGTGTGTGTGTGTGTGTGTGTGTGTGTGTATTGGAAATCCCCTTCCTGACTGTAGCTACAGTGGATTCCCAGCTGCTCCAATCAACAGCGTTAAAAAAAAGTGGCAGCTATTTAAAGTTGACCAGGCGCGTGTGTGGATTTAGAAGTACATATATAAGCAGCCGTGTGTGTACGAGTGTGTAAAAGTAACTTTACATAGAGGTTAGGGCTGGTAAAATGACAATACGTTATCAACGGGATGATGTTTAAATATATTTCCATATCCCCCCCCCCCCCCCCCCCGTCACTTTTGCGCTCTTTAACCATTTATTTGTACACAAAAGTAAAACCCCAAAACGTTTATAACAGGAGTTTAGCCGAGTGTGTTCTCAAGGCTCATGATACAGCCCGAACGTTGTGTGTGTTTAGATTTCTTTCTAAAGCCCGGCGTAATTTCGATGAGTGTGACTGTGTAGTTCTCAAACCTCTCATCTGTGATTCATCAGAATCGTGCTCAGAACATCTGAGACGGGGAAAATCGCTCAGAGATGTGTTTATGGTACGGTCGCTGATCTGTCGAGAGAAAAAACATAATGCTACAGTCATATCATGATGTGCAACGTGTGTGGAGAAAGAAAGAAAGAAAAAAAAAGGTCATAAATTATTATTCATGAACTAGCTGGACTACTCACAATGGTATGATATAGATTTACACTTACACACACACACACACACACACACACACACAAAATGACTTTCCATTGAAAACATTTCAAGTGTCATTTGCATCTGGGAAACCCGTCCTTAAAGTTCATCTAAGACCCCCAGATGGAGACAATACGTCATCTGCACACACACACACACACCACACACACTGCCCTTTCTGGGACAGTTGGTCCATATTAAGATCTCCATTAAGAAACCCCCCCCGACCCCACCCCATCCCCACACACACACACGCACACAAAATATATATATATATATATATACACACACACACAAAGGCCGGCCTGTGTTTACTTTCCATTTGAAACACTTAAAGTGTCATAGTCGAGAATCCAGTCCTTAAAGTTCATCTGAGACCCTCAAAGAGAGCTGACACACACACACACACACACACTCCCCTGCGTCACGGAGCCTGAACGACCCTGAGCTCAGACATGCTACCAGGAAGAGGGAAAACTCCAGCTGAAGTTTCACACACTGCTTCGCTCATGTCACTCTCGGAATGATGTCAGCGCATCTCACTCATTGGCCCAATCTGGTTCTCAACGGTCAAATGTGTGTGTGTTTGAGTGCATAGAGAATTGTGTCATTTTCATACTTACTGTCTCTCTCTCTCTCTCTCACACACACACACACACACACACACACACACACACACACACACACACACACACACACACACACACACACACACACACACACACACACACACACACACACTGCAAGCTCGCCACATGAATAGCTAGTCAAGAATAGCTTCAGTGATGAGTGAGTGGGTTTGGTGATTGTTCTCCTAGAAGAGCTGCTGTTCAGAGAAGTGGATGGTGGGCTGAAAGGGATTCTCCACCTGTTTTAAAACACACCCCTACTGTGGGAGTGTGTGTGGGACCTGGGGAGAAAACGTGCACACACACACACGCACACACACACGCAACATACAAACAATACACACCACATGCACAAACACACACGCAACAAACAATACACACCACACGCACAAACACACACGCACACACACACAACACACACAAGCACAACACACAAAACACACGCACAACCAACACACACACACACAAAACACACGCACAACACACACATACACCATACTCACACACACACACACCACATACATACAAAACACAAAACACACACTCAACACAAAACACCACACACACCACGGTCCTCCCTCTTGTGGAAATAATTAGGTCAGGATGTATCACATGATTCTGTAAAGACCTTTAAGGGGGAAAATGTCCATCATGCAAATATATATTTCTCTCACTCTTTCTCTCTGTCTTTTTATTTATTTATTTATTTTTTAAGTAGAGTGAAATGGTATGATTAAAACGACGAAGAAGCCGATTTCACGCCACCGATCCTGACCACAATCGCGAGGGAAAATCCCTTTCTAAACTCCCTGATGAAGAGTGAACTGTTATCGCCAACACGTCCACACAAACACACAAATCCCCTACTTTTACCTGCTGCGCCGCTCCGAGCGGGAAAAACAAGCGGCTGACATCGCTCCAGCCTTTAATTGGACGTGTAGCTCAAAATAATGGGAATTTCCCATAACAAGGGAATTCCCAAAGCGTCGGTTTGTCTATAGTGCACATTTAAGAGCACGGCTCCCTGCGCTCGTGTTGCACAAGATCAGAAGTTCTTAAACGTTCTGCAACCGCTTTAACTGGCACGGAACCCCTTCCAGAAAAAAAATCCAGCCGTTCCGACATGTATCAAGCTGAGAATTTATTTAAAGCTACACTCCTAATTGAATGACCATCTTAGTAACGTTAACCTGAACACTTGCTCCATCCATCTTCCGTACCGCTGATCCTACCCAGAGTCACGGGGAGCCTGGAGCGTATCCCAGGGAACTCGGGGCACAATGCAGGGGACACCCTGGACGGGGTCTTTAGACACGCCAGTCAGCCTACAACGCATGTCTTTGGACTGGGGGAGGAAACCGGCGTTCCCGGAGGAAACCTCCGAAGCACAGGGAGAACATACAAACTCTGCGCAGACAGGACGGAGGCGGGACTCAAACCCCCAACCCTGGAGGTGCGAGGCAAAGTGCGAACCTCGTTCCCCCTGTACACTTTCACACTCTCAGCCAATCATGTGGCAGCAGAGCAATGTGTCACACAAAAGCTTCAGTTAAGCTACGTCTATATTCATCCGGACAGATCGGAAAACTGCATTATCGTTTAAGAAGTGCTTTCCTGACGTTTTCAAATGTCCCTATACCGCGCGTGGGTAAAAACGGGAGAAGCTTCGGCCTGCGTCGTTCCCGATCTGAAACACTCCACCGCCGAATAGCCATTACGAGTGCACGTTCCGTCCCCTTTGAAACCCCCCCCCCCGCATAAAACGTGCACAAAAGTGACATTAATCTTTAACAGCGCTATCAGACTGGACAGCAGGCACAACAGCTGCAGTACGACATCGTCCACCATCTTGTCTGTTCCGAGTCGAACGGGTCACACGACTCAAAATACCCCGTCGTTTTTGAACGGCTCCGTTTTCTCAGTCCGCACCACAACGTGAACATTTCATCTCCGCAATTTATCCGCTCGGGAGAGCGTTTTCGAGAAGGGAAAAAAAAAAGCGCCGGACAAAAACGCCGTCTCAGTGTGGACGGGATCCCCGAGACGTCGAGAAAAAAACGCGTTTTTCAATTTATCTGGACTGATCTGGACGTGGCCTCAGCGACCGCTGGTGCCAGACAGGCTGGTTCGTGTGTTCGCTTCTCTCACATGCAAGATAGTCTCTAGATTTTACCCAGAGTGCTGTGAAAAACAAAAAGACATCCAGTTCTACGGGCAGAAACGTTACCGGAAGGCTACAGTAGCTCGAATAATCACTCTTCGCAAGCGTGGTGAACAGAAACGCATCTCAAAACATGTCGAACCTCGAGGCTGTTGTGAGGCAGAAGCCCACAGTCCTGTCAGACAGGAACAGGAAGCTGAGGCTATAACGTAGCTAAACGTTAATAAGGTGGTGCTGAACATGAACGAATCACAGTCCGGCAGTCACCAAGTACCAGCATGTACAGGTAGGATTTAAGACGAGATCAGAATTCCCAAAATGCAAGGGCGTGTCTAAAAGGTGCTCCAGAGACTACGGATGTCACCCATACGAGGTGGAACGGACGACGGATTTGGGTCAGGATGATCTGAAGGATCTTTGCGAATTCGAAGGTGCAGAGTAATGACTCTTATAAATAGTAATATTTAGGCGATTTGTTGGAGACAGAGTTTTTATTCCGGAAATTCCCACCAACAGAACCCATCAGGACCACGCTGACGATTTTGCAGACCTGTAGACTGACTGGCGTTTGAGTTTCTGAGGATTCCATCGGCCATGCTATCCATAGGTTCTCCTCTTTGAGAAGCAGTGCCGATGGACGGTGCGGCAGATTTAACGTTACTCGTGTCGGTTTGAGACGCAGCAGGACGTCGTTGCTGTCGTTCATCTCAGACAAACATCTTTTGTGTGAGAGTCTGAGTAGCAGCAGTGGGGCTTTCCCAGTGCCGTCTTTAATGAAAAAAAAATCCCTTCTGATGATTATAAACTACAGACCAGAGATGTGCACGGGACCGGATTTTGATCCCACTGTTATTTTCGCTATTTTTGAATCCGCCTGTTGCTATTTGCTAAAGTGTTCCGTTGGTTCTCTTTCCAAAATCATGAACAAACGAGTCACCTAAAGCACAGCAAGCCTGACCGGGATAAAGCATTGTTTTAATGATGAACGCAAGTAAACGTGTCGCGAAATCGCCTGCATGTCCGACGTGACCGCTGTTCCCATGCGATTGTCGTGTGAGTAAAGTCTTGAAAGAAATCACGTATGAGTAACCTCTTGGGAATAATACGTGATCGTGCGTAAAAGAAAACAATGCGTGAAAATAAACGAAACCTTGCGGGGGGACAAAACACGGACTACTGCGAAAAGTCCGTGTACGAAAAATAGCGTGACATGATGTTTTTCGAAAACGCACGTGTCGGATTCACGCACGAATCGCACGTGTTTAGTCACAAATCGTGCATTTATTCGATTTCGTTTTCAGTCATCACGTTATAGTGATCGGGGTCACGGTGGATTCCGGGTCTATCGCGGGAACTCTGGGTGTAAGATACCAGGGAATACACCCTGGATGGGATGCCAGTCCATCAAGAGGCACCATTCTCACACACGTGCGTGTTTTTGGACAGCAGGAGGAAACTGGAGAACCCCGAGGAAACTGAGAGAACTCGGAGAGTAACCGAGCTCGGGATTGAACCAGGGAACTTTTTCCCCCCAAAACTAAAAACAAATGTAGTCTACCAGCTGGTCAGTTATTTCCCAGCCTCCTTATTGTTCTGCTAATTTGATCTTTGTGTTATTTTCTTCAAAAAGAACCACGTCTACGCTCTACCATTACAGTACAAATAACCGCTTTGAGCACTCTGTTTAGTCTGGCAGCTCTGGATATTTCCAGAGTGATTGTCCATGCAAGAACATAAGGTCATATTCTCAGGCCAAACGGCGAGCTCAGAGTCGAGCACCGAATGAACGTTCCTGTCTTGCTCAACACAGCTGAAGTTCATGATTCTACAGTTATGTCAGCATTGCGTCAGCACTGAGCTAAAACATTTCATATAAACACAACACCGCCCACATTACACGCTGACTGATACTAGTCTAGTACAAACATCACGAAAGAGAGGACAATAATAAAATCCTCCGTTATTACTCAATCCGCCTGTTCTACGTGTCGTAAATGCATTTTATTTTTGAAAAACTCATCCGTCTATGAAGGAGAAGCTGTTCTAAAGCAAAACTCATGAGAGGAAGTAGGTAATATATCAACATCATGTTACTGGTATCAACCGAGACGTGTACTTCCTCTCGAAATTCGAACAAGTGAACCAGATCGGCGGTATCTTGCGAGTGAGAAGAGAAACCAAGCTGCCGTGACCTCGTTTTTCGAGGCTACTGACTGTCAAGGGTTAAAAAAAAAAAAAAAAAAAAACCCTGTGAAATATGCAAAAAAAAAATGTGAGGAGATAACTACATGCTGAGGGGAAAAGGACCAAAACAATTTACCTACAAAAATGAAAAGGAGACAACACTCAGATATGCCAAAGACTGAAGTGATGACCTTGTGCAGGAATGAAAACAAAAACTGGCAAACATAAAGACAACAACAACTAACTAAAATAGGAAAAGCACAGAGGACGTACCCTTGTGACCTTATGTTGAGATAAAGTTGTAAAAAATTTTTACCAAAATTACAAATAATAATAATAATAAAAAATAAATAAAACATTAAAATATGTAAAACACCGAGGCACCCAAAACATAACCTTGTTTGGGATTAAGACAAAAAAAAAGAAAAACCAAACAAACAAACAACAACGCTTCAATATGCAAAGCGCTGAAGAAGCAACCTTGTGTCTGGATACATTTTTTTAGATTTAAAAAAAAAAATAATAATTTTTTATACAATAACAAATAAACAAAAAAATCCATTATAGTATGAAATGTGGTGAGGAACTAAGCGTCTGTCTAGATAAATAAAAATAAATAAATGAATGTAAAAAAATAAATGAATTAAACCCATTGAAATATGTTTAGATAACTTGGTGTCCAGATAAACAGATAGATAAATAAATAAACACAAACGTGTCGAAGGAAGTAACCTTGTGTCTGCATAAAGACACGAGTTCCACTAAATAAACAAACAAACAAAGCCTGCTAAAATATGAAATGTGTCAAGGACATACCTTTGTGTCCAGATAAAGACAAAAATAAATAAATAAATAAATAAATAAATGCGCCGAGGAAGTAACCTTGGGTCTGGATAAAGACACAAATGTGACTAAATAAAGAAATAAATAAATACACAAACCCTGCTAAAATATGAAATGTGTCAAGGACATAGCTTCGTGTCTAGAGAAAGACAAAAAACAAACAAACAAATAAATAAACACATGTGCCGAGGACGTAACCTTGTGTCTGGATAAAGACACAAATTTCACTAAATAAAGAAATAAACAAACCCTGCTAAAATGTGAAATGTGCGTAGGACGTGAGGAACTAGCGTAGTGTCTAGATAAGGACAAAAATGTCAAATAAATAAATAAATAAATCAAGTATTAAATGTGCTGAGGAAGTAACCTTGTGTCTGGATAAAGACAAAAATAAACCTACCCAAAAATAAAAACGAAAAAAAACCCCGACAAAAATAAACACTCAAATTTAGTGTTGGGGAGAAAACCGTGTATTGCGCTAAAGCCAAAATGTTCCGTGTGTGTATATTATATATATATATATAAACAAAACATTTTTCAATTATGCAAAAGGCCAAAGAGATAATCTCGCGTTGGGATGAAGACAAAAATTAACCTACAGGGAAAAAAAAAAACTTCCTCGGGTCTTTTTTTGTCTCATCTGTCTCGTAGGAGGCAGCCACTCCAGCACAAAGTGAAAGTGTTCTTGGCAGGAAGTGAAGTGGTGGGGGGAAAAGGCCCAGCTTCAAAGGTCGCGCTCTGGAGGTGGTTCAGTATAGAAAAAGAAAAAGAAAAAGAAAAAGAAGAGAGAAAAAAAAAAGGAAAAAAATAAGATGGCCTACAACCCTGCAAGCAGCTCTGCGGAAGTGAAGTCACTCACTCGGCACCTCGGGTTGTGAAATATGAAACTGTTATTAAAATTATACCGATTGCAGAAGGATTTCGGTAAAGGGTTTGACATCCACAGCTTCAGAAACGGGTCTGCATGACCATCACGTCTCAGTCTGCGTCCCCCTTTTCCGATAACGAAGAGGAACTTCGTGAGTAAAATGAAGTCATGAACAGGCAAAGCAAACTCATTTAACCTCCTGCATTTAGTCAAGAGCTGCCTCAGAGTACTGCAGGGTTTTCATTCCTAAAAAGCCCACCTGATTCATTTCTGCTCTGATAAGGGACTCGTGAAGCAAAGCTGATTTCCAAATGACCAACATTCCGGCGTTCGTGACGCTAATTCCCGTAGAGCCGACGTTTCAGGTAACGGTCCGGGACACGGTTTGTCGACTTAAATGGAACTCTTAAAAATAAACAAACAAAAAAAAAAACCCCGAGTTCAACTTACATTTACAACTACTACTGTTGAATTCTCGAATCCGATTGGTCAGAAGGTGTTGATCCGTTTTCTCTAACAGCGGTAGTTTATATTAACGCGCCCGTTCTACTGTATAATACATTATCGTTTCTATAGTAACCGCTCATTCATGGGAATAAGAAAGCATGTTATTTAAGAAAGGAGCATTTGTAATTGTCATGCTGAGGTTTTCGGTAAGGAGATGTTTATTCAACGTTTATGGAAGGAGTCTCCAGTGTCAGCGCTTTTCCGCCACTTCCTGGTTTCTTGTGACACAAGTCATAACCGAAACGAACTAGTTTCACTTACGTTATAAATGGATACACATAAATAAATACAAAATTGTTCGGTCGTACGAGAGGAACGAGACGGTTTGTGAACGCACTTTTATCGGGAAATGATCGACGTCTGGGTGGTAACGGTAACGCTGCTTTACTTTCAGTACAAGTGGAAAGGTATTAAAGTGCTTAGTGGAGATAGGTACAACCTTACTGGGCCGGTACAGGTACTCAGCAATGAAGTGAAGTAGAATAGGCACTTGAACACCTCTTGGCCTGTACCTTGCTGCACTATCTTCTCTTTAGTCCTTGTCCTAGCATGAGTACATCTGGGTTCTGGGGTCGGATCAGGCCCGAATTCAAGTTCTGAATCTGTCACAGGGCCAGAGGCAAAGAGAAGCAAGATTGAAAGCATTAAAGCTAAAAGACAGAAGAGACAGAACTGAAGACAGAGGAAAAAGAACTGGGTTTGGGCTACTGGGTCTGAGACGAGGATTAAAACAAGCTCTGTTCAAGGAACTACTGCATCATTGGTTATTGTACCGAAACTGTTTCATTCCTTGCGTAATATATTTCGTCAGCGATGTTTTTAGATGCTTCTTGAAGATTTTATACACAAGAGCTACCAAAAAATGAAAGACAACCAGAAGATCTTCATCCAGTCCAATGCCGGGATGTGCTTGTATAAGCTCCTCCCACCCCATTGTTTTAGTTTGGACCAATCACATGGGCTCTGTTCAGGAACAAACTAGTTTCGCAGACATTCCACAATAAACAGATTTTTTTTTTTAAAAACGCCGTCATACGAGAGGATCGAAACCTTTTGCAAAGGTGGTACGAACGTCAAATCCATTTTCACCCCGAACCCCAACCCTAATAAATTACGCCGGTGAGACCGTGCCGATTTCACATCCTCCTTCTTACACGTGCTAGACTGGCACGTTTAAAACCGGGTATTTTATTTAGGGAAAGATTTCCGCTTACTCACTCTAATTCTAGTTATTGGCGAAGAAAAAAACTCCCTGAGACGCCATGAGGAAGAGTCAAAAGGAGCCCGTCTCTTCTGGGTGATTTCTTTGTATACAACTGAACAAAATCCACTCATAATGCCCCTCAAAATTTCTCATATGGTTTCATGGTGTCATTTGGGAAGAATATATTACCCTTCACTTGCTGGAACTGGCGTGGATTGATGAATACTGGGAGAGAGAAAAAAAACAACACACACACACACACACACACAATTTCAAAAAAAAAAGAAAAAATTCCTCAGGTCAGCAACCAGGAAACTTTGTACGTGGAATATACAGTTTTCCTGTTCAAACACACTGTTGCGCAACCATCCTGAAACTGTAGAGTGATCATCGGCATTACGTAAGCACTGCTCGGCAATTACATAAGCAGAATCGGGCGGTTTGTCTTCTTATTTGGACACACCCGTTTTACCAAGATCAGGATCATGTAATAATTAAGCAATAAGAAGAATAATAACTAGACACGTACAGTTCCTGAAGAAAATGTGAGCGGTGCTTGCCGTAGCAAAACCTCAGATAGGGCGCCAATACTTTCGAGAACCGGTCAGATAGGGCAATAACAATCAAAAGAAAACATCCCTGTATGACAGCCTACCGTGGCAACATGAAAAACGTAGACGCACTATGTAATGTTTTAGATTCACGTCATGTGATGATTAAAACCCGTTATCATGGTTCTCTCTCGGAAGTTTGTCCCTGTGCCCTGTGGAATGTTTTTCTGGGTGGATCCGGTGCTGAAGGTGACGTGTCGACATGCAGACGTACCGGTTGTAGTTCTACCCTCAGCTCATCCGTTCGGCTGGGTTTCCCCTCACGTCATTGTTCGGATTCAAGGAAACGGTCACCTTTTATTTCCCAAAACCTGTCTCTACTGTAAATGCACGTGGTAAATAAATGCAAGGAAGTGGATGGAAGGTTTTTGTTTTGTTCCCCCCCGATTACTGGATTCTCACAAGGGAAGTGAACATGGCTGTGATTGGTCTCATATAATCAACTTCCTCCTGGTACCTGCCCGAACCTCGGGAACCAAATGCATACTCACGAAACGTTAACAGAGGACGGAAACATGCGTAACGTGGTTATTAATGATGAGTTGTAAATGCATTATTTAAAGTGCAGGCTTACTCAAGGGTATACAGTGGTGCTTGAAAGTCTGTTAACCCATTAAAATGTAAAAATATGATCTAAAACGTCATCAGATTTTCACACAAGTCCTAAACGTAGATAAAGAGAACCCAGTTAAACAAATGAGTCAAAAAATATTATACCTGGTCATTTATTTACTGAGGAAAATGATCCGATATTGCATATCTGTGAGTGGAAAAAGTAGGTGAACTTTTCCTTTCGGTATCTGGTGTGACCCCCTTGTGGAGCAATAACTGCAAGTAAACATTTCCAGTAACTGTTGATCAATCCTGCATGTCAGCCTGGAGGAATTTTAGCCCGTTCCTCAGTACAGAACAGCTTCAACTCTGGGATGTTGGTGGGTTTCCTCACATGAACTGCTTGATTCAGGTTCTTCCACAACATCTCTATTGGATTAAGGTCAGGACTTTGTCTTGGCCGTTCCAAAACATTCACTTTATTCTTCTTTAACCGTCCTTTGGTAGAACGACTTGTGTGTTTAGGGTCGTCGTCTTGCTGCATGACCTACTTCCTCTTCAGATTCAGTTCACAGACAGATGTCCTGACATTTTTGTTAAAATTAGAATCCACTGGTATAATTCTGAATTCATTGTTTGATCAAAGATGGCGAGTCGTCCTGGCCCGGATGCAGCAAAACAGCCCGGACCATGACACTACCACCACCATGTTTCACAGACGGGATAAGATTCACATGCTGGAATGCAGTGTTTTCCTTTCTCCAAACATATCACTTCTCATTTAAACCAAAAAGTTGTATTTTGGTCTCATCCGCCCATAGAACATTTTTCCATTAGCCTTCTGGCTTGTCCACGTGATCTTTAGCAAACTGCAGAGAGGCAGCGATCTTCTTTTTGTAGAGTAGTGGTTTTCTCCTTGCGTCCCTGCCATGCACATCATTATTGTTCAGTGTTCTCCTGATGGTGAACTCATGAACATTACCTTCAAATTAAACTGCTAATCCTAGAGGTTCACATACTTTTGCCTCTCACAGATATGTAATATTGGATTATTTTCCTCAAGAAATATTTTTGTCTCGTTTGTTTAATTGGGTTCTCTTTGTCTACCCTAGCGTATCCGAACGAACGCGTTAATATAAACATGTGCTAATGTCTGAGCTGCTGTTGTAGAAAATGAATCTGAGCAATCAGGCTGGAGAACTGCACGGCGCTGTGGTATAAGAGGAACTAGTGGCTGTATTGACAGAGTGAAAAAAACAAAACAAAACAACCTTATTCCATTATGAACCTTGCTACAGCAGCACTCAGGCAGTGAGAATAGTGTTTAAACTCTCACCCTTGGGGTTAGCAGCGTAGCTCCCTGCTTTCTCATCTTGGTCGGGTAACTGTTTGAGGACGAGGCATGAAAGGAAATAAGCACACAGACACGTAGCCCTGCCATTCCACTGTATTCCATCTTTCAAAAAAGAAAGACAAGATTTTTAATATTACTTAACAATATGTTAAAAAGTAGCCAGTCAGGCTTCAGTGTTAATACAATATACACTCTATAACAGATCGATAGTGTGAGTATTGTTCTTTTCATTCGATTCGATTCTGAAAGTAGTCTGATACAAGCTGGCTACAGGATGAACGGAAAAAAAAGAGAACTGAGGAAAAAACAAAACAAAAAAAAACAAAAAGAAAGAAAGAAAAAAAAAAAAAAAAAAACCCCTAACACTTTACAGAACAGTTGTTTTAATGGAACTGAACAACCCAGCATGAACAATCGGTCAAGTATTAGCCGTCGTCCTGGTGTGGACCAAGTGGCCAAGGGGAAGGACCTGAAGTGCCCTAGTCCCGTTCCCTTCTCAGCTAACTGTAATGAAGTGCAAAATGTTCGTATCCACAAATACTGGGAATAAAAGGCTCTTTTTTTTTTTACTTCTTAATTTTTTTTTTCCGTTTGGATGTTTCACATGGCCTCCATCCCAAACAAACAATCGAGGATTTTGATAGGAGGAGCAACTCGGAGATATTCGATACAGAAGAAAACAAGAACGGTAGAGTGGCATTTTGTGGTGGTGGTTGGTTTTTTTTTTTCTTTTCTTTTCCTGTCTGTCCTTTCCAACCCCTCCTCCCCTCCCCCCCGTCCTCCATAAGTACTGCAAAGCTGAGTGTCTGAATTCATTTGAGGAACCATATAGTGACGAGGACAAGGCAAGGCATTGTGGGTAATGTAGGTCAGAGGAGCAGTTGGTTGGAGCGTAGCAGCACTGGGATCAGCAGTCAGCCTGGTAATAGGAGAGTGAGGGAGAGGAGAGAGAGAGAGAAGATAGAGAGACACAGAGTGAGAGAGAGAGGATCGCTGACTGTATCCTGACGCTCTCTGTAGGAGGATCTCGTCTCGTCTCGTCCTCTCGTTAGTGAGCCGCGAACGTGGCCTTTTTCAAGCTAAAGTTGGACCAGTTGATGGATAGCCTCTGTCTTGTCTGTCGAGCAGAGTCCAAGCAGAACCTGAGCGGAGATGAAGAGAACAACATTTAAAAAAAACAAAAACAAAACAAAATGTAAATCGTTATCACTGGTTAAAATGCATCATTCCGTAAGCGAGACACGCACCTTTTAAAGCATTCTACCTCACGCTCGGTCTCGTCTATATCCACGCTGTCCAGGTCGATGTCCTTGGGCAGGAACACGTCGTCTGAAAACGCGAAATGAAGACACACCGGTTTTTACTGTTAAACAGCACGGAATAAGCAAACGCTAACACCTTCTATTTATATAACACATTCGTTATTTCTCTCTCTCGCTAAATAAAAACGCTCTTGGAACGGCGCTCGGCCAATCAAATCAGTAGACCGCAACGATCCGTTGTATAATGCTTAATATTCAGAATACTGAATTCATGCCACTGCTTTCATGGCTCTGTGTTAGTTAGAGTTATTGAGAATTTGTTCAAACAAATTTGCAGGGCAGTAATAGCAAGATCACAATACTGCAAAGTGTCTTTAAAAAAAAAAAAAAAAAGCCAAGCAGAAAAGCAGCGCTCTATGGGTTTTCAAAAACCGGTGAAAAGTACAGTAAGCATGCAGCGACCTGTATTGTACTTAACTATGATATGTCACAGCCATATCACCCTGCAGTTCTCATCTGGTGTCCCAGTGAAGCTGAGCAGGGTGGAGTACCTGGAATGGTTGCTGCTGTAAGTGGTATTAGTGAGACCAGCAGGGGGCGCTCACCCTGTGGTCTGTGTGGGGCCTAATTCCCCAGTATAGTGACGGGGACACTACTGTGAAAACAGCGCGGTCTTTCGGATGAGACGTTAAACCGAGGTCCTGACTCTCTGTGGTCGTTAAAAATCCCAGGACACTTATCGTAAAGAGTAGAGGTATACCCACGGGGTCCGGGTGAAATTCCCCCATTGGCCCTTCTCCATCAAGGCCCCCTAATAATCTCCATCTCTGAATTGGTGACATCACTCTCCTCTCCACTAATAGCTGGTGTGTGGTGGGCGTTCTGGAGCACTATGGCTGCCGTCACATCATCCAGGTGGATGCTACACACTAGTGGTGGTTGGAGGAGATCCCCCCAGTGCCCCCAATACTATGTAAAGCACTATATGTATATGCTAATGTAACTGTAACTAACTAACTTACCTATGGAGTTATTCATCTTGTCTGCCTTCTTCTTCTTGTTCTTCTTGGCCTTGCTTTTGGGTTGGGGAGACTCCGCCGGCACGGCTTTCCCGTTCTGCTCGACGGCTGGAGTCTCCATCACGGGCGAGTTCCTCTCCTCCTTCACGCCGTTCTGCTGCTTCTTCCCGTTCGTCCTCTCCTCCCTCTTGGTTTCAGTGAGCTGCTCCTCGGCCGGCCGGGCCTTGACTTTACTTTCTGTGTGCGACGGGGCCGATTTGGAGGTGGGTTCTGTAGGTCGAGGCGTGTCGAGCGGCCGTTTTCCCGCCTCGCTGTTGGTTCTGCAGCTGCTGTTGGGATGCTGTTTGGATTTGGACCTTGCAACGGTGGGTTCTGAGTGCAGCAGGGTGCCATTGGGCAGAGAGGGCAGGGCTTCAGCAGGTTTTTCTTTGCCGCGTCTTGGGCTTGTTGAGCCGATTTTGGCTTGGGGTAGAGGTATGAGCTCTTTAACGGGCTCTTTGACGGGCTCTTGGAGGCGGATGAGGCCGTGTAGCAGGTGCGCTTTGCCATTCTGCATGTTTTCCAGAACGTTCTGTGCACTCTGGCGTAGCGGCTGAGGGTTGTTAGTGGGAGCGGGTGACGGAGACGGCGTTTCGGGCTTGACTGTTGCTGTTGGAGCTTCTCTGGCCTTGCTTTCCCTCTTTTTCTTCTTGGAGGAGGTTGTGTTGGTGGTGCTGGAGGAGTTGTGGAGCTGCTGCATCTCCTTCAGACGGAGCAGCTCCTGCTTAAGTGCTTCCTCCTCCTCCTCCTGGTGCCTCTGCTGTGCCTCCAGAAGCTGCTGTTGCTGCACCTCCCGCTCTCGCGCCTCCGCCTCCTGCCGGGCTTTTTCCTCTAGCTGAAAAGAGCAAACCATCTCAGTGATGACAAATATTATTCTGAGCAACACATTTTCAGGATGTGCTCACCAGTAGTTCTGGGCATGTACAGGTGGAAACACAGGCCCAGAAGGCTAGGTGAGGACACGCACTCCGAATAATTCAGATGGAGTATAAATCATCACTTGACGAATACGTGTATAATTACTGAATGGGTCTCATCTGTCACTATGCACAATTTGTTTTTAAACCCAACTTATTGGGTTAAAGTGTACTGTGTGTTTGAGTCTCATTAAAGTCTGTCATGTGCAAACCTGAGGTTTTGCTTCATTGATGAAGAGAGAGAGAAATAGCGAGAAAGATATAGATAGAGAGAGTGATCGAGAGACAGAAAGAGAAATATAGAGCTATAGATAGAGAAATAGAGAGATACAGAGAGAGAAACAGAGAGATATAGAGAAAGAGAGAGAGAAAGAAATAGATATATATATATATATATATATATAGAGAGAGAGAGAGATAGAGCGAGATAGATAGATAGAAAGAGAGAGATACAGAGAAAGAAACAGAAAGAGAGATATATAGAGAGAGAAACAGAGAAATATAGAGATAGATAGAGAAAAAGAAAGAAATAGAAAGACACAGACATAAATAGAAAGAGAGAGAAACAGAGAGAGAGAAAAAGAAACAGAGAGTGAGAGAAATAGATATATATAGATATAGATAGAGAAAGAGATACAGAGAGACAGACAGAGAAAGAAACAGAGAGAGAGAGAGATAGATACAGAGAGATAGATACAGAGAGATAGATATTTTAGTGATCCTGAGGGAGATGTGCAACATTTAATAATATATTGAACTTGTTCAGTACTTCATGTGATTTCTGTGAATGTTGAGTTTATCGTGCAGCACTTTGCTGCCTTTTTAATTTGCTTCGGAAGTTAAAGGTGATTTGACGTCTTCGTTTTCAGCACAACACTGAGGTCAAACTGCAAATAGCGAAATGTGGCCTATAGTCAGCCGACAAAGTGCCCTATATGGTAGATGGACCCCATAAAACGGCCCCTGAGCTTGGTGTCGTACTCCCTGTCCATCCTGACGGATCGTGTTTTTCTGTCTGTTTTTACCTTCTTCTGTTTGTGGCGCGCTCGTTTGGCCGCTTTGGCGCTGGAGGCGGGTTTGTTGCCGCCGCTGTTGATGAACTGCAGTAGATCCTCCACTTTGCGGTTGTCCTCCAGTCCGTCCCGCTCCAGCTCCTCCTTCTTGGGCTGTTCCTCTTTACGCTTGGTGAGACGCAGCCGGAGCTTCTCCCGCATCTCGGCATAGTTTCTACTAGTGGGAGCTGCGGGGGGCTACAAGCAAAACAAACAAAAAAAAATAAACATATATATATATATATATATATATATATATATATATATATATATATATATATATATATATATATATATATGTTTATTTTTTTTTTTTGTTTTAGTCAAAAACAAAACAAGTCAAAAATAAAAACGAAATCACAAAGATGTGTTTGGTTTTTTTATGTAAGCAGTAAGACAAATCATAAGACTGAATTATTGTCTGAAACAGCGTTTAAGGTCGAGTACGTAAGCTCCCTCACCCCTCCATGGCCAAAAAATTCACAGTAGCAGCAGTCGCAGTATTTTCCTTCCTTCTGATTGGTGGACGTGGAGGTGGAGGAGCTGTGTTCTGAACTGCTGTCTTCGTCCGGACTCTCTTCATAAGTCTGGTGCTCGTAGGCTCCGCCCCCCTCGCACCGGTGACCTTCGCAGTCCGGATCACTGCCGGGCAAACACCGCAGTGTCGTCATTTAAACTCACTGGTTATTCTGTAACTTAAGATTCAAGTCTTTCCCAACGCTAGAACGGTTTCACTCATCAAATAACTTACATTATGATATAATCACATAGCAGATGAAGAAGTTAAGGCTACCGGCCCAACGTCAGCACCTCAACGGTATGGGTATGGGTGCTGCGAGACCTTTAGAGAACTCCTAGGTCATGTTGGTACCAACAAAAGCAAACAACTAAAATCTCTGGCACTTCCTAGCTTTTACATAACGCAGCTATACAGAACAGCCCCACTGATGAAACGAAACAGGGTGGGCACACTGACCTGCACACACTGCTGGGCCCGCTGACTGGCCCCTCCGCCGAGATGGGCGGCTCCCCACCGGGCACACACAACGTCTGATGCGCTTCGAGGAAACCCGGGGCCGGAGCTGCTGTCTTTGTTAAGGGCTGAGCGGCCATGCTGGGGAGATGCGTGCTGGGGAGATGCGTGCTGGGGACGGGCGGGTGGGCGGCACTGCTGAAAGGGGGCAGAGACGCCAAACCGGTGGGGCTGTTTCTAGGAGCGATGGGGCCGGACTGTATATGGTCCTCTTTAACTATACTGTGGAATACTTCACCTGAGACGAGACAAAATGAAAATAAAAAATGATTAAATGCTAAGAATAAAGTCACGGTGCGACTGAAACAGATACGTACGGTTAAGTGATGACGTTTGTACCTAGCGCGGCGGCTCTTTTAGCTGAAGCGTGGATGTGATTGTTACTGGACTGGACAGTGGTGGCGGTGCTGGAGACCGAGGAGATGGCCGACGACGTAGCCATCACCACCTCGCCCGCCTCCATGAAGGCATCTTGGTAGTTGAACAGACACTTCTTCTTCTGAGGGACGCTCTTCTTCTCCTTGCCCTCGGGAGCCGGAAGGGACGAGGAGGAGCTAGAGGCGGAGTCTAATCCTAAGGGTACGTCAAGAAGAGTTACGTCAAGAAGAGTTACGTCAAGAAGAGTTACGTCAAGAAGAGGCACAAACTCCACAATAAACGAAAAGAAAAGAAAAAAAAAAAAGAGTGGGTAAGTGGTTAGTAATTATTTCATAAAGAATCAGGTTATAATCTTTGGCATTAAAAAAAAAAACTTTACAATCCATAAAAGGCAACATCTGCAGATATCTGGGCAGGAATTTCCTCACGTCGATGTGTAAAGAATGGGATTATCCTACCTACAACGCTGTGTGAATATTATATTTTAGAGGCATGTCTGTGCTTATGTATAACGTTAATGAGAGAACGCGAGGAGAAAGGCGACAGTCACCGGGTAGCGGCTCCTGCAGCAGTACGCTCGGGTTCCAGTTCTTCATCATGTGCGTGTCCCACAGGTTCTCGAATTTGAGTGAGGGACAAGACAGAGAAGCGCTCCAGTCTCCGGCTCCACTGCTGAAACAGCTTTGGTACACGTGCTCAGGCAGAGCCGGGCTGAACACCTGCTGCTGCTGCTGCTGAACTCCTGTGTGATTGGATACCGGTGCTGGCGGGAGAGTCTACAACACACACAAACGCACGCACACACACGTACACACATGCACATTAGCAACATATTAATAATAAAATATTAATGAATACTTTTTTTTTTTTTTAAACAAGACGTATTTCTCACACCAGAAGTTCAACAGCAAAAATACGAACATAATAAGTCACAGTAATTAAAAGGGACAACATCTAAAATAATATCTAAATAAAGAGGGGGAAAAAACTAAAGAAAATCAGTTCTCAGTTACTTTACATTTATAACACTTTGAAGACATTATCCGTAAATCATTAACTCTTCAAAGGAGTACTGTCTCTGTCGGTCTTTCCAAATCTCTGTCTGTCTGTCTGTTCATATCTCTGTCTGTCTCTCAGTGCCTTTCCTTCCATCAGTGTGACTTTGTTGTTGTTTTTTTTAAATAATTTTAAAATGTGATTTAAAAGGAATCTCTTTATGGAGCACTTGAACTTTTACATATCAGTGCAGCTGAAATAAAGTTCCTGTTTAATGCTTCAGAGAGCTGAAACCATGATAAAATGGCACCACCTGCTGGTAGTGAGGTCACAATGCAGTAGTGCAAATGCATTTACACAGTGTGTGGGTGTGTGTGAGAGAGAGAGACGAGAGAGAGAGAGCGCGCGAGAGAGACTAGAGAGAGAGATCGAGAGAGAGAGAGAGACTAGAGAGAGAGACTGGAGAGAGAGAGAGAGGCTAGAGAGACACTGGAGAGAGAGAGAGAGAGAGGGAGGGAGAGAGACTAGAGAGAGGCTAGACAGAGAGAGAGAGAGACTGGAGAGAGAGAGAGAGAGAGAGAGAGAGACAGAGACAGAGAGAGAGACAGAGAGAAGGAGAGAGAGGCTAGACAGAGACACAGAGAGAGAATGAGAGAGT
Organism: Ictalurus furcatus; assembly: GCF_023375685.1. Lineage (NCBI taxonomy): Eukaryota > Metazoa > Chordata > Actinopteri > Siluriformes > Ictaluridae > Ictalurus > Ictalurus furcatus. The sequence continues at coordinate 33,088,797 of NC_071257.1, read as the reverse complement.
GATAGAGAGAGACGAGAGAGAGGGAGAGAGAGCGACAGAGAGAGACGAGAGAGAGACAGATGGCATGATTTTTATTCGAGGATAATAAGTTTTGGCCTCCTTAATTGAACATAATCTGTTCCGATTGGTGAACCGAGACCGATTCTGATGCTTTCAGTCAGATGATGATTTGATTTATTTATTAAGACTTTAATTCTGTTCGTATTTCACAGTTAAAGGACACACTCGAGTTCACAACTGGCACCATTCTCAAAAAAAAAAAATTTTTAAAAATGCAAACAAAAAGATACACATGATGATAACAGGTTAGAAAATAACCGACACGCGCCGACAGTCTGCGAGTGTGTGTCATGTGTGAGTGTCTGACCTTGCTGTGTGAGAGGGGAGGGCTGGAGTACAGTGTGGGCAGCAGCGGCCGGGGCAGATGGGGCAGGTTGTGCATGGGCAGGTGGCCGTGGATGTGGGGGTAGAGGTGGAGCGCAGGGTGAGCTGGACTCTTGTCTGTAAAGAACTGATGGGGTGCCGTGTGCAGGTGCCGAGGAGGCAGAGCGGCGGTGCCCAGTCCTGCTGTACCGCCGTCCACACCGCCCTGGTTACACACGTGACACTCACACGGGTGCTGCACCTGCTCCACCTTAACATGGAAACACAAAACATCCATGGCACTTGTCTAGATTAAGATCTCTATTTATACTGTAACTACATGCCACCGCTACCATCAAATTATTTGGACATTTTATCCGAGTCCATGTTTAAATATTATACGGATAAAAATATGATGTCATTCCGTAATGAATAAAAAAAACCTGTGGTACAAGAGAAATTAACTACTTCGTACATGCTGTTATAGGAAAATTTTGGCGTTAAATAGCTACATCATTTAAGCCTTTGTCAGAAACAAAAAAAATAAACATAACAAAAATCATTTAAATAGTTTAAAGACATACCTGTGTATGTGTGTAAGAAGGAGGAGGACTGTCTCTTTTCCCACAGGAGAGCTCCCCCTGCTGGCCTGAAGGCTGAGTGCTGCTCTCACCCCCCCCTTCCTCCTCATCTCCCTCAGAGGAACTGCTGCTGCTCCCTCGTGGAGACTACACCAGAGAGCGAGAAAAGGAATCAAACTGCAATGCTCTAGGACACTAGGAGTATGCACAATCAGTTACGAGAGAACGACATTTCCTTTCGATTAAGCCGTACAGACTTCGTCTTGCGTTAATGTAGGCTTTTATCGTTGCTTTTTTTTAGCTCGGTGCAAAAAAAAAAACAAACAAACTCTGTAATCTTGACGTCAGTGAATTAGTTCGTCGCTCAGTGAGATCTTAAACTGCTCTGGCTTTTGCGAATATTTCTCGTCATAAAAGCCCTAGAGCAGTGGTTCTCAAACTGGGGCGATCGGAAGGGGTTGCGCAAAACACAGACAGGGCGTCATTTGGGGACGCGGTGTATTTTATTGCTTTTCAAATAGAATGTGTTTAAATGAAAAACCCCGCATGCCCTCTCCCTCTGTATCTTCTTTTTGCTGGGGAGAGGCGGAGCTTAGCCTGCCTTCAATCCAGCTGTCAATGCAGACGACCGACTTAGCGACTTTTCAGACCCCTTCAGTGAATTTTTTTTGGCACCTTAGCGACCAAATATCCCCAGTACTGTCCTGCAAGCGCGAGGCCTCGCTTTCCCGCTGCACTCACACCTCTCTCTGCGTCTGCTCTGTGCTCTGTTCAGTGAGGGTCCGAGAGCCGGAGATTTAACAACGTCATGGATAACGAGACGCGCCCTTCGTCCGAGTTTACATCGTTCGTATGTGAATGTTTTTAGAACGCCAGACGAATGTTTTACATGTAAAATAGTCCACGTTGTTACAGCCTAGTTCTCTTGTTCAAAGCCGTTTCGGTGCTCAGAAACATTTTCGACTTCCAGACCTGTCCGTTATATAGTTTTATAAAACTAATTTAAAAAAAGAAAATCACAAAAGTTATGAAAAGTAATTAAAAAAGTACCAAAGCAAAAAAATCTATCAATCAGAACTAGTTTATAGGTATATAAATATATATATATATAGATATATATATAGATAGATAGATAGAGTTTATATAAAATAGATAATCATTATACCTGGTCTCTTCCAATATGGGGGTTGGGGGGATGTGACACATGCTAGGGGAGGCTTGGGGGGGCGTTAGTTTCAAAAGGTTGAGAACCTCTACCCTAGAGCACATCTGTGGACAGGGGTCATGAATTCACAGACTACCTACATAAAGCTGACACAAAGTGAAAGGAAATAACGTCTTTTCGGATAACACGTCCTTCCCCCTTTAGAGAATTATCTGCGCGTGATATGACTGGTGTTTTAGCGCAAAGCGAGTGGATCTCGACTGCTCCGGCGTGAGTGGAGATCCCTCCTCCTCCTCCTCCTCCACCACGTCTACTCCTTCTCGTTAATAATTTGCATGCCAGAAATTCCCTTCCAATATAAGTCAAGAGTGAAGACAAACTATTTCAGATATTTGACCCTGACCGGATCAATTCATCTCCTGGTTTCAAATCACGATGACATATATGCACAGTAAATCAGGGCTGTGCGATTGATCGGATTTTCCATTTCAATTTCGATCATGGCCTCCGACGATTCCGAAGACGAAATAATCGAGATGATGTCGGCCCCTCCCTAAAAGCCCGAACTCGCTCCCCACGGGGTTTTTAGTTCAGCTCGAGCTGAGATGACAGAAAGACAGAGAGCCATTAGTCGACGAGAAAGATAAAACCGTTTCGGCCAAATGCAAACACTTTGGTTTCGAGGAAATAACGTTTGGTATCGTCGGAAAGCTCGTTTCGTCTAGCGTCACGACAGCTGGCCTGAATACGCTCGTTTCCTTTCTAGAGCTCACTAATGGTGAGAAACTACCGGCTGATCCAAACCAGGAGACGGTTTAAAGTTCATTTCTGGCGATGCGATACGATTCGCCGAAGCACGTCACGTGACCTGCTCCGCTCGCTTACAGGAGAGACATACAGTAAAAAGAGATACACTAATGTAACAGCTCCATAGCATGAATAAGTAAGGAAAGCACGTGTAGAGGCATAGTGATCTAATTTATCTTTATTTTTATGCAAGTACATTTATTTATTTTTTTTTAAAAGTTCCCCAACCCCCAAACCACCGATTGTGCCAGCTCTGGAGATGTTAAAGAGGTGTATATACCTAAATATACAGGTAGCAGTAATTGTTTATAATGTTAAAAAAAAAAAAAAAAAAAGCACTTCCTGGAAATAAAGCAAAGTCATCAGTAAGGTATACGTTTCTTTCCTTTTCTTTTGGTACTTACTTTACAACCAGTTCGATCAGAAGTACTCCAAGCGCTTACGTCACCGAGTACATATTTAGAAACGTGATGTGAATTCGATCTCGCGTTACAGTTCCAATAACGCTCCTCCTGTAGACCGAAAGCGTGAACAAATCAATAAAGATAAACGCTAGTATCGACTCGCTAACCACGGTCCAGTCAGAGAGGAGTCTCTGTAGCAGAAATGAAGAACGCTTTCTTCCTCAAGGTAAAAATCTATAATGTGATAAACCGATTTGGACACACGACGAGCGCAGCACTCAGTTATGCTCAGAATACTTTACAGGTATGAACGGACGTGCTGCGTCCCAGTTCGCCCGCTATCCGTCCTAAATAGTATTAGAATTAGCGCGTTCCCGAATCGAGCTATGTTGAAATGAGGGTTCCAAAGGTAAGTAGTACTCCCGGATGGTCTAATATCTCCGGTAGATTTTCGAAGTATGGATCCGTGGACGCTTTTTCAGCTCATATCGGGCACAACTCTCTGCATGAGGGAGGAGGAGGAGTTTTGTGACCGAATTCAAAGCTGAAAAGGGTTCCGATTTGTTATGTAAGGAGTAAACGTGAGGAAACGCGGCCCACCTCGTGTTTGAGCACCGTGTTCTCTCCTCCTCCGTTGAGCTGAGCGTGCAGGCCGTTCATGCTCGCCACCACTCCGGCGTCCTCGTACCTGCTCAGGGGGTAGATGGATGGCAGCGCAGGCACTTCGTCAACGTCGTCGTCGTCGTCGCTGCCACTTAAGAGAACAAAAGGACGTGATGACAGGAACTAACTTTCCTCACGGACGACTCGACTTGACTCGCCTTCGATCGACCATGTCGAGCGTAAATACAAACAACTGAAACGTATGACGTGCTGCTCATGAATAAATTTGGCATACGGCTGGTGGGATAAGAAGAACAAAACACTTCGGGAGTGAACGGCACTAGCTGCTTAAAGGCTAACTAGTCGACCTGGGAGCTAAGGATCTCACAACGTGACTCACAACGTGGGTGCTCCGTCTTGGGGCAGGAGGAGGCGCGGGTGCTGCTGGACGGTGATCGGGGAACTGGAGGCGGATCCGGAGCCGGATCCGGAGCCAGAGCCGGAGCTTCCTGAAGACATGCTCGGAGGATGAACCTCGGACAGGTAGTCTCGAGGAGGCTCCGCCTGCAGTGGCAGCTTCAGGTGAAGCTCCTCCCCGACCGGGGCGTCCATGATGCCGCACGTGAGGATGTGAGAGAGGCTGCAATCGTCACACGTGCACCTGGTGAACAGACAGACACAAAGGGTGTGAGAAGACCTGGGGAAAGAAAAGAAAACGTTTCGAACTGACGTGACATTCGGTTAAAATGTCACGTCAACGACGTGAAGAAAAACCCGACTGCACAGTGGAGAAGCTTCCAAATTACTGTCCTAGACTGCCGCGATTACTCTAGCTACGGACATGGACGTGTCGAACACGTGAGCCGCTAACAGCTACGTTGTCCGCGAAGCCTGAACGTCACCTTCTCCGATAGTTGCAGTTGGGACAGTCTGGAATGCTGAGCCGAGACGACAGCATCTGCTTGACCGTGTCCGTGAAGGTGCAGTCTCCTGCTAGAGACTTCTTACTGTTCTGTAGGAACTGTTACACACAAACGGGAAAAATAACGTTACCGTACACGTTTAAATGACGAGCCATTTATTTTCCGTTCAAGGCGTCTGCGTAACGTTTTTAATTTAGGAGACGAAGACGCACGGAGTTACCTGCTCCTCGAAGAACCTTCTCTGTTTGAAGATCTCGCCGTCTTCTTTAAGCATCCGCTGCTTAGTTCTTAAAGACATCTGGCATGAAAGAGGGAGGAAAATCGAGTTTAGACAACGGCGTGCAAGGCGAACGTGACTTATAATAACGAACGAAAAGACGCCAAACGAACAGAGAACATCTCACGTTTTTACTGATTAGAGACTTGTGTGGCTCGGTGCGCTGATTCGTGAGGTTCTGGCCTTCCACTTTGAAAAGCAACTGGAAATCAGAAAGAGAGACAGCGAATGAATGAAAGATTAGATAAGAAAAGGTATATCAGATTTTGTTAGGTGGATAGCAGCTAATTCAGGAATTAAACCCAGCCTGGACCGACATTCCAAACAACTGGTATGATCTACTGATAAGCCAGACAGTCGTAGACATGAAGTTCCTAGCTGTAGAACATCTCCCCTTGCTAGTAAAGGACCAGTCTTTTTCATTATAAAAGCTCCCAATGAGCTAGAACCTTTTCCAAATAGTCACGCTAAAGCAGGGGTGGGCAATCTTATCCGGAAAGGGCCGGTGTGGGTGCAGGTTTTCATTCCAACCAAGCAGAAGCCACACCTGAGTCTATTGAAAGCCAAGATCGACTGATGAAACAGGTGGAATCAGGTGTGGCTCCTGCTTGGTTGGAATGAAAACCTGCACCCACACCGGCCCTTTCCGGATAAGATTGCCCACCCCTGCACTAAACGGATAATCTCCCGGACAGATCAAATATAACGGCTCCCCGAGTGTCTAGGCCTCACTTTTCACTCTCTGCTGGTGCAGCGTAATGTGTTTACTGGGATTTCACCTCCACAGACAGACGGTTTATGACTAGAGATCGACCGAATTGTTTTTATATAACCGATACGTACGTACATATATATATATATATATATATATATATATATATATATATATATATATATATATATATATATAATATGTATATATTTAAAAATAACAGTACTGTCAATTTCACTTCCACCTTGCATACAAAAACAAAACAACTCTGAAAGAGTGCAAAAATTAAAGCACACTGTTACTAAAGTGTCTTTTGTTTTTTAAACAATTTACTTGTTTTCTAACAAATAAACACCAAAAAAAAAAAAACACAGCACTGTGATGGTGGTCCTGCGCGCAATTCTCGAAACGCTCACAAGATGGCGCCATTTAATCGGTGGATACGATATTACAAAACCGATATCCGATTATGGAAAAATGCTTGAAAGCGCACCTATAATGGTTTTGAAACGTGCCGAATTTTGATTTAGAGGTCTCGTACAATAGATTCACATGCATCCGAGGTCAAAAAACACTTAATGTACTCATAATTGCTCAAAAACGACTCGTTGTATGAGCCGTTCTAAAGGATTCGTTCTAAACTCCTCCTTTCAGACAGCATACTCTGTTCTGGTTGGTCAGAGGTCCCAGTTTGTTCTGATTGGTCTACCGCTATCAGTGTGTTTCAAAAAGGAAACGCCCGCTCCTGTAATGAGTTTCAGCTCCTTCTGTCTGATGAAGACCAGCTTTTTGTTATAAACCTACGTAGTTTATTACAGGAAGTAAGTCTGGAATCACTAACGACTCGTTTCAGCTGTTCAGAATTGGCTGACCGGCTTGTTGCTAACAAAAGGAGGACAGGGAGGAGGCGAACAGGGAGGAGGCGAACAGGGAGGAGGCGAACAGGGAGGAGGCGAACAGGGAGGAGGCGAACAGGGAGGAGGCGAACAGGGAGGAGGCGAACAGGGAGGCGTCCATGCCCCCCCCACCCATCTTGTAGCTAGAACTGTGCATGATGTCATTCCAAGCTCTGAGTTCCCACTTCCAAAGGTACAAATCTATAGTATCTAGCTGAGATTATTCACTGATGCAAAGGGCATACACTGGGTTTTTGTTTGGGAAGTGCCATTCTTGTTGCCCGCGCCTGGTGTCTTTCGACATTTCACTGCAGTAGGTTGCATCAGTTATTTTAGTTGCAGAGTATAATCAATGTCAAGCTTGGCAGACTCCATTCTGCTTATCCCAGGGGATTTTACCACAGCGCACCTCAACCATAAACTACCTAAATACATACAGAAAATGATTTGTGCCACTCAAGAAAGCAATTCACAGACCCACTCGCTGATCCACCTCATTAAAATCTGCTAAGCATTTGGTTAGCACAGCCTCTGCAGGGCTGTTTTTACTGCACAGACCGGAGTGCTTGCGAACTTGCGGCCACAGGTCTGGAGGCGTGTAGCGTCTGTTGTTGTTGCTGTACTGCGATGCCAGCCCGAAACGTTGCATGAATGTTAATAGTTCGTTACAGGAGAACGCGTAAAGCAGCTTTTTATGAGCTTTACATGCTCTGACAAAAGCAAACAGAAGACATGCTTTCATAGAGGCGTCGTCCATGTTTGTTTGTTTTCTGCTTCGCACGTGCCAAGGGTGGGGGAAATGACCTTATTACGACTTGCAAATTTCCACTTACTGTACAAGCCACCTGAAGGCACGTATTAAATGACCTCCTCCGGCACTGTTGGATAAATAAAACCTGCATCCTCTCAGAAACAAGAAGCGCTAAAGTGCTCCACCTGCTCGTCCACGTAGTCGTCTATCCTCTTTCTGCACTCCGTCCACTCCGCCGCTACGGCCTTCATCTCCTGCTCGAGGGCGTGTAGACTGTCCAGCAGCGCCTTGTACATGTCCTCACTGTACGAGTCGTGCGACGCCGTGCCCTGCCTGGATCGCAGAAACAAAAAAACGCTGTGATTTTAATCTAAAACGCAACCTGACGGATTAACAAACCCGACCAACACGGGTCGGCCGTGTACGAGCGGCGCGTACTTGAGCTGGGCGACGAGAGCCGGCAGGCTGCCGTGCAGGATGGGCTCGGAGAACACCAAACTCTCAAACAGGTGCTTGTTGTGGAGCTCCCACGTCACCTGGAACTTCTTAAGGTGCTCGTTCTCCTGCGGCACAACAGCGAGGGCGATTCAAAACGTTTACAGAGAGGAAGACATGACGCACTGCGTTATAAAACTGAAAGTTGATCAACGGACAGGAAAAAATGTTTTACACGTATATAAACGAATACACACTTACGGTCAAAAGTTTGTGGACGCTCGACTGAAATGTTTTCTCGTGATCTCAAAAACCTTTTGATCTGAAGGCGTGTGATTAAACGTGTGGAATCGGTGTCGTAGACCAAAATATAATCGTGCCGACGTATTCGTTTCTTTCATTAGGAAACGAACATTTTATTTACAAAAAAAAAAGAATACATTTCTGGAAATTCTAGACAAAAAAACGGCGTCTACTTTAAGATGCTAAAATATTAAATTATTTTTTGCTTTTTTTTTTATCACGACATAATTCCCATAGTTCCATTTGTGTTACTCCAGAGTTTTGATGACTTTATTATTATTCTAAAATGTAGAGGGGTAAATAAAAATAAAGAATGAGTGTGTCTAAACTTTTGACCGGTAGTGTGTGTGTGTGTGTGTGTGTGTGTATATATATCTATATATATATATAAACTGTAATAACTGCACTTACAAATGCAAAGCTGCTGTACCGAATGATCATAATAACACACAACAGTGTATTATGGGTATTGTATGTAATCACCCACTCCATTACGTACATGGATATAATTACGTACGTGAATATAATTCCCTAAATCCATCTGTACAGCTTTAATCATCGTCAATATTGAAAGAGTAGCGTTCTTACTTAAAGACAGGCTCATAAAACTAGCCAGTCAATTAAAAAATGATAATACGCACGGTCCCAAAGCGGCTTTACAGAAATCCGTGTCTAAACAAACTGAATAAATAAATAAGTAAGTAAATAAATAAAACAGAATGGGAAATTTTTTGAGAGAGTTAAAAGAGATTATCTATGAACATCCGAAACAGACCAGCGTGAGCAGGAAGCTGCTGATGGTCCTGGCTGCCTGGCAGAGGGCGCTGTACTCCTCCAGGAGCAGCGAGATGAACTGGTGCGCCTGTGGAGGGCCGTGAGTGGCCCCTGGGCCTTCGGGTCCCGCTGACAGGTGCTTCAGGAGCCGGACCTTCATCTCCAGCACGTATTCCCTGGCCTGCTGCTCCAGCCGCTGGTACAGCTGGTACGGGTCCTTCTCACACAGCCTGGCCATGGGGAAAATCAACAAGCCAGACTATTCGATTACCAGTGGACTAGGGAGTAGTGTGAAAAAGCAGACACAGAACAGGGTGAAGGTTATGAGTACGGGCTACCGTGAGGTAATTCGAGTAAATGTTAAACATAAAAACATTCTCACACGCAGTGGTCACGATTGTCACCTCTTACGCCGAGTACAAGCAGTAGGCCTTTTTGTGTTTACATTAAAAAATAGAAAAATCTAATCATGATCACGACACTACACTAATCATGTGCAATCAGATGTTTGGTAGATGTAGGAGGTTTTTTTTTTAAAAAACTATTTGTACTATTTTTATAATTACGCACGTATCGGGTTTTTATTGACTCTGCTGTACATGAACGTACATAAACACTTCCTGTCAAAAGTCTGTGGACGCTCGACTGAAATGTTTTCTCGTGATCTTAAAAAGCTTTTGATCTGAAGGTGTGTGATTAAACGTGTGGAATCGGTGTCGTAGACAAAAATATCGTCGTGCCGACGTGTTCGTTCCTTTCATTAGACTAAAACGAACATTTTATTAACAAAAAAAAATACCGTTTTTAAACGGACGACTCGGAGGGAAATATTTTCCGGAAAGCAGCCGATAACAGTCCGGCGTCGGTGGGAACTCCTTTTAATCCTGTTTAAAAAGCATCTCGGGGAAATTCCTCAAGAAATCGGGTGAGAAAACGCCGAGAGTACATTTCTGGAAATCTCTAGACAAAAAGGACGTCTACTTTGAAGATGTTAAAATATTAAATTAGTTATCACGACATAATTCCCATAGTTCCATTTGAGTTCCTCCAGATGTTTTGATGACTATTATTATTATTCTAAAATGTGGAGGAAATTTTTATTTTTTTTAATAAAGAAAGAATGACTGTGTCTAAACTTAGCGTATTGTATACGGACGCTCCAAGCAAGAATGAGACTTTTATTTGTAATTTTTTTTTTTCTTTTTTTTTCTTTTTTTTTAAAAACACCAGTGTTTTAAATCACAGGAGAAATAAACGGAAACTTGAGCTTCCACCTAAAGAGATCGAAGCGGAAAAGGAAAGGGAGAAAAAAATCAAAAATAAGAGAAAAAAAAATGTAGTGGGACGACGTGGAAGCTGCCTGTGATCTGCTGTAATATAAAAGGAATAACACACTTCATGGCGTGCTGTTATAAGAAAATAAATCAACTTAAGGATAGTAGCAGTGAGTCTGCTTCACGTCCAGCTGCGTCAGATCAGCTTTATTCCTTCACTTCTACAGTAAAGTATTTCATTCATAGAAAAATTTATATTGCTCAGAAAATATTCAGACAAAATGTCCTTTTTTTTTTTTTTTTTTTTTGCCTGCACTGAATATCTCCCTCTGAACTGAGCTAGAACATGCGTCTGAGACGGAGACAGCACCTGTCCACCAGCTCCTTCATGCTCTCCTTGTCCCGGTTTAGAGGCTGGTCCTGGTCGTCGGCCAGCGGCGTGCCGGTCTGCCGGTAGATACAGCGCACCAGGTAGCGCACCTCGGACCAGTGATTCTGCAGCTGCTGAGACTCCCGCTCCGACTCCGCCGTGATCTCCCTGAGGAGCGGAAGCACCAACGTTTCATTCATCAACACCGTTAACCGCACTTAAATTCCTGCCGCGTCATCGTCACTTTATCGCTTCGTTACACGGACGGATTCATGGTTTACCGACCGATCTAACCGTCGTCGAAGTGAACCGGACTGGACACGCAATTCTCCATCACAAGGTTTCATCATAATCGCATGCTTTCGACTTTAAAATCCACGTCTAAAAACGACGCTCGAGGTTAAAAGTGTTGGGTTTTCTAGAACGGCGGCTCTGAGGGTAGCTCGTTTCTATAGCAACATCTCGTTCATTCACGGGGACTTGTTTAGCGGATTCTCCATATAATCGAAGACTGATACGAAAGGTTATTTAATAAAGAAAGGTTTTGTGTAAGGAGACGTGTTTCTGAACGTTTTCGGAAGGAGTCGGCATCTGTAACGATCTACGAGTTTTCCATCACGGGAAAGCCTTATCTTTAAGTGAGGGGGTGGGAGAAAAGAAGAAGAAGAAGAAAAAAAAGAGAGATGGTGGTGAGAGACGTAACTTCTTCCTTGGACGTTCCACAATAATTAAATGATTAAACGATAAAAAGAGCAACACGATGATCGTTTATAGAATATAAATTACGATCCCTGGCTAGAAGAGTTTTATTAGCTACATAATGTACATGTACACATTAATACCTATTCCTAAAAAGTAGGATTCATGCTCCTACTGCTAACTACAGTCTCCCCCGTAGAGACTGTCTCATTATAACGCAAGAGTAAAATGGCTCCAATAATAATAATAATAATAATAATAATAATAATAATATTGTGCATGCTGAATATTACAGCGTATAAATGTAACCCCATAAGTGTTTACTTTTGGTTTGAGTGGTTTGAGTGGTGTGTGTATAAGTGGTCAGAGGTTGTGTCTGTTAAGCTCCTGTACCTCCTCTCGCTGCACGCCTCACAGCCGCACACGGTGTCTGTGGAGAGCGGCGTGCTGAGGTCCGGTGTGGGTAAAGTAGGAGCGCCGACCATTAGCCTAGCATTGGGGCCTGCCGAGTCCTGGCTTAATCCACCATTACCCATGGGCATGCGTAACAAAAAGTCCTGACTCTGCAACGAGAGAGAGAGAGAGACAGAGAGAGAGAGAGAGAGAGAGAGAGAGAGAGAGACAGAGAGAGTGAGTGAGAGTCTATTACAGAGCTATGTGTGTGGATGACATTCCTTACAAAATGGGTGTGGAAAAGCAAGGCGGATACAGTGACGAGAGCAAACCACGTTAACATACGTAGGCGGGATAAACAATCATTAGACTCAAAATGTCAGGAAGGAAATAAATAAATAAATAAATAAATAAAAACACTCAAACAAATCATTTCCCGCTACAAAGGGATTCATGTTATGATTTTAAGACTAAGCTTTATATACAGCTGGAGCTAGGACACGGTTACTGTAGGGGTCTGTATCGTGGTACAGCACAATACTGACCAGGTCATTTCTTATTTCTTCTTTAGAGAGAGATAAACAAGCACACGCTAAACGGATCGGGACGTACCATCGAGGTCTGGTCAGAGGGGGGCTGCCGCTCGTCCTTCTCTACAGTGCGTTTGCAGTCGGGGCAGACGTAAAGGGGCAGCTGGAGGGCGCTGGAGGATTTGGGCGACTGGCCCGTGCCGTTCTGACCCGAGTCCTGCGAAACGGCGTCTTTGCGCTCGCTGCGACAGAGCAAGCAGCGATCACCCGTGGTGTACGGCGCCCTCTGGTTCAGGCCGAACGTGAACGGGGTCTGAGAGACAGACGGAGAGAGAGAGAGAGAGATAAAGAAAGATAGAGACAGACAGAGAGAGAGAGATAGAGAGAGAAAGAGAGAGTGAGACAAAGAGTGAAAGATAGAGAGGTAGATGGATAGAGAGAGATACAGGCAGAGAGAGAGAAAGAGAGAGAAACACACAGAGAGAGACACACAGAGAGAGAGAGACACAGCGAGAGAGAGAGACAGAGAGAGAGAGACACACACAGAGAGAGACACAGAGAGAGACAGAGAGAGTCACAGAGAGAGAGAGACAGAGAGAGACACACAGAGAGAGACACACAGAGAGAGACACACACAGAGAGACACACACAGAGAGACACACACAGAGAGAGACACACAGAGAGAGACACACAGAGAGAGACACACACACAGAGAGAGAGACACACACACACAGAGAGAGAGACACACACACACAGAGAGAGAGACACACACACACAGAGAGAGAGACACACACACACAGAGAGAGAGACACACACACACAGAGAGAGAGACACACACACACAGAGAGAGAGACACACACACACAGAGAGAGAGACACACACACAGAGAGAGAGACACACACACAGAGAGAGAGACACACACAGAGAGAGAGACACACACAGAGAGAGAGACACACACAGAGAGAGAGACACACACACACAGAGAGAGACACACACACACAGAGAGAGACACACACACAGAGAGAGACACACACACAGAGAGAGACACACACACACAGAGAAACACAGAGACACACACAGAGAGACACAGAGACACACACAGAGAGACACAGAGAGAGAGAGACACACACACACACACAGAGACACAGAGAGAGAGACACACACAGAGAGAGAGAGAGACACACAGAGAGAGAGAGAGAGAGAGAGAGAGGGGAAAAAGGGTTAGGGCTGGGAGATACTAATAATAAATAAATAGTTTTTTTTAACTTTATGAACGATTCTTCATTATGATTTAAAAACGTTTGTTGTTCTTACATAATGAATTTGTGATTAAATTGTGTATTTTTTTTTTTTTTTAAATTTGTATTTATTAGACCGAACTTTGGAAAATGCAAATATACTAACAGCGCCATCTACAGCAAACAGTGCAAACAATGGTTCTTTAAAAAAAAAAAAAAAAGGTTCTTTTCAAACCCAAATGTCTTCGGTGTACAGCACAAACAAATGAACTGTCCATGCCGTTCCAATAGTTTCGGAGGGGACTGTATGGCAGGTGTACCTGATTAAATTTCAGTTCAGAAGAGAGACAGTGTTTTTGTTTTTTAATTCACTATCGGTACAGAATAACCTGGAAGAAACAGTATGTAGAGCATGGAGAGAAAAAAAAAAACAAAGATTAAGCTGTTAGCAAAAGTTTATTAAGTCAGTGAGAAAACACGTTCGGAAAATTCCGGTCCGGATTGCTTGCGTTCGGCTGTCAGTCATTTTTTAAACACTATTTGGGCCACGTGAGATACAGGGGGCGGAGCTTCGTGAACATGGGTGGTAGGTAATCGTTCAAATGTCGAACCATACCTAATCTTGGCGGAAGAAAAAAATGTATAAAATAAAAAATTCCTAATCCACCCATGTACACAAAGCTCCGCCCTCAAAACTGAGCTGAACTAGAGTTCGACTGTCGCGATGATCTCGGACATTCAACTGCTTGGAAGCCAAATCACAGCTCTATAAACACGCAACGTCTCCTCATAATCATTTAGGACGTGAAGAGGCGTCGGGGGCGTGGCCGATCCAAATCCAAACAAACAAAATAGGGTGGGGTTTTTCGGCCGCAGCGAGAGCGTGAGAGGTCAAAGATGCAAAACTGAGTGTAAAGAGAAAAGTATGAGGCTTTCGGCACCAACGCTGCGACAAAAGTAAACGTCCGTGATCCTAGGAACACCTCATGCAAACACGGAGATTTGCTGATTACCTGAAGGACTCCGGAAAAGTCGGAGTTCACAGGGCCTTCGGAAAACTGGGGCGTACCGTTACCTGGGACCTGGAAGAGACCATGCATGTCAGAAACTGCATCTCACTCTCACTATCTCTCTCTCACTCACTCTCTCGCACTCAGAGACACAGGAAGTACTCTTCAGAAAGCCAACTGCAGTGTGGAATCCTATTATAGTTGCTATATCAACAACAACAACAACAAAAATAAATAAATAGATAAATAAATGACAGAACATGCATGTGTGTGTGTGTGTGTGTGTACAGGGAATTCAATTTAAGGAAATGAGGTAATCAGCTTGCTTTATTTAGATGTACACACTACTACACCAGGTATTGTGTATTTCCCAGCATGCCTCTGTGCAACGTACAGAAAGGAAAAGGAAACTACGAGACGAAACATTCGTACATATATCCATTCAGTCACATGTCTACTGTTGGGCACCGCCCCTCACGCTCTACCTTTCCGGCACTACAAATGAGACGAAAGCGTGGAGAAGGCAGGTTATAGTCTCTCTCGCGCATCATTTTTACGTTACAGATTTAACAAAAGTCCTGCGAAAGCCGAAGACCGAACTGAAGTCAATAAATGTTTTTGTTTGTTTTTTTTTCTGAGAAGGTGGATCGAAAACATTAGCGCTGTAAACAGAAACAGAATCTGTGACCGCCCATGTGTTTAAAATCCCCGGCTTACAATCTGAAGTGGTTGATTTTTTTGTTTACAGCACGGTGTGGTACACTGTAATTCTGGAATCTGATTGGTCAGAAGGCGTGAGCGGCTCAGGTTCACAGTAATGCGCTCGTTCCGATACGTTATTGTTTCTATAGTAACAGCTGGTACACGAGGACTCGTACGGCGGACACGCCACGTAAGCTAATAATAAACTGATTGTTTTTTTGTAGTTGTTTAACAAAGAAAAAACACGCATTGTTGACGTTTACTTGACGTTTATGGAAGGAGTCTACAGTGTCAGCGATTTGTAACAGTCAAAGATTCACAGCTCAGGAAAGTCTTCAGGACAGATGAGGTGACGCTCTCTGGTTTCTCGGTAAAATGACGAGCGGGGTTTTTTGAGAGGAGGAGAGACAGATAGAGAGAGAGAGACAGATACAGAGAGCGAGAGAGAGAGTGAGAAAGAGCAAGAAAGAGCGAGAGAGAGAGAGAGGGTGAGAAAGAGCAAGAAAGAGCGAGAGAGAGAGAGAGAGTGAGAAAGAGCAAGAAAGAGCGAGAGAGAGAGAGAGGGTGAGAAAGAGCAAGAAAGAGCGAGAGAGAGAGAGGGTGAGAAAGAGCAAGAAAGAGCGAGAGAGAGAGAGGGTGAGAAAGAGCAAGAAAGAGCGAGAGAGAGAGAGAGAGAGAGAGAGAGAAAGAGCAAGAAAGAGCGCGAGAGAGAGAGAGAAAGAGCAAGAAAGAGCGCGAGAGAGAGGCTGGTGAAGGAACGAGTGTCTATCGCAGCTATAACGTAAGTGATAACAGGAACGGATGTGTCTCTCGGACGTTCCGGAACATCTCATGGTAATTATAACCATTACAGCTATCAGCGGAAGAACACTGCACACCACACTGTGAGGTGAAAATAATGCGTAATAAGTTGTGATTTACTCGGTAAATCATTTATATTTCTTCTCGTCCCCTTTCTCAACAGCTGAATAACGACATAAACGCAGGTTTTAAAAACCGGACTCGCTCACCACACGGCCTTGTATTATTTGATCATACAGTGACACCTCTGCAGCATTTTTCCAGAAACTCGTTCCGAACCGCTAAAACACTGCAGGGTCTGTATATCCACCCTGTAGCCCGGCGGTTCCCGAACCCCGACCTAAATCGATCGGAGAAGAGGAACAGGAACGATCTGGAAATTGGCGCGGTCGGTACTAGATGTAGTCGTAGAGAGAAAGACCCCCAGACCCCCCCTCCTCCCAATCCTGAATGAACAGACAACCGCGATAAACGTTCGAAAGAAAAACTCCAGCAAATACAGGAGCCTTTAAACTGAGAAGAAGACAGTGCGTGTGAGGACAGAACCCCACACCGACTCCGCTACATGGAGAATAATAATCACACACTCGTCCGTTTCCTTTCCTCTGTATCCGTGCGCTTACACGGAGAAATACCACGCCGTGCCTTATTACATTACGCTAGCGGCCACTGCTCGGGTTCTGGGCGAGCCAGACCACGGAACCGGGCAGCACCCTGGAGCTTTTACTCGTCTTGCTAATAAATGTAAGATTTGTCCACCTGGGTGACTGGCAGAAATAAAAATATTCTGCACGTCCCTCTTTAGTAAAACCGCGCTGACGATGATGACGATGATGACGAGTCACATCACGCGCATGGCGTGAAGCCAGCTCTACAGCGCCGCTGACGTCACTCGTCCTGAGCTAACTCGATCGCCGTGTCATCCTAGAGGGATTTAAGATGATCTCACAAACAATACCATTAACCGACACACACACACACACAAGCTGTGTGTAGGACTGTACGGAAATGGATGTGTTTACACGATTTATTGCTGAAATCGTACCACTGTATAAAACACGAGAGCCATGGTTAAACCCAGCTCCTCCTTTTCGAAGGTCAAGATTGCCTACAGATGCCGTTTCCGTGGCAACACAAGAAAACACGGGTTAGACACAGAAAGGAGGCGTGGCGCGGTATGACGTGCTTTTTACACGTCTTGGGAGTTTAATGGATCTTGTGCACTAATAACGTTTCATAAGCATGTAGTTAGCCTGAGCAAGCGCGAGTGCGAGCACGTCAGACTCCGAAACGTCTGATCACGACCGGTCCGCGGTAATCATGACGCCGGCTTACCGTACGATACAATTATTATTATTATTATATCTTCTCGATGGAGTCTGTGATCGTTGTCGTCTTCTAACAAAGTTTATAATGTAGTCTCGTCTTCGTGTCCTCGATGAAAGATCAGCACGTCGTTGGTGAACGGCTCGGGCTACGAGACGTGGTGTTCTAGTAGAGTTAAACATTAAGACGTTAAACGAGGAGTTATACGACAGCGCGAACGTTCCTGAAGACGGAAAGATCAACTGTCGTCCTTTCACGCTAATTAATCCGAGCGGTAAAAACTACAGGTCGAATGACTGAATTGACGATTAAGATGATCGGTTATCCGCAAAAACCCACACGGACAGGCTGTTGAGAAGGGTACGCTGTACGAGAGCGGCCTCTAGAGGCGAAATAAAAACTGTCGTTGACAAATTTTGTTGTGCTGTTTGCAGTGTTTTTTTTGTTTTTTTTTTACTTCATTTTGTACGTCTCTGTTTTAGGTTGTTATTTGGAGCGCTACTTTTTGGTTCAGTTTGGACGTGTATCTTTTATTTACTTCAATACTTATTAACAGTTCATACATATTAATATTTATTTCATTTTTAAAAACAAGCACAGTACATTTTCATGGTACAGGCAGTGCTGTTTATTTTTGTCATAAAGTTCAGCAGTATTTCACTTGGAGTGTTGTGTTTTCATTCAGTATCAGCGAGCGTTGGCGGTAAAAACTTCACTCCCAAGCGTACACCCTGCCGAAAAGAAGTCTCAGTATATCTCAGTGCTCGCCGAACTGAACCGCTCTCACATCCGACAGTGAAATTAAGAACCGTTACATCTCACTCGAAAACGTTTTTTTTTTTTAAAACGCCGATGGCTGGACGCCGTCGCACGGCTCAGCTCGCGATCTCTATTAAAGATGTCGCACGTCGTAGGAAGACGCCGTAGGTCCTCGTCTTGAGAGCAGACATCGTCGCGTTTTGCTCGGATTCGATTTCGTTAATACGTAGGATAGGCTGCTTCATGGGGCGTACGTCACGTAGTATCGGTATCAGATAGTTCGTATAGGAACTCGTGTCAGAACGATACCCGATTCGTATCGATGCGTCCTTAGCTGCGACTTTTTCAGCGGTTCACCCTACTTCGTTCATAAACTAAGCTCTTAAAGCCACTATATGTGATGACATTTCCTGCAGACTCCTTGCTGTAACAACTTCCTGTCTCTACACAATAACAAAACACACACACACACACACACACAAAGGGCAGTCATCGGCCACAACTGGCCTTTATTTACCAAAGACAAATCATGTTATGTCACATTACTGACAATACAAAGAAGAGGAAGAGGAGGAAGAAGAGGAGGAAAAGGAGGAGGAGGAAGAAGAAGAGGAAGAGGACGAGGAGGAAGAAGAGGACAAGGAAGAGGACGAGGAGGAGGAAAAGGACGAGGAGGAGGAAGAGGACGAGGAGGAGGAAGAGGAGGACGAGGAGGAAGAAGAGGAGGAGGAAGAGGAGGAGGAGGAAGAGGACAAGGAAGAGGACGAGGAAGGGGACGAGGAAGAAGAGGATGAGGAAGAGGAGGAAGAGGACGAGGAAGAGGAGGAAGAAGAGGACGAGGAAGAGGAGGAAGAAGAGGACGAGGAAGAGGAGGAAGAAGAGGACGAGGAAGAGGAGGAAGAAGAGGACGAGGAAGAGGAGGAAGAAGAGGACGAGGAAGAAGAGGACGAGGAAGAAGAGGAAGAAGAGGACGAGGAAGAGGCGGAAGAAGAGGACGAGGAAGAGGCGGAAGAAGAGGACGAGGAAGAGGAGGAAGATGAGGACGAAGAAGAGGATGAGGAAGAGGAGGAAGATGAGGACGAAGAAGAGGATGAGGAAGAGGAGGACGAGGAAGAAGAGGCTGCAGTGAACTCTGCAGACACACACCTTGTAAACAATGCGTGCGTGTGTGTGCGTGTGTGTGTGTGTGTGTGTGTGTGTCAGAGAGGCTGATGTATTTATTTATTTATTTGTTTGTTTATTCTGGGTTAGCTCTGGGCAGATCCAGGTAGAGTGTGTGTGTCCTGAGAGCTCTGAGCTGGCTGATCATCTATGCTGTTCAATCAGCTGAAATAAAACAGAGATGTCAACAGCTAATCCTAGCCTCTTTTTTTTTTTTTTTTTTTTGCTAGCTAACTCCATCCTTAGCCAGGTTTGCAAACATGCTGCACTACCGCCTCCTCCTCTTGCCTCAAAGCAGATATTTGCTTGCACATCTGTCTATGTGTCAGCTGAAGGAGCTTCTGACAGGACTGAACCGTCACTGAATATGGACATTTAAGAAGAATTCTTAGCTAGCTGACATGCTAGTTAGCTCATTAGCCAGGCCGCGTATCTCAGAAAAGCCGGTTGGAACTCTGACATGTTATTACAACCTGTAAATTGGTATCGTTTACCTCTCCATTGAGGCCCGAGTCGACATTTCCAGAGCTCCCCGTGGTTAGAAAGCTCCTGGTGGAGGCGGCTGTTGCGGCGGAATGAGCAGCCCGGGCCGCGGCTGAAGCCTCGGATTTTCCTGCCGTGCTGCTCGCGCCGCCCCGCTTGTTCTTCCTGCGCTTCGCTCCTCGCTTCGCGTCGGTGGGACTCATTATTAAAAAATTTCCAGCCACACAATGAAACAGAGACAGCTTCTTTTTTTTTTTTTCACCTGTCCACAACAGGCTGCGTCTTGGCTGGGACGTCAGGCTTTTAATCCCGTGATACAATATATATTTAGATATATATATTTATATATATTATTTTTCTAGAAGAAAATGTGAAAAGCCTAACCCGATCTACCCAGAGTTGCTAGCAAGACTTCAAGTTCCAATATGGCTAACTAGGCAGGACTCGGCCAATTGGGTTTACGCCCTTACGCAAAGGCGGAAGTGTTTCTGTGTAGGTTCATGGGTAATGTAGTTTTTAAGCGTGTAGGAGTAAATAACTACAAAAATGTATTTTCCTCACAATGTACATACTGTCTTGTGGACTCGATGCACATGACTTGGACTTGACTTGGACTCGAGTCACAAATTTTGACTTTAGATTAGATTTGACATCATTAATCCTGCTGAAAACAAACAAACAAACAAACAAACAATAGAAACCCTCATAGAATTTGGAATGGTTATAATGGGCAAGGGCGTAGGTTTGGTCCACCCACCCCGGGAAAAAAAAAAAAAAGGACTGTTTAATGTTGACAACCAAATGGTTTATTAAAATATAACATCTCTATTTATATTAAGATCTGTATTTACATTTAAATACAAATTATACGAAGCAACAGATTAAAGACTAGAAGATTCTAAATTCTAAAATTCTGCTCTCCCAAAATATTGGGAGGGACATATCCCTACCGTCCATATGCAAATCTACGCCCTTGATAATTGGAATTGTATTGGTTTGAATGGAAACTGTAATGGTCCGTCTGGGTCTCTACTGGTAATTTGTTGCATTGTATTGGTGGCAGGTTATGTCTAATGGATACCATTAAGGACCAATATTGGTAATGGATTTAACGGCTTGTAATGGTATTTGTACTGGAAGCAATTAGAATTAGAATTTCTGTGATGGTTTCTATTTTTTTTGGGGGGGGGGTTCAGCAGGGAAAGAAGACTCGACTTTGACCTTGACAGCAATTTGTGACTTCACTTGGACTCGAGCCCTTTGACTTGATGCGTTTTCAAAAGTGTTTAGTAAACCAACTGTTCGTTTTCCCCAACAAACTATACATTTTCAGCAAATCAGCACCAGTCTTAATTTCCAAGGTCAACATTCAACCAGTCAAACAGTTAATCAATTTGCGCTGGACAATGACAAAGTCGAAAGAGCGCTCATTCCCTGATGACAGAGGCACTTTGTGGTAGCATTGTCTTCCACAAAGATTCCAAATTCCAAAAAGATTCCATAATCTTCCAAGATTATGTTGTTTGCAGCAACAAAAGAGCTGCAACATGTAAAACCTGTGGTTCAAGAATATCAAACGCAAAAGCAACAACTTCAACTTTTATTCGGCATTCGAAGCTACACAAAGCAGATCTCAAGGCAGAGCCAAATTTCACTGAGATAGATGGGTACACTTAGTACGCATAGTTTACACCTCATCTCGTGTGAAATTGACCTGAAGTTTTTTTTTTTCTTTTCATAATCTTACGTCTTATATGTTGTACCCATATATTACCCATATAAAAGATCTGTTTAAATCTAATATACTAATTATTACTTTGGCCTTAAAATTTTCTAAAGAGCACATTATGAATTATTTAGGACTCGAAACGTAAAGTCCCTGCGAAGTGCCTTGAAATGTGCAGCGTTATTCGATTTATTGATGTAATTTTTACTGGAAGTCAGGGCGGGATATATGGAGTGGGTCCTCCCCCTTTTTAAATAGCCAATAGTGTTTAGCTTACCTCACAGTGTGTATATATATATATATATATATATACACACACACACATACACATATATCTATCTATCTATCTATCTATCTATATATATATATATATATATATATATATATATATATATATATATATATATATATTAATGTGTGGGTTCCTCTTCCCCTTATCTAACATGGTAAGTAAAACAAATAATAATTCAAAACCTGTATTAGTCCTAGACTGTGTATTCATACACACAGTAATGCATATTATTGGAAATGATGTGTTCTTTGAATTTCTTTACACAGAGGGGAAACCTGATATGTTGTGAGTGAAAAAAACAAACAGCTGTGGTAATATTTTCTCTCAGGTCTCAGGTCTGTTGACAAAATGCCCTTTAAAAAAAAACAATCGGCCTTAAAATTCCACAACAAAATTTTAGTTTAAATTGTATTTATATTTAAATTAATTTATTATAAAAAACTGATTTTAATTAATACACACACACTTATATATAATGTGTAATATATACATTATATACATATAATATACATATATATATATATATATATATATATATATATATATATATATATATATAAAATGTGAACTAGGATATATGCTTAAAAAGTAGGACACTTTGTTGAGAAAAATATTTTTTTAGTAACTGTAAAGAGTTTTTGAATTATATAAATTTTTTAAATCGAAAAAAGATTTTAAAAAATTACACAATTAGGCAAAAATTTGTAGTTAAAATCTAGACACGGTAAATCAGTTGACTTTAGATGAATAATTAGTTTATTTATAAAGTGAGGAGATGATGAAGATACAAATGTTACCAAAAAAAGAAAAAAAAAGAACAGGAACGACAACTGCAATAAGAACTTTATTTGTCTTTATTTCACCTGGACTCCTTAACACAAAGCCACTTTAAACTAAAGCACAACACAATAAGCCTGAAACCGAAATGAAAATAAACCAGCTCAAACATTTGCACTAGATGAAACTGTTTTGAGGAACAGATTGTTTCAAAGCTGCAGTGTGTGAGGTTTCTTACAACAGCAGAACTAATACACTGAATATAATGCTGAATGGAATAAGGATTATTGCTGAACGTGTGTGTGTGTGTGTGTGTGTGTGTGTGTGTCTCAGAGAAAAGGAGTTTATATTCAGATACAGGAATATATCATGCGTCAGTGTTTATTTGTTTATCCAGAGAAGCGAAAAGACTCAAGTAAAAAGTAAAGCTTAAGAGGCGACTTTATCTTTCTAAATACGTTAGCAAAAAAAAAAAAAAGAAGAAGAAAAAAAATCAAAGAGCTGATAAAAACACCACCATGCTTCCAACATGAAGGTATGAGAGCAGAACTAATGCGGAATTACAGCATATTACAGCAGAGAGGCGCTAACCTCCTAATTAACCTCCTAATTAACCTCTTAATTAACCTTCTAATTAACCTTCTAATTAACCCACAATCAGCCCTTCACATTATTTATTCCAAGGCAAATGTCTCATTTCTTCTTGTACAGTCGAGAAAAATGAAACCCATTTTCAAGTTTACTAATAGTCCAAACACACACACTCACACACACTCACTCCCTCACTCACACACTCACTACTCATAATCACACTAAACGCGGCCGCTCACGCTCATCGATTCACAAAAAATAAATAAAAACACTCAGATACCTGCTAAAGGCAGACGCTCGTCTTTCAACGCTCAAACACAGCGTATATACACTCATACTACAAAATCGTCTCACACTCCCTCGGGGAATGTAGACATGCCACAGACAGATGTGCAGCGCTGACAGCACAGCTGGAGGCCACAGATACAAATCCCATTAATTAAGCGGGTTTTTTTTTAATACTTTTTTTTTTTTTTTACTTAAACAGCGAATGTAGTGTTTTTAATGGTAGCGCTTTATATCGAGGTTCCCTTGAGTAACGTTATTTATTGCATTAGTTAGCAGGAAGAAACCAACTTCAGCTTTAATACACCAGAATTAATTAGAAGCCATTAATATTTGTATTATAGCAAATTATTCAGTGAGGCTAAATGGTGGGTGCCAATATTTACGCCTGTAATTGGCTCTTTCAATTGGTTTGCGGCTTTCTTAACGTTACCATGATGTAAAAAATCGTTTATGTTTTAAGTGTGGGGTTTGTTTTCGTTAATTAATGTAATAAATAATATTCGGTAAGTGAACCTCAAAGTGAAGCATTAACATTTTTAGGGTGTCAGTCCTGCAGCGCGCGCTATAGTGCTCAATATTAAGATGGCAGGGTCAGAATTTGTCCTCAGCAGCATGAAGCCTTGGAAAGAACCTGCCTTGTGGGAACAGTTCAGCCTGGTGGTGGTGGTGTGTTGGTGTGGGGAATGTTTTTTGGGCACAAATTGGGCCCCTTCATACAAACCAGTAGAAAACCAGTGGTGGTTAAGGCTCTGGGTTATTGATCGGAAGGTCAGGGGTTCAAGCCCCAGCACTGCCAAGCTGCCACTGTTGGGCCCTTGCGCAAGGCCCTTAGCCATCTCTGCTCCAGGGGCGCCGTATTATGGCCGACCCTGCGCTCTGACCCCAACTTCCTAACATGCTGGGGTATGCGAAGAAAAAAATTTCACTGTGCATATGTATATGATCAATAAAGACTCATTATCATTATCCCTTTATGGCCATGATTTACTCATGTTATAATGGTTAACATTCCAGCATAATAAAGCACTGTGTCACACAGCACAAGCCGTCTCGAACGTGCCATATACATGGCAATAAGTTCAGTGCACTTCAAGCTAGATAAACAGATTGAAAAAAATAAACCTCGAAGTATTTGTAAAAGTGTGCTGATGATAAAAATACTTAAAAAGGAAAGAGAATACAAAGACTTTCCCCAAATGGATCAGATTAAAAATGAACTCGCTGTCACTGCTGGTTAGAGCTTGTTAAAAAGCTAGACAATTTAGTCAACAAGATTGGGAGGTAAAAAAAAAAAAAACAACGAGAAAGAAAACCAGATACATAATGTTAGACTGCCTTCTGTGTACTAAAGAGACTACTCATATTCTCATAATAGACATGTAATGTAGTAATGTATGTGGTTATTTTGCATGTATTGGGTTGTGGGGTAGGACGGTAAGGGCTACATACATTAAGGGGCCGAATTTGTATATTCCCCACACCGTTATACAACCACCACCAGGGTGAAGTGTTGACACAAGGTGGGTTAGGTCCATGGAGTCACTGCTTAGTCAGGATTTATTAATCCATCCCTGACTGGAAGGACTGGAATTGTGACTGGCTTAATGGCTTAGTGGTTAGCATGTCTGCTACACATCTCTGGGGTTGGGGGTTTGATTCCTGCCTCTGCCCTGTGTGCGCAGAGTTTGCAGGTTCTCCCCATGCTTCAGGGGTTTCCTCTGGATACTCCAGTTTCCTCCCCCAGTCCCAAGACCTGCATTGTAAGCTGACTGGCATCTCTAAATGGTCTGTAGTGTGTGAATGTGTATGAGATTGCGCCTTGCGATGGGCTGGCACCCCATCCAGAAAGTCCCATGCCTTGTGTCTCGAGTTCCCTGGGATAGGCTCCAGGCTTCCCCCGCAACCCTGTGTCGAATAAGCGGTTGGAATGGAATGGAAAGCCCTTAATGAATCAGGAATGTTCGAGCAGCTCCAGCATTGAGAGTGTATGGAAACAGATTTGAAAGTTGCACTGAATTCTTAATAAAGACATTTAAACACCACAGAATTTATAGCATTGAACTATAATTATTGGTTATTGAGTATGAATTTGTGAACACTAGGGGTAGAAATAACTGCCAAAAAAAAAAAATAGATACAAATGTGTGTTTTTTTGAAGTAATATATTTCAATGCTATGAATTCAGTGTTTACATTTCAATATAAAAAATTCAATGGCCTTTAAAATTCACATCATTATATCTCTTTTTTGTTTCCAAAAAGAGTAAAGAAAAAAAAATTTGTGAGGAAGCAACAGCTCCAGAAAAAGCCAAAAGCTGGAATGGATTTCAATCGACGGAACATGTATTGTATATATTTTTGTCAGTCTTCCTTCCTCTCCAGGTTGTTGTTCTTGTTCTAAGCGGATCTATTCCTCCCGCTCGAAAGCTCGCTCTTCGCCAGGTTCTTCATTGCACTGAGGAGAGGGTGGGGTGGACGAAAGGGGAGGGGCATCAGAGGAGGGCAAGAGGGAGGGAAAAGCCTGAAGAGGGGCGGCTCCAGGGCTTTTGGTATCCTCTGATAAACCAGAGGGGCATTTCTTCTCAAAGCGGTTTTGTACCAATCCTCCTTCCCTTTCAGACAGGGCGGCGCTGTTCCCCTGACTGCGACGGCACAGCTGCAGCTTTGTCTTATCTAGAGCTGTGTTCTACAGAAAGAGATAAAGAGCTCAGAGGTCATGTGTGCATGGAAGGTGGAAAACAGACACAGAGAGATTATGGTTATGAAGTGAAATGGACGTGGAATGAAAGACAGTGTGAAACTGTTTTAAGAATTCAGTAGTACTCATCTTATATCTCACATTTAGTCCTTATCTTATTCTTAATATTCTTATTCTGGTTTGGGTTTGTTTAATTCTGTATTTAGAAAGCTTCTTTATTTAAAAAAAAACAAAAACAAAAAAAACAATAGCAAAAATGTATGTAGTACCTTAATACATAGAAAATTAGAAGGAAAAGCAGATTAACTGTGGTGTGAAGGAGAGTGAGAAAACATAAGTGAAATTCCTGACACATTATTTCCTCGGACTGGCTGATCAGCTTGTTTTGATGTGAGGAATTCACTGTGTAGTTCGACAAAAACAATGCATGTAGACATATCATAATATACAATATTTAACATGTTTAAAATGAACATATTAAATATATATTTTTTTAAATATTGTGATGCATATGTTGTAAGAAATGGAATATTCTACTTTCACTGTTTCAACATTTTAGAATGGTTAAATACCTTAGAATGAGAAAATCTTATGTTTGGGACTGGTTATATTATTGAACAAAATTATCAAACTTAAACTGGAAAAGGTCTCAGCTTACTGAAAAACTGACTTAAGAAACTACCTACTGAAAACTTAACCTGTGGAAAACTAATGTAGTAAAAAATGAATCTAGCAAGAAATTAATCTAGTGAAAAACTAAACTACTGAAAAAATAATCTAGTGAAAAGTAACCTAGCAAATAAAGTAACCTAGTGAAAAAGTTACTGAGTGAAATAGTTACTTAGTGAAAAAATAAATTAGCAAAAAACAAACAACAACAAAAAAAAAACCCTGGGGAAAAAAATAACCTAGTGAAAAATAACCTAGCAAAAAAAAAAAAACAAACCCAGTGAAAAAGTAACCTAGTGAAAAATTAAACTAGTTAAAAACTAAACTAGTGAAAAACTAAATTATCAAAAAAAATAAATAAATAAAACCTAGGGAAAAAAATTACCTAGCAAAAAGTAACCTAGTGAAAAATAACCTAGCAAAAAAACAAACCCAGTGAAAAAGTAACCTAGTGAAAAACTAAACTAGTGAAAAACTAAACTAGTGAAAAACTAAATTAGCAAAAAAAAAAAAAAACCCTAGGGAAAAAAAATAACCTAGCAAAAAGTACCCTAGTGAAAAATAACCTAGCAAAAAAACAAACCCAGTGAAAAAGTAACCTAGTGAAAAAGTAATCTAGTGAAAAGTAACCTAGCAAAAAATTAACCTAGTGAAAAAGCTACTTAGTGAAAAAGTAACCCAGCAAAAAACTAAACTAATGAAAAACTAAATTAGCAAAAAAATATAATAAAATAACCTAGGGAAAAAATAACCTAGCAAAAAAGTAACCTAGTGAAAAAGTTACCTAGTGAAAAATAACCTAGCAAAAATGTACTTAGCAAAAAAATTAGCCTATCAAAAAAGTAATCCAGTGAAAAAGCAACCTAGTGAAAAAGTAACTTAGCAAAAAAAAGGTAAATTAGAGAAAAACTAACCTAGCAAAAAACTAGCCCAGTGAAAAACTAAATTAGTGAAAAACTAAATTAGCAAAAAAAAAAAATAATAACCTAGGGAAAAAAATAACCTAGCAAAAAAGTAACCTAGTGAAAACCTAACCTAAGG
The DNA here is from genome assembly GCF_023375685.1 of Ictalurus furcatus. Lineage (NCBI taxonomy): Eukaryota > Metazoa > Chordata > Actinopteri > Siluriformes > Ictaluridae > Ictalurus > Ictalurus furcatus. The sequence continues at coordinate 33,060,976 of NC_071257.1, read as the reverse complement.
GAAAACTAACCTAGGGACAAGGTAATCTATGAAAAAAATAACCTAGTGAGAAACTAACCTTGTTAGCAATACTTGTGAAATATACGCAAGCGAGTGTAGCCTGCTGTTAAAATTCTATAATTCAGTAGGATGATACTTTGACAGAGAGTTGTCAGTCACGTATGCTCATTTGAACATGTCCACGGAACTTCAACAACTACAACAAAAATTTTCTTAACAAGAAATGGTAGATTTCCCAAGTATTCACCCCCTTGAACTTTTCCACATTTTGTAGTGTTACAATATGAAGCAAGCTGTTAGAGCAGTGAAGCATGGTGGCGGCAGCATCATGCTGCACATTACCCTTAGACGTTGTAGAATTTTCCCCCCACTATGAACTGTTTTGTGTAGATTCATGACATAATCCCCATTAAATTCATTTCAGTTCCTCATTGTCCAGTTCTAAGTGAGCCTGGCTGTCATAAATAAATATTCACTGGTGTTTTGCTCACTCTCCCTCAGTGTCAGTGGAAGTGTGTGACATGGATGGAGAAGACAGAAGCCAGGTGTAAGAAGCAGAGCTGTTAGTGTTAGTACATACCATTGGCCTGGAGCTACTCAGAGGATAGGTATGCCGATGGAGGGGTGCAGAAGCAGAGGTACAGAGACTAGGCTTACTCACAGAACGCATACATAGCAACAACATACAGAGCACAAACACACCTCTACAGCTCCATAACACTTTATCTGAAGGACCCCTAACACATACTTCATATCTTATCTATATAACTGATATCGAATCTTCACGTCCAGGGGTGGGCAAATCACTGGCTGGAAAATTATCGATAATTACCAGGGAAATATGATCTGTAGGTCTGGTTAGTGGTGTTTTAACCAAGAGAACAAATTTACAAAATAATTTGGGACATTTTTAACATATGTTTGTCTAGTTGTGGTATGAGACTCTGACTGATTTTATTCTCTGTAGGATCACAGTATGAAAGTATTTCAAATCAACATATGAACAAAATATTGGCCGTAGTTCCGGGACTCTAGTCAGTCCGCACAGGAGTTCTTTTGTGATTGATGCGGCCAAAAATGCTCGATAAAAATGCTTCGGCATTTTTCCAGCAATTGGGTTTTTTTTTTTTTGGTGCTTTTTTGTGGAAAACTACTTGAATCGGTGAAATTGCAATTTCGCAGTGATGTTCATCGGTAAACGAGATCTTTTAGCTGTACTCATGATTGACGCACGTGAATCGAAGAGGGCTTTCAACTGAACGTGCGCCGTGATGACGTCACATGACACATCTTGGGCTAAAGTCTTAACGTCACATGACCCATCTTGGGCGCAAAATCTGTGGAAATTTTGAAAAACAGCACGCTACTCCGAATATCGTCGAGTTTGCTTGATTCCGCGCTCGTTTCTCCGAACGCAAAATCGGGACTGTCAAGATTTTTAAACGTGAACCTTGACTGCTTCCGATTTAATGTAGTCTTACACCACAGCACTGTTAAATTCTCGATTCTGATTGGTCAGAAGGTGCTGATTCATTTTCTATAACAGCAGCTCGGACAGTATTCCGGCACAATCTAATAAACTGTTTATTATTATTTCTATTTATTTTTAAAGTGCAGAGTTATTTAACAAAGAAAAACGTATCACTGTTAACATGCCGGAGTTTTCTGCACGGAGACGTTTATTTAACATTTACAGTATGTAAGGAGTCTCCAGTGTCAGCACTATGTAACATTCAGTACCTTTTATAGCTGTAATAATGTACGTGACAACGTGAAATAACTTGTTTCGCGTGTTTAAGGTTCTACAACACTATATGTGTATACTACAAACGGATAAATAAATAAAAAAAGTGTGACTTATAGAATATTTGATTCATTAATTCAAACTGCTGTGGTATGAGACGAAGAAAACCGTTTGGGACGAGCTGTTAAAGGAAAAGAATAAAAGCTCTACACAGTGTTATTGTCGAATATTTTCCCAGAACGGCATGGCGCCGAGTGTTTTAATACTTGCTAATCTAATGGATATGAATTGGGAATCCTTCAGAGAAGTGGAATGGCACTCGCATACCAATCTGTGGATTTGAAGGTTTTCGTTTGTGAAACGTTGACGGAAAAAAGAAGCAGGTAGGAGCTCAATTACAGGATATTTCAGAATACAAAAGTGCGGATCATTGCCAAAAATTTGCTAACAATTAACTTTCCTTTAGAAAAAAAAAATCCGAAATACAAATTAGCTTTTATTTTTCACTTAAATCTGAATGTCTCTCTCTCTCACACACACACGCAGCGGTCAGAGAAGCAGGAATTCCACTTTGGCCACAAGGAGGCAGCACATTTCCTATACATGGTGAATTAATAACGGTGAATAACGTACATTGTTCTTTGAATGCACTATTTCCTGTGAAATACTTGTGAACGCGTGACCGAGAAAGACCGACATGTCTTCCTCAGACAGGGTTAATACTTTAAGCGGTTATTAGCTTTGCATGATGCTTAAAGAAACGACATGCGACTCAACACACTGCGACACAGACAACACGACGGAGACTTGGGCAGCTGGGAATGAGGTGAAAAGACACTGATTCATGGAGAGGTTGAGACTGAGAGGAGTTACAATACTGTATATCTAGCTCCAGTCCTTGAGGATCTGATTAAAGGAGTACTCCAGCGTTTTTTCAACCGAATCTTTACTCATCGCAACGGCACTGCGTGTTTCATTACCACGAACGCCAATCATGCTTCCATGTTCCAGTTTTTTAAAGGATTTATTTACAAATACCTTTGAGTGAAGAATTCATTAAACCGTTCGACAGAAATCCACGTATCGGTACTCGTGAGGTTTTTATTTCGGCTGTAACGTTATCCGAGACACGGGAAACAAGTCCGATTTCTTATCCGTGGTAATCATGTGTACACTACTGATGCAGTGGAGAGGATGGACATTACATTTACATTACAGTACATTTTTGACAGACGCGCTTATCCAGAGCGACTTACATTTATCTCATTTTATACAACTGAGCAGTTGAGGGTTAAGGGCCTTGCTCAAGGGCCCAACAGTGGTAGCTTGGCAGTGCTGGGGCTTGACCTCCTGACCTTCTGATCAGTCACCCAGAGCCTTTAACCACTGACCCTTTGCAAAACACTGGAGTATTCCTTTACGTATTTTTCCTAAACACGGACAGGGTGTGTTCTAGCAGAGAAAAGGCTTTTGGTCAGAAATCTAAACTTGTAAGAGCCGGAGCAAACCATGAGACCAGAAGGAGGCACTGCAACAGCGCAAAGAGCAGCAGATCTAGAAGAGTCAGGACAGACGAAGTAAGCTTTAGTAAAGAGATTAGATTTGTCCGACGGAGGTGTAGATTTGGAGTCAAATACCCAGAATCCAGCAGCGGGCATCGTCTGGTCCTGGGAGAGACGAGGGCTGTGCACAGATACAGCTCTGGATTTAGATCTCAAACTGTTGGATGAAATTCACAATCTGTAAGAATAGAGTACTCGGAGACCCCAGAGCTGCCCGTGACTCTCTCAACTTCTCAAATTCTCGCTCAACTCACACAGCGGCTCATCTCAAATCTGCTCGAATAGGCATTAGCCGATATTAATGACATTTAACGTGTTAATGGGTTTTGATAATGTGACTGTGAAGCATTTTGCCTTTGAATCTACAGCTGAGGTCATACGTTTACATACGCCTTGCGCAATCTGAAAAATAATATACAAAATAATATATATTTTTTTTTAAAGCGGGATCATGAAAATTGCATTTTGTTTTTTATTTAGTCCTGCCATGAATACGCTATTTCACATAACAGATGTTTATATATAGTCCAATAATAATAATCATCATCATCATAATAATAGATTATGTAAAAATACAATAATAATCATTATTAATAATAATTATTAACAATGTTTTTATCATTAAACAATTACTATTAACTACAACATTACCAAAATAAATATGAATAATAATGATTAATCATGTTATTATTTATAGTTAGTAATAATAATAATAATAATAATTATTATTATTATTATTATTATTATTATTATAGATTATGTAGAAATACAATAACAATAATTATTAATAATGTTTTTATTATTAAACAATTACTACTAACTACTACATTACCAAAATAAATATTAATAATACTGATTAATCATGTTATTTATGGTTAGTAATAATAATAATAGCAATAATAATAATAATAACAGATTATGTAAAAATACAATAACAATCATTATTAATAATAATTATTAACAATGTTTTTATTATTAAACAATTACTACTAACTACTACATTACCAAAATAAATGTGAATAATAATGATTAATCACGTTATTATTTATAGTTAGTAATAATAATAATAATAATAATAATAATAATTATTATTATTATTATAGATTATGTAGAAATACAATAACAATAATTATTAATAATGTTTTTATTATTAAACAATTACTACTAACTACTAAATTACCAAAATAAATATTAATAATACTGATTAATCATGTTATTTATGGTTAGTAATAATAATAATAGCAATAATAGCAATAATAATAATAATAATAATAATAACAGATTATGTAAAAATACAATAACAATCATTATTAATAATAATTATTAACAATGTTTTTATCATTAAACAATTACTATTAACTACAACATTACCAAAATAAATATGAATAATAATGATTAATCATGTTATTATTTATAGTTAGTAATAATAATAATAATAATAATAATAATAATAATAATAATAACAGATTATGTAGAAATATAATGACAATAATTATTAATAATGTTTTTATTATTAAACAATTACTACTAACTACTACATTACCAAAATAAATATTAATAATACTGATTAATCATGTTATTTATGGTTAGTAATAATAATAATAATAATAATAATAATAATACTAACAGATTATGTAAAAATACAATAACAATCATTATTAATAATAATTATTAACAATGTATTTATTATTAAACAATTACTACTAACTACAACATTACCAAAATAAATATGAATAATAATGATTAATCATGTTATTATTTATAGTTAGTAATAATAATAATAATAATAATAATAATAATAGCTTATGTAGAAATACAATAACAATAATTATTAATAATGTTTTTATTATTAAACAATTACTACTAACTACTACATTGCCAAAATAAATATTAATAATACTGATTAATCATGTTATTTATGGTTAGTAATAATAATAATAGCAATAATAATAATAATAATAATAATAATAATAATAACAGATTATGTAAAAATACAATAACAATCATTATTAATAATAATTATTAACAATGTTTTTATTATTAAACAATTACTACTAACTACTACATTACCAAAATAAATGTGAATAATAATGATTAATCACGTTATTATTTATAGTTAGTAATAATAATAATAATAATAATAATAATAATAATAACAGATTATGTAGAAATATAATGACAATAATTATTAATAATATTTTTATTATTAACCAATTACTACTAACTACTACATTACCAAAATAAATATTAATAATACTGATTAATCATGTTATTGGATATGTTTTAATAATAGAAATGATAACATATTAGAACGAATGCATGACTACAAACCTGTGATTAGCAGCCGTACAGTATAATCCGACCAATCGGAATTTAGCGGTGCTTTAGTTTAACCAGTTATCAGAACATGTCTATTTTCCACTAACATTTCTCTTCTGTCATTATATTCTGCTCTATGTGATCAGTACAAAGACAGCAAGGAAGTTCTGAAAGTGAATATTAATCTAAAGCACAGCGATGCGAGCAGGTCACTACAACAAACCCGATGAGTCTCGAGCTGCCAGGACAGCGTGAGTGTGATGAGTGTATGAGTGCAGTAAGGATGAGAGCACTACAAGAAGAAACTATAGTATAAGATCCTCTTTAGTCATATACAGACAGGAATCCTAGACATGAATGGTGTACATGAGAGGAAATGACTGACATGTTTCACCCACAAATCCCCCTGAGAGACAGAGGACAGGGGAGGACAAACACACACACACACACACATACACACGCACACACACACGGGATTATTTAACAATCAAAAGGGAACATATACTTCTAACATATTTAGAAAAAACAATCTGATTTATTTAAGACAGTAATCTGTCCGGCTCTGGGAAGCTCTGTGCATACGGATTAAAGCTTGATTGATTGTACATTTTATTTTATTATATATAAGACATGTTTATCTGTGCTTAGATTTGAGAATATTTAAAGGAATAGTTCAGCCAAAAAATGCTGAAAAAAACATGTATAAAATTTCCACCATTTTCTCTCATTCGATTGGTACATGTAATTCATTTCTAGCAGGAATTTTCCCACAATAAACTCCCTGTGCGTCATTTTTATGTAAGGGTTATTAGTTAATGAATAAATGAATCAATTATTATAATTGTATTTAGATGTGAGCCAAGCTGTTTCTGAGAATACAGCGAGGTAAATTCCAGAGAAAATGCCACTTAATCATTAGATATTTACTCGGAAATCACCTCGTAATTACGTGGACGCTACAACGATGTCGTAATTACGACTCAGGAAATCGTATTATTCTACTGTTGCGTGCACGGAAAACTGGGAATTTGGAAATTTTCCAACAAGGGATCCTCCCACCTGAGCCATATCCCCCTGCAGTTCTTGCCTGGTTTCCTACTGAAGCAAAGCAGTGTTGAGGCTGGCCAGTACCTGGATGGGAGACCTCCTGGGGAAAACTAAGGTTGCTGTTAGAAGTGGTATTAGTGAGACCACCAGGGGGTGCTCATGCTGTGGTCTGTGTGGGTCCTAATGTCCCAGTATAGTGATGGGATACCACACTGGAAAAACAGCACCTTCTTTTACATGGGATAAACTGAGGTCCGGACTCTCTGTAGGCATGAAAAATCCCAGGACATTTCTTGTAAAAGAATAGTGTTATAACCCTTATATACCCATTGACCCTTCTCTATCAAGGCCCCCTAATAATCTCCATCTCTAAATTGGCGACATCACTCTCATCTCCACTAATAGCTGGTGTGTGGTGGGCGTTCTGGAGCACTATGGCTGCCGTCACATCATCCAGGTGGATGCTACACACTAGTGGTGGTTGAGGAGATCGAACCCCCCCCCCCCCCCCATACATACAATGCGAAAGCGTTTTGAGTATCTAGAAAAACACTATATAATTGTAACTGTAACTAACTCCTACTTCCTGTGTTAGAGAGATCACCTGAAGTCAGACATAAAACGCATTACGAGTCGGAGAGTCGTAATTTCTACTGGGAAGTCGGAAGGTGTTGATTAAACTCTCAGCAGCATGAAAACCCTGAGTTTCCGAGTTGGGGGTGTGTCTATAACCCGGCGTCATGGCAGCCATCAATATGAACGTGACTTCCTAAAGTAAACGGTAATTACGCATGTTAACCGTTCAGGCTAAATAAACTTCTGACTGAACACCTGAACAAGTCGTAATCATAACCTCCGAACCCTTACTGACAGGTCAAAGTTCACCTGGATAAAGTAAAAGTAACTGCTAGCGACAACAGTTGCGTCTTTCATTTCGCGCGTCCTTTCCCCTTCGGTGAATTTGCTTTTATGAACTTGACTTGTTTTTGTTTGGAAAGCTGTTTCAGCTGAACACACAGTAGTTTTCGTGTGTCACGTATCGCTGTGGTAAGTCATCAGAAATCATAAATGCTATGGCTATACCGTAAATATTGGCACCCCTGACAAACACTTTAGAGAGTCGCTCAATCTTTTATCGTGCGAGTGTGTGACGATAAACCGGACGCCATCGTCTTCATTTACTCGATCAGCTTCATGGATTCAGTGTAAATCTATGAGGCTGAAATAAACTTTAGACCCATAACACGTCTTAGCTAACTGATTGTGATTATGGGAAAATTTGTGCTGCGTACGTTTCATCTTTGGCTGAACTATTACTTTAACGTTAGATTCCGGATCTGATTTCAAATTCCGGTGATGATTATCGTCAAATAATGATGTTACACAGATCGTAATACATATATACTCTCTGTCTGTATGTGTGTGTGTGTGTGTGTGTGTGTGTGTGTGTGTGTGTGTGTTTGGTCTTACCATAATAACAGACACTCCGGCGGTGGTGTTGCCCTCTTTCTGTGTGGACGTAAAGTGCTTCTTGAGCTTCCCCATCACCTCCATCTTCATGTTGTTATCCACTGCAGCGTCGTCCTGGTACACGTTTACATAAACACAATACACGTCACAAATGTTTACATAAACACAATACACGTCACAAATACACCCAATTCTGAAAATGTAGTAATACAGAATATCATCTCATCTGTATCGCTGTTTTTTTTTTTGTTTTATTTTGTGGAACAGTGAAATAACGAATCTAATGATAGATATTGTTACACACACACACTCACACACACACTCACCGTGACCCAAGGGTGACACAAAATATCTTCTGCCGTGTACCTCATCTCAGGGTTCACCTGAAGCATCTGGCCAATCAGCTCCTGCAAAACAGGTCATGTGACAATCGAATGCACAAAATTCAAGTTCGAGTTCAGCAGCATTTCTAATAAATTTAGAATGTGATATACACGGTCTCTAAAGCAGTTTGTTATTTTTTTTTTCTTATAATAAGATCTTTTTCTTCTTTCCCTTACCTCTATCTATTAGAACTGGATGAAACAACTGCTTATAGCTGCTTTAATGTAAGTAATAACAGAGACGAACTGGTTTTGAGGATGTTCCACAACATTAAAGGCAACAACATTAATAAACGGATCAAAAGTACGATGTGTCGTATTTTAATAAATATAAAACACGTAAATGGAAAGAAAGCTGTGGTAGAAGAGGAATAAAACACTCCGAGATGTGATGTTACGGGTAAATAATGAACTTTCCATAAGTAACATAAGTACTTTAGCTTTCTCCCTTCTATTCCATTTTTTTTTCTCCAGATTCTCTTGTATTACATGTTTTCAAACAGCAGAAACACGAGTCTACGCCAAACATTATCTCCAGTTTATTGAAATCAGGAAGGCCTCAGACTCCGGCACCTTTGTAAGGAAAGCGTTTTTTGTTTCAGCCGTCGTTTCACAGTTATTCGCTGTTTCCGCGTTCCATCAAAGGCCCACAGAAAAGAAGTGAAGTCTGTGGGCTTAACATTAACATAAGCATTATCATTTGAAGAAGGAGAGGAGAGAGAATCTTGTACATGAGAAATGAGAGGAAGCGGAGGAGTGTGTGTGGGAAAAGAGAGCAGGAAGCAGTGGATCGTGTGTGTGTGTGTGGGGGGGGGGGTGAGCTAAATATGACAGAGAACAATAGACAGTGTAAGATATGAAGACAGAAGAGAGTGTGTGTGTGTGTGTTTGTGTATATCTGTAGTATATAGCACATCTGTACGTCTGTAATATACATCACATCTGTATATCTGTAGTGCATAACACATCTGTACGTCTGTAATATACATCACATCTGTATATCTGTAGTATACAGCTCATCTGTACATCTGTAGTATACATCACATCTGTATATCTGTAGTATACAGCGCATCTGTACATCTGTAGTATACATCACATCTGTATATCTGTAGCATACAGCGCATCTGTACATCTGTAGTATACATCACATCTGTATATCTGTAGTATACAGCGCATCTGTACATCTGTAGTATACATCACATCTGTATATCTGTAGTATACATCACATCTGTATATCTGTAGTATACAGCGCATCTGTACATCTGTAGCATACATCACATCTGTATATCTGTAGTATACAGCGCATCTGTACATCTGTAGTATACAGCGCATCTGTACATCTGTAGCATACATCACATCTGTATATCTGTAGTATACAGCGCATCTGTACATCTGTAGCATACATCAAATCTGTATATCTGTAGTATACAGCGCATCTGTAGCATACATCACATCTGTATATCTGTAGTATACAGCGCATCTGTACATCTGTAGTATACAGCGCATCTGTACATCTGTAGCATACATCACATCTGTATATCTGTAGAGCATAGCACATCTGTAGTATACATCACATCTGTATACCTGAAGTATACATCACATCTGTATATCTGTAGTGTACAGCACATCTGTACATCTGTAGTATACATCACATCTGTATATCGGTAGCATACATCACCTCTGTATATTTGTAGAGCATAGCACATCTGTACTATACATCAGATCTGTACATCTGAAGTGTACATCACATCGGTATATCTGTAGTGTACAGCGCATCTGTACATCTGTAGAGCATAGCACATCTGTACATCTGTAGCGTACAGCATATCTGCACATCTGTAGTGTACAGCACATCTGTATATCTGTAGTGTACAGCACATCTTTAGTGTACATCACATCTGTAATATACAGCACATCTGTATATCTGTAGTGCATAGCACATCTGTAGTATACAGCACATCTGTAGTATACAACACATCTGTACATCTGTAATGTACAGTATGCATTCTCCACGTGAGGATTGGACCATAGATGAACAGATGACATGCTTGTAGAGCTCTAAGAAATACACCAATACCTTTATAAACTGTCTATATAAAAATGATTTTATTTTTGACAGAAAGATGCGTCATGCGGCATGGTGATCTATCTCACCCACCTTGGCCGAGTCAGTGATGTTGTCCCAGTACGGAGAGGGAAAGTCCACATGGCCCTGCAGGATCTGTTCAAACAGCTCCTCCTGCACATTATTCTCACTGTATACACACACACACACACACACACACACACTGAGTACAATAATATGAACAGGACAAAGACATTACACAACAGCCATTGTAATTACTGATGTCCTTGTAATACAACAGAAGTCCTGATGCACTAATGGAGTTCCTCAGATGAACTTTTTCAAGATTCTTACGCAAACACAGTTTAGACAATCCAACGAGTTGATCGACCGAAAAGACAACAAATTAGCTTTAGCCTATTCAATACACCTTGATTTCATTTAGCTTCATCTGTGACCATCAAAAGACATGTGTAATGTGTTTTTGGACTTCAGTGCTCTTAATATTTGTGGGGATTATTATTTTTTTTGAGGGGCATGTTAAAAGTTTTTGCTTTAATTTGCTAAAGAAACCAAACCAACTAAGGTGAAACGGTGAAAACCGAAAAGGTCACACCTACTGCTTTCTCATTGGCTGAACAGAGATTTGCTTGTAAAGCGTCACACAAAAGACAAAAATAATAAAAGGGCGTTTGACCTTTAGATGACCCTGCATGTGGGCTTCTCTGTGTGCTTCAGTGCTGTGTGAAACTTCATGTGGAGATGCGTTTGAAATGAAACGATGTACACGTTACAGTATAACATACATATATTATATAGTATACAGGTTTACTATAAACACCTTTTATCCAGAGATATACTGCCTGCGAAAATATATGATGGAAAAAATTGTATTGTGTGTCTTTCTATTGGTATATCATCACACTCCGGTGTGACTCTTTGAAGTGTCTGTGTGTGTGTGTGTGTGTGTGTGTGTGTGTGTGTGTGTGTGTACTGTACCTCCGGAAAGGTGGGAAGCCACACAGCAGGATGTAGGTAATCACACCTGCTGCCCAGATGTCCACCTTTATACCATACCTATGAGAGCCAGCCCAAAAAAGTGTGTACGAGTCAGTGTCAATGTGAAAATAACATCCCTTGATGTATTAATATTGCATTCCTGTGTATATAAACACACCTAGAAGGCAGAATTTGAATGAGGAATCGTGTAAAAGTGTATTATCTAAACAGCTGGCTCTCGGTTTTGATTTCTACCACAAGTGGAGTCTTAAAAATTCTCCTGACGTACCCCGACTCTGCTATAATCTCCGGGGCGACGTAAGTTGGGGTCCCACACACGGTGTACAGCGGTCCTTCCACCACCGTCGCCAAACCGAAGTCCCCCAGCTTCAGAGATTTGGTGCCGTCTGGATATTCGCACACCTGCGCAACACACACACACACACACACACACACACACAAAGAAGAAGAAGAAAAAAAAAAAACACAGGGTGACACATTTAAAGTGCTTATGAAATCATAACTGGGGTTTCAGAGCTTTTCCTAAACGCCTCTTGGCATTATAAACACCTACACACTACAGTATACAGTACAGTATAGCAAAAATTATTTATTCATTTAGCTTCTTTTTTAAAAAAAAAAATAATAAAATAAATACTTAAAATTAGAAAAAAAAATATTGTCTGCATATAGAAAAAGATTAGTTCAAGCTTTTTGTAAAAAATAAATAAATAAATAAAAAAAGCCTAGAAATAGGTTTAATAATCAGATATGTTGTATTGTATAAATACATTATAATAAGATTTAGGTTATTAGATAATCTTTAGATAAGGTTTAAATCCAAACACAGGTACAGATATTTGGAGCACTACAGAGATCCAGATACACCTAGTGGTATTACACTCCACCCTCGAGTGTGTACGTGTCTGAGGTAGGTACCAGAAGGTTTTCGGGTTTGATGTCTCGGTGCACGATGTTCATCTTGTGCAGGTATTTAAGAGCAGCAGCCAGGTTGTACACCATGGCACTGGCGTCTTTCTCGGTGTACTTCGTAGACGACGTGATGGCTTCGAACAGATCTCCACCCTGCAGAGAGAAGATCGTCTCATCATCTATCTGTACCTTACACACTTGGCTGTAGGATTATGCTAGGAACATGGTAATAACGACACTTCATAGGCCTACCACTGAATTCTCAAGTGTGACTGGCAAAACACACGGTATATTAATACACTCGTTATATATAATACGGTATCGTTTCTATAGTGACCGCTCATTCTCGAGGACTCGTATGGACATAATCGGATATGAAACCTATTAATACGCACGTTTAGAAACAAAAGTGGTGTTATTTAAGAACAAGAAATGTATAATCGTTGCTTTTTCAGTGAAGGTGAAGGAATCTGTTTATACTGTTTATAGCTTTATATATATATATATATATATATATATATATATATATATATATATATACACACACACACACACACACACACACACACAAATATATATATATATATATAAATAAAAAATAAAAAAATGGCAAATTGCTGTGGTATAAGGGGAATAAAACACTTCGGGACATGCTGCTGTAGGAAAATAATCAACTTCAGCGCAGTAACAGGAAGTCAGGCTGCATCACTTTACAATAACAAAACATAAATAATTATGCACTAATACCTGAATTCATACTTACTTACTTACTTACTGCACGGTCCTGTAGCTTCATTCTGTACAACATCAAGAGAATCAGACCCTATATCACTGAACAGGCTACACAGATACTAGTCCAGGCTCTTGTCATCTCAAAACTGGACTACTGCAACTCACTACTCTCGGGCCTCCCGGCCATCTCCATCAAACCCCTTGAGATGATTCAGAATGCAGCCGCACACCTCGTCTTCAACCAGCCCAAAAGAACCCACATCACACCCCTCTTCATCTTCCTCCACTGGCTTCCTATAGCCGCCCGCATCAAATTCAAGGCCTTGATGCTCACCTACAAGACCTTGTCTGGAACAGCGCCCCCCTACCTCAACACTCTCCTCGAGGTTTACGTTCCCTCACGCAATCTGTTAATCCATTAACGACCCACGCTTACTAGTGCCTACTCAGCGCGGCTCAAGATCCCTTTCCAGAACCTTCACACTAACCGTCCCTCAGTGGTGGAATGAACTTCCGACCTCGATCCGGACCACAGAATCTCTCACCATCTTCAAAAAACAGCTAAAGACCCACCTCTTCCGTGAGCACTTAACTAACACCTAAAATGCCAACCCCACATTATCCTTTTAAAATAAATAAATAAATAAATAAATAAATTTGGCTCTTACACCTCGACTCTGCGCAATTTGCTTTTCTAGAACTCAATTATAGATCTTGTACGGTAGCGCTACTCGTATTGTAAATGTAAATATGAACTAATGAAGAGATAACCTTAACGACCATGTGAGTTTTAGGAGTTCAAGTGTGAATAACGACCACCTTAAGTACATGTCAGTACTACAGTGGGATTTAAAGAGAAATGCGTGAAGGGTGACGTAAAAGGTGTTGAGATGAATTTACTGGTGTGTATCATTAATGCGTCTCTCTACGGTCGACGAGGAGGATCAGTGTAAATTAGGAAAGTATTCCAGCGCCATCCAATGCTGTTTGTGTTCTCAACTGCGTACGGCAAATTATATAAACGATTCGAAATGATGCACGTTTAATTCATATCCTTTCTTACAGAGCACGATGGATTTAGTTTAACCCGACGTGTTAATTAATACATTAACTGACAAACATGTACTAACATGTACTTAAGGCGATCGTTATTCACGCATGAAATCGTAAGACGCACGTTAAGTCTCTTAGTTAAGATTAGCTCTTGATTAGTTCATGATTAACTCGTCATTAGTTCATATTTAAGTCAGTATTAATTCAGGTATTAGTGCATGATTACTCATGTCCTGTTATTGTAAAGTGTTACTAGATAAATATACTCTACAAGTCTGTACCTTGACCAGCTCCATGACGAGATAGAGCTCAGAGGGCGTGTCCACTTCCTCCATCAGCATTATGATGTTGGGGTGTTTGACTCGCCTTAGTACGGCCACCTCGCTCTCAATCAGGTGCTCCTGAGTGCACACGACTCGCGTCAGTCATGTCGAACGCTTAATAATAATTCTGCAGAGCAGAAAAACCTACACAATTTCCACCGGACGGGTCAACGTTTCATTAGTCAGAAAATGTTATGACTACACTGTGGATCTAGAAATGAGGTTTAACTTGACACCTCTGGCCACTCAGATAACAGTTTGACTATTAGTGTTTAAATATCAGATTAATATGATTAAAGTTTATTACGGTTGAAGGGGGCACTTCCAAAATGGTGACTGGATATGTCTAGAAAGTTTAGAATTTTCTATATATCTATATATCTATGACCTAAAACATCATCGGATTTTCACACAAGTCCTAAAAGTAGATAAAGAGAACCCGATTAAACAAACGAGACAAAAATATTATACTCGGTCGTTTATTTCTTGAGGAAAATAATCCAATATTATATATCTGTGAGAGGCAAAAGTATGTGAACCTCTAGGATTAGCAGTTTAATTTGAAGGTGAGATTAGAGTCAGGTGACGATGATCAGTTGTGAGCGAGCGCGCTGTTTTATTTAGAGAACAGGGATCTATCAGAGTCTGATCTTCACCACACGTTTGTGGAAGTGGATCATGGGACAAACAAAAGGAGATTTCTGAGGGCCTCAGAAAAAAAAAAAAAGAGTTGTTGATGCTTATCAGGCTGGAAAAGCTTACAAAACCATCTCTAAAGAGTTTGGAATCCACAAATCCACAGTCAGGCAGATTGTGTAAAAAAAAAAATGTGTGTGTATAAACCAGGAGCAACAAAGATCACCCCAAGAGCAAGACACCCAGGGTAACTTCTAAGCAAGTAAAGGCCTGTCTCACATTGGGTAATGTTAATGTTCATGACCATCAGGAGAACACTGAACAATAATGATGTGCATGGCAGGGATGCAAGGAGAAAGCCACTTCTCTCCTAAAAGAACATTGCTGCCTGTTTGCTAAAGATCACGTGGACAAGCCAGAAGGCTAATGGAAAAATGTTCTATGGGCGGATGAGACCAAAATACAACTTTTTGGTTTAAATGAGAAGTGATATGTTTGGAGAAAGGAAAACACTGCATTCCAGCATGTGAGTCTTATCCCGTCTGTGAAACATGGTGGTGGTAGTGTCATGGTCCGGGCTGTTTTGCTGCATCCTGGCCAGGACGACTCGCCATCTTTTGATCAAACAATGAATTCAGAATTATACCAGTGGATTCTAATTTTAACAAAAATGTCAGGACATCTGTCTGTGAACTGAATCTGAAGAGGAAGTAGGTCATGCAGCAAGACAACGACCCTAAACACACAAGTCGTTCTACCAAAGGACGGTTAAAGAAGAATAAAGTGAATGTTTTGGAATGGCCGAGTCAAAGTCCTGACCTTAATCCAATAGAGATGTTGTGGAAGAACCTGAATCAAGCAGTTCATGTGAGGAAACCCACCAACATCCCAGAGTTGAAGCTGTTCTGTACTGAGGAACGGGTTAAAACTCCTCCAGGCTGACATGCAGGATTGATCAACAGTTACTGGAAATGTTTACTTGCAGTTATTGCTCCACAAGGGGGTCACACCAGATACCGAAAGCAAAAGTTCACCTACTTTTTCCACTCACAGATATGCAATATCGGATCATTTCCCTCAGTAAATAAATGACCAGGTATAATATTTTTGTCTCATTTGTTTAATTGGGTTCTCTTTATCTACGTTTAGAACATGTAGATCATATTCATGCAGAAATATAGAAAATTCTAAAGTTTTCCCAAACTTTCAAGCCCCACTTTATATAATATACAGACATAGGAAACCTCTGAGGTGCATGTTCGCTATTTGCACTTTTTCCACTTTACAGTCATTTTGTTTAAACTTTCAATGATTTAAACATGTCTAAAATGCGTTTCTGGTGCAGAGACGGAACCGTTACAAAATAAACCAAGGATGCAGGAAACCTTCAACTCACTTTGCCTCGACATTTATTCTTATCAATGATCTTTAAGGCGAACTCCTTTCCAGTGGACCTGAGGACAGAGCAAATCCCTCATAAACATCACTCCTAAACAGAAATATGAAAATGAGAACACTTCCTGTTAAACAGGATTTAGAGGCAATTCCTATACAGATGTTACAGTACTTGCCATGTGCGCGTTCTTCCGAAAATTTCATCAATAGTGCAGCCATGAGTGAAACGGAATAGTACCTCATCCATCACCTACCGTTCAACACATTCCTTTACCACTGCAAAATTCCCATCACCGATAACTTTCCCCACTTTGTACTTTTCCACGATGGCAGAGGCTGTATGGTTTCTGTTTCCATTAACTGCAGAAGAAAGAATGACAAGCAGAACGGAGCTTTTAGATTCAATTTCACTCCTTTATATCGACAAATATGATTAAATCGTAGGAGTTATCACTGGTGATGACAAAATGCACGTTGTATGTGTATATACATATATATTATTAGTATTAGTTTTCACAGTCACAGCTCATAGAAATTCATACATAGAAATTCATAGAAAACTTTATTTAAAATCAACCCCAAAACGTCCATAAAGCGCTCTTAATGAAAATGCAGTTGATCTACGTGACTAAACAAGTGTGTGTCTTCAGGTGTGTCATATATCAAGGAGGGAACTCTGGACTTCATTTCCCAACAGCCACTGCACCATACTACATCACTGTCACATGACCACCTGCACCTGTATCACGTTTCTTGTTTAACGTGCACTCCTATATATAGCGACTATTTGGACTGCTTCCTCGTCTTACGTATCGTCCGTCCGCGCTTTTGTCCACGTGGCGATGTTTAGTTTTGCCGCAGTATTTTGCCCGGTGTTATTGCGTCTTTGTTTTTTGTCCGTTTGTTTATTAAATGTTTGAAATCTGCGATTGCTCCCGTATCCATCTTTGTAACGTGACAAGGTGCAGGTCACGTCGGGCAAGCGGGGTTAACTGAATGTTCGAAATAAAACGGTACAGGGAAACGTTTGTATGTCACTAAAGAAAGCAACAAACTGACCACTTTTTAAGCTAAAACCATAATAGAGGCCGTCTTGTGTCTGGTCCGAGCGTGTAGAAGAGCTGTGGTACGTTCTTCAAGATGCTTAGAACAACATACCATCCAAATTCTTCCTAAAACTTCTCCGAAAACAGACGCACTTTTAAAGGCAAAGGTTGTTTACACAAAATGTTGATTTTTTTTTTACCGTTTAGTTCAAGTTCAAGTGGCTTTTATTGTCATTTCAACCATATACAGCTGAAACGACGTTCCTCCAGGACCACGGTGCTACGTAAAACATCACACCAACCACACGAGACGACACAGAACTAAATAAGACCTACACATTCGACCTAACGCGCACATGCTAACGAGTGCTAACAACACAAGGCAGTACGGTAAGTACTAAAACAGGACAGTAAGTGACAGAGTAGTACCGAACGGTACACGGTTCTAGCACGGAAGTGTCCGATATAACCGGTAGTGCAAAAGATGCAAAACACTATCATTTAAAAATGGTATAAATGTGAACATAACATGCTATGACTGAGTATTCAGCAGATTAGCTTATACCAAATATGGACATAGCAGTTATTGTGGTAGCAGACAGGTAAAGTGTATAATAGTGGCAAGAAATTAAACAGGATATTTTTATAAATACATTAGCAGCAAAAACGCAACAGCGTCAATGCAGGAACGTGCAAATATTGCAATGGGAGTGCAAGAGTTTATATTTAGAAATGACATCTCTGCTTGACGGATTTTCTTCGTATGCTTAAGTACACATATTTGTCACAGTGTTGTTCATATCCTGTACAAAAGGAATTAAAAAGTCAAACTCGCTGCCAATGGTCGTCAATGGGGAACCCTCCACCACCGACAAGCCTTCTTGTTACTAAATTGTAAGCCGGAAGCTATCGAAGAAGAGCTATTTCGGAGATTTTGAAAAGACCTTGCTGTGATTTTGATGCTGTTTGGATCAATTCCAAAATGCGAATCAGTTCATCTGCTGGTTCCAATCATAAATCCATACAAACATTAATAACACTGGAAGGAGGGTGAGAGAGAGAGAGAGAGAGAGAGAGAGAGAAAAAATACAGAACGGAAGACATGAATAAACAGGAGAAAAATGTACTGAGAGAAAAAGAGTCAGGAGGATGCTCACCCTCAGGGCTGGTGTTGTCAGTGTGTTGAGGCTGATGCTGCTCGGACGAGACGCTCACGTTAGACACTGACGAGTGATGAGTCGGGATCTATAAGAGAAGTGACATTTCGAAAACCCATAGTGATCGTGATAATGATCGTTCCATCAGTGCCATCAGTGCTAAACGATTATTTGTTAGAATTGTACGCAGGGATGACTGGTGATATTAGAAGGGAGGTTAAAAACTAATATCGGTCAGTAGCTTGAGAGCGACACTATTAACCACAATGAGCAGCTTTTACAAAAAGTTCATAGACTTACTCTACAGTCTGTCCTTTTGTGTGCTGTACCGTAATTTTCGGACTATTGAGCGCACCTGAATATAAGCCGCACCCACTAACTTTAAAAAGAAAAATTTTTTTGTACATATATAGGCCGCACTTGTCTATAAGCCGCAGGTGTCCACGTTGTAACATGAGATATTTACACAGAAAGATGTTACACAAAGAATTTTTTTAACTTTTAATTAAATACGTACCGTAAATGCTTTTTTCCGAACAGTGCCTGTAACACGGCTGGTTAAAAAAATAAAAAATACAGTTGCCTACCAGGAAAAGTCCTCGATCGCTATCTTCATCTTCCTCCTGCGCACTAAAACCACTAAAGTCGTCTTCTTCAGTGTCAGAATTGAACAGCCTCAGAATTACCGGTACTTCGTCACACACTTCCTCAGTCTCTCTTTCGTTGTCGCTCTCAATGTCACTTACGTCTCGAGGCAAATTTGCCCTTGAGCTTGTGCTGTCCTCTTCATCACACAGCAGTCCAGCCTTTCGAAACCCGTTGGTGATTGTAGATTTTTTGACACTGCTCCACGCTGTTAGGATCCACTGGCAGACTTGAGCAAAAGCTGCTCTTCGCATGCTATTTCCTTCTTCGACAGCCAGATCGATCGCCTTTAACTTGAAAGCTGCATCATATGCATTTCTTTGTGTGTTTTCCATGATAAGGGTGTGTGCATGAAGAGCAAAATGACTGATCTGAAGAATTTAGTGTGAGTGCGTTTGATTTAATTCGAACAGTTTCATTGGTCCACTGTGACCTGTTCGGTAATTTCATTGGTCCGATGTGACGAGGCTAAATGTTTTGGCGGCATGAAGCTCGTTAGCCCGTAAAAATCCATAAATTAGCCGCATCATTGTTTAAGCCGCAGTGTTCAAAGCGTGTGAAAAAAGTAGCAGCTTATAGTCCGGAAATTACGGTAATTTGTATTTTTAATCAGATAACGTACGCTTTGTTTATCCGCTTTCAGATGCATTTTTTTGGGAAAATAAAGCACTATAGAGTAAATAGAGATCAAATCTAGGGGGTGTGTCACTCTGACAGGTCTGTCACCGATAGGCCTCTCTGTGAATCTACAGTCTGGGCTAGAAAGAAATCAGCCCGAGCCTCGATTCTCACTTCTTCACACTATTCCGTGTTACAATAATTGCTGGTGCTGTTGCGCTTTGTTCTACAGAAATCCAAAACAATCCACCGTTTGCTAACAGCAAATAATCTGGTGTGTGTACTAGCCCGTGTAGATTATCGGTCCGTCCGGGATTTCACCATTTTTCTCGAGCGCAAAATCACGCAAACGAATGCCGGAATATTCAGAGGAGCTTGCAATGTTTCAAAATTACCGCGGATTTTCTGCAAATTTTGGCCAAGACGCGTCATGTGACGTCGTCACAACGCGCACTCGGCCCTAAGCCCTCTTCGATGCACGTGCCCGCGAATACGAGTACAGCTAAAAGGTCTCATTTAGCAACAGACAATTCACACAGTTGCGATTTCGGCAAGTCGAGTAGTTTTCCGCGAAACACGCGCAAATCAACTCCGCAAATTGCATCGCAAATTCCGAATAAAGCCGCAGCAAGATCGAGCATTTTTTGGCCGGAACGATCACAATAAAAAACTCCATAAAATCCCGTACGGACTGTTTTATACCGTTTATACCAGCCAGCCTGACTGTATATATGTAAACCCCTAGTGTAAAAGCTCATTTCAAAAACCTAAGCAATATAATACAATATAATCATTAAATAATAAACTACAAAAATACATCATGAACGTTATTTCCCCTGAACCTAAACATGCTTTCATTAAGCATGCACTAATCATTTCTATATTTTTATGAAAATATGCATTCTGTTGCATTAAGCAAATGGCAGTGACACTGTGATTTTACTGTGGCTCTAGCTATTTGTATTTAAATGAGAATGAAGGTAGCTGCCAAGCCTAAAACTACGTAAGCCAGTGGGAGCAAACAGCAGCGGTGCTGAAATCAGGAAGAAGTGTCCATTCAGGTAGAGATATTTAAGTAGGATGAACTGGGGGGAAAAAATCCTGAACAAACGATTTAGGCTGCTTTATTCAAACACGGAGCTCGAAGAGCATGGGACTTCAGAGGAGAATGACTAGCATACAGAATTTTACATGCGATAGCTAGTCATTCTTGGATTTTGCCATGTTTACAGCAGAAAATCCAAAAGTTATGTCGATATTTACATGGGGAAGGTTACATGTATTCCGAGTTAAAGTCCAATGGTTTATGCGGGGAAAGTTACACATATTCAGAGTCGGGTTAGGCAGCTGCTTGTGTCGATTCTCTCGATGCTCCATTCAGATGATTAAAATCACCTACGTGCTTAACACGTCCTGGTTACTCAGCAGCTTATAAAATAGCACTTGATCCAGCACATTCTATTATTTTATTTTTTTTTACATTTTATTAATGAAGCCATGGAGGCGGTGGAATTGTAATGTGGGTGCGAGATGTGGTTCATGATTTCTCCCAGTTCATCCTTAAAAACAAACAAACAAACAAACAAACAAAATCATACAGGGACTGGGATTAAGGTTCCAAATTGAAGCAAGAGTTCATCCAGAAATAACATTTACACAATCTTCCCCTCGGCTCAAACGTAACAGATCAGTTAACATACAGGAGCTTCAAGGCTAATGTCGCTAATTAAGTACAGGAAGCTTATACGGCAGTTACGGTACATTAGCAGCATGGCTCCAATGCAAAACTGAAGAAGCAAAGGCTAAGACACCAACCATGTCTTTGGAAGTGAAAATTGCGTAAAAGTTATTTTCATTCAATGCTCAGTCGATGTACGTAAGAGCTATGGCTGGTTAGCAGGTGCACATACATATAAATAAAACACTCCAAAACGTCATGGTACCTTCACAGAAAGATGGAAGGCGGCCCCCGTCCGCTTGTTGCAACTAAACTAAAAGTAAGTGGGAAGATATTTATAGAAGCACATCAGAGGCCAATAAAGCTGACAGCTCAAAAACAAGATGTAAAGAACTATTAGGATGGACAGACGACCGCTTAGACGTCCACTCACGCTATCGTTCTTCCCTGTTATATAACAGCTAATGGTACAATAGAATGAATCATTTATTAAAAGCCTTTTAATGATACCAAAGCCCACGGGGTTCTGGAAAAATGAGAGCTCTTTAAAAGGTTTTATAGAACACCTTTCATAGTAGGGCTGCACAATTAATCGAATATCGATCCCGGTTATGATTTTGACTGCACACGATTACATGAACACGATCGACTGCGATATTGACATTTAAAGTTCGTCCTCTGCTCGTAGAAAACTCCGCCGCAGATCAAATCAAGCGCTTCCTACACTTACAGCCAATCACCATAGAGCGGCGCAGGGATGACGTCATTCTGTACGCCGAAACGCGGAAACGAGTTAGCATTTTAGCCCTTCCGGTTCCAATGGGATTTTTGAATGGGATTTTGGTTAAAAAAAAAAAAAAAAGTCTGCGGTGAACACAAGCTCAAAATATTTTCACGTTTTATTCTACGACATAAAATACGCCAGTAAAACCCCACGCCTGATTTTTTTTTAAAGCTTTTATGTGTATTGAAAAAGGCGGTTGCTAACGGTCACGTAATGACGGCTTAGGAAGGATGCACGGGCAGATAAAAAACTTTATTGAAGAGAGGCAGACAAATCCAAAACGTGAGACAATAGCGTGGTCACAAACAAGCAAAAGGTCCGGCGATCGGCAAACGGCCGTAAACAAGACTAAACAAGAATCCAACAACGAGGTCGAGAATAAGATCGAAACTATGAGACATGAAACTACGAGCAAACGCTCGGTACACGGAAAACTCACGCAATACTTCGCGTCGGACAAAGAGACACAAGGGGTTTAAATGACAAGCGTAATTAAGGGTGAACACAAAACAGCTGAGACTAATGATGACACATAAGGGAACAACCAGTGACAATACAGGGAAGCGGTGTGATGATAACCTCCGGGTTCCGTACAAAATGACGTCATCGCTGCGTCACCGCTCTATTGGGTGATTTTGTCTGCGTGTCTCCTCCTGTAAACACTGTTATTGCCTTTTCTGCATTCGCCTGAATTGTTTTCATTTGGTTGCATATTGTTATATTTGATTTCATATTGTCATTTGGTTGATGGCGTATTTAGTTTTACTTATCCTATATTTTGAGTACAATTTTATTTATAATTTGCTTCTACGAGATGATGCACTTTAAGGACCAGTCTAATCTGATGCAAAGATTTGCACATTAGCAGGAATGTAGCACAGCATGGAGATGAAAGCAGCGGTCTGTTTATTTAAATGTGAAAGTGCAATAAAAATACGCCGAGCCTAAAATCAATGAATAATCGTGATAATTCATCGTGATCTCAATATTGATCAAAAATTATCGTGATGATCATTTTGACCATAATCGTGCAGCCCTATTTCATAGACGAAATGTAGTATTCTTAGCCTTTTTACAGGTGTACAACCACACTTTCGGGTTCAAACGTTCTGAACCTGGACGTTCTTTACCCACATATCGCGGAGATGGCAACCACTTACGAAGGAGGTGCTGATCCGTCACCACACGACACCTCAACAGTTTCTTGTCCACAGTAGCATCTCGTAGACAACACTTCACAAAAACTGATTTAAAGAATTTGTGTAATTGTTGATTTGGTAAAGCTTTCTGTTTGGGGGCACAGTGGTTTAGTGGGTAGCACATTTGCCTCGCACCTCCAGGGGTTCGATTCCTGCCTCCGCCCGGTGGGCGCAGAGTTTGCATGTTCTCCCTGTGTTTCTAGGTTTCCTCAGGGTACTCTGGTTTCCTTCCCCAGTCCAAAGACATGTGTGGTAGGCATCTCTAAATTGTCCATAGTGTGTCTATGTGTGTGCGCAATTGTACCCTGAGAGTCTTCTGGGATAGGCTCCAGGCTCCGTGTGTAGTCCTGGAAATGGATGCTTGGATGGCTCATAGGTTTTCCACCATGAGAAAGTCTTCACTAGAGTGGAGTTTAAGGT
Organism: Ictalurus furcatus; assembly: GCF_023375685.1. Taxonomy (NCBI): domain Eukaryota; kingdom Metazoa; phylum Chordata; class Actinopteri; order Siluriformes; family Ictaluridae; genus Ictalurus; species Ictalurus furcatus. Next base: position 33,036,768 of record NC_071257.1, on the reverse strand, counting down.
TTATTACCCCGCATTTTCTTCCTAATTTGATCTTGGCCAATTCCTACCCATCAGCCAGTACTCCCCTATCTAGCACCATCTGGAGAGAGTGAAGGCTTCTTCCGCATCAGGTGAAACCAGCTATCCACATCTTTTCTAACTGGCGCTATCCGCCCTCTTACGCATACGTGAGCTCACAGACGCCTACGATTGGCAAGTGTCGCTGTGATTGACAGGTAAGACAGTATGTCATCCCTCCCCCCCAAGCCAATTCCCAGCTACGGATGTCTATTCAGGATTCAAACTCGCGATCTCCCAATGATAGCTCTTTAGCTCTGTTGCTCCACTCAGTGCGTAATAATTCTTAACTGTACATCACTGTAAGAGTCAAGTCCTTCTTTTCTGTTCTCTTCTTACCTAGTGATGTTTCTTATATTTAATAGCAACGCAGTTGAAAAATCCATTTCAATATAGCTTATTTCTACAAACGGAGCTGTCCTACGCTTGTGGAGAGAAGAGGCAGGGACGTGGGAGTGTAAATAAGATTTAGAGAAAATGGGACAGTGACTAGCATCTCCTTCTTTTTTTGTTTCAAGACTAGTCATCACGAACACTTATTTCTCACTCAGGTTGAAACGGTGTGAACATCGTCTCTGTGATATAAATCTATCGTCGTATAATATACGTATGTATCATTTTTTTTTTTCCCATTATGTTCTTCATTTAGAGGAACTGACCCAAGAACATGAAAAGCCATTCTGACCCGAACTAAATGTAGGGGTTGAAACTACACCTGGCTGAAGCTATTTCTTTGCTCTCCTACATGTATCTCATTCTGAACTGTTTAAACATCTCTAATTCTGCAGCATGACTCTCAAAACCCTGTCCAAAAACTGCTCGCCGGGATGTTGCCATGGCGACGAGCTCTCACCTTGAAGTTTCGCATGCTGCGGGGACTCGTGGGGGACGAGTTGGAGGACTTGGTGGATTTGGGGGTGGAAATCTGACTCAGACTGGGAACCACTCCGTTAACTAAAGAGAGAGAGAGAGAGAGAGAGAGATGCATTACAAATGGAGAGACAAAGTTACATTTGTATTATAATCTTTCAATGAAAATTATAATTGTAGAAATTGCTAATAATCACCACAATACGGATTACATTAAGCTAATTGATGGCTATTAGCTCATCCATCTTTTAGTGTCGTGTGTAAATGCTATCGTACAACTTCATAGCTCACAGAGAGCTCAAAAATGACCAAGTGATACCTAAATGGTGAAGGAACACCACCTCAATTTCTAGTAATGAACTATATCTTTCAGTAAGGCCCAATATTATCCCTACTCTGTTTAATTCTATTCCTGTATGCAGCCTTAATATTGGTAAGTATGGTCGGTTTTTAAGGCTTTTTAATCCCAACTCAGAGGACGAAGTACAATAAATGAATGAAGAGATGGCAGAAACGTCAATCATTTTTATGACATACCATAAAAAAGCATTTGCACATCTATATATCAGCCTCTAGTTAAAGGAGGAGCCACTTTCATGGCTAAATATGGAGCAAATATGGTTCATGTAGCATCAACATAATATTACGCTGACATTCATTTCTCACCTATAAAAGTCAAGAAGACTGGGAATGTTCCAAAAACAGCCAGGTTGATGTTTTTTGTTAGATTCTAATTTCTAAATATTGCCACCTTCTTTCCTTCCTACTCCTATACATATACATTATCCTTCTTCCCCTCCAATCTCCTTAATGTTTGCTCCTCTTTATAAAGAAGAGATCCTGCAGCATCCTCCTCCAGCAATGGTACCCCCTGTCTGCTGGATCCCATCCCTTCCGCACTGCTCCGGATCATCTCACAGGACCATCTTCCCTTCATCCCTTCCACCATTATGATCGGTTCAAGTACAAACTGCTCTGGAGACGGCAAAGGTTTATACTCATGCTGAAAATCCCCACACTAGATACCTTGGACATCAGCAACTACCAACTGGTACCAGTTCTACCGGTTTTTCTAAAACGCTCTATGCAATCACTGGCCTCCAGGGTCCTAAGCAGTCTGGCTTCAAAGTCTTCCACAAAGTCAGTCACAAGACTTTCCTGTCCATGCTCTGAAGCCTTGGAATTAGTGGCCCAACAAGATGGTAGTTTGCTTCTACCTGCAAGGACGGTCATATCAGGTAACGTGGATCCACATCTACTCCACTCTCTACTTGGCATCCCATAAGGATCAATCATCGGTCCTCTTTTATTCTTCCTCTATACTCGCTCTCTCAGTTAGGTCATATAGCGTTTCATATCACTCCTATACTAATGACACTCAACTCATCTTACTCATTTCTCCCTCTGGCACTAATGTTTCACTCATACAGTGAGGGAAAAAAGTATTTGATCCCCTGCTGATTTTGTACGTTTGCCCACTGACAAAGAAATGATCAGTCTATAATTTTAATGGTAGTTGTATTTGAACAGTGAGAGACAGAATAACAACAAAAAAATCCAGAAAAACGCATGTCAAAAATTTTATAAATTAATTTGCATTTTAATGAGGGAAAAAAGTATTTGACCCCCTCTCAATCAGAAAGATTTCTGGCTCCCAGGTGTCTTTTATACAGGTAACGAGCTGAGATTAGGAGCACACTCTTAAAGGGAGTGCTCCTAATATCAGTTTGTTACCTGTATAAAAGACACCTGTCCACAGAAGCAATCAATCAGTCATATTCCAAACTCTCCACCATGGCCAAGACCAAAGAGCTCTCCAAGGATGTCAGGGACAAGATTGTAGACCTACACAAGTCTGGAATGGGCTACAAGACCATTGCCAAGCAGCTTGGTGAGAAGGGGACAACAGTTGGTGCGATTATTCGCAAATGGAAGAAGCACAAAAGAACTGTCAATCTCCCTCGGCCTGGGGCTCCATGCAAGATCTCACCTCGTGGAGTTACATTGATCATGAGAACAGTGAGGAATCAGCCCAGAACTACACGGGAGGATCTTGTCAATGATCTCAAGGCAGCTGGGACCATAGTCACCAAGAAAACAATTGGTAACACACTACGCCGTGAAGGACTGAAATCCTGCAGCGCGCGCAAGGTCCGCTGCTCAAGAAAACACATATACATCCCTGTCTGAAGTTTGCCAATGAACATCTGAATGATTCTGAGGACAACTGGGTGAAAGCGTTGAGGTCAGATGAGACCAAAATGGAGCTCTTTGGCATCAACTCAACTCGCCGTGTTTGGAGGAGGAGGAATGCTGCCTATGACCCCTGGAACACCATCCCCACCGTCAAACATGGAGGTGGAAACATTATGCTTTGGGGTTTTTTTTCTGCTAAGGGGACAGGACAACTTCACCGCATCAAAAGGACGATGGACGGGGCCATGTACCGTCAAATCTTGGGTGAAAACCTCCTTCCCTCAGACAGGGCATTGAAAATGGGTCGTGGATGGATATTCCAGCATGACAATGACCCAAAACACACGGCCAAGGCAACAAAGGAGTGGCTCAAGAAGAAGCACATTAAGGTCCTGGAGTGACCTAGCCAGTCTCCAGACCTTAATCCCATAGAAAATCTGTGGAGAGAGCTGAAGGTTCGAGTTGCCAAACGTCAGCCTCGAAACCTTAATGATTTGGAGAAGATCTGCAAAGAGGAGTGGGACAAAATCCCTCCTGAGATGTGTGCAAACCTGGTGGACAACGACAAGAAACGTCTGACCTCTGTGATTGCCAACAAGGGTTTTTAAACCAAGTATTAAGTCATGTTTTGCAGAGGGGTCAAATACTTATTTCCCTCATTAAAATGCAAATCAATTTATAACATTTTTGATGTGCGTTTTTCTGGATTTTTTTGTTGTTATTCTGTCTCTCACTGTTCAAATAAATCTACCATTAAAGTTATAGACTGATCATTTCTTTGTCAGTGGGTAAACATACAAAATCAGCAGGGGATCAAATACTTTTTTCCCTCACTGTATCTCAGTATATCTGACAGACATGTCATCACAGATGGGAGATCATCACCTGAAACTAAATCAGAGCACAACTGAGTGGCTGTGGCTGTATATCCCTGGAAATGCATGCCTAACTCAAGGTAATGTGTTTACTTAGGATCATGCCACATGACAATGCTTGGAACCTTGGCATAGTTCCGGGTAACCAACTACACTTCTTTCCTCATATTGCTAACCTGACTCATTTATGCAAGTTTCACCTTTACAACAGGGGGCTCGGGACATTCTTCACAGCCAGATTAAATGGCAAAAAGGGGACTCGGGCACAAGGCGGGGACACCCTAGACCAGGGGTGTCCAATGTTATCCGCAAAGAGCCGATGTGTGTGGGTGCAGGTTTTCATTCCAACCAAACAGGAGCCACACCTGATTCCACCTGTTTCATCAGTTGATCTTGGCTTTCAATAGACTCAGGTGTGGCCTCTGCTTGGTTGGAATGAAAACCTGCACCCACACCATCCCTTTCCGGATAAGATTGGACACCCCTGCCCTAGACGGTGTGCCAACCCATCGCAGGGCAAAATAACACACACTCACACACTACAGACATAATTTAGAGATGCCAATCATCCTACAACGCATGTCTTTGGACTGGATGAGGAAACTGGAGTACCCGGAGGAAACCCCTGAAGCATAGGGAGAGCATGCAAATTCTATGCACACAGGGTGAAGGTGGGAATCAAGCCCCCAACCCTGGTGGTGTGAGGCAGACATGCTAACCACTAAGCCACCATGCCCTGAATAATATAACAAATAAAACAGAAATAAACCTCTCTGTGTTTACTACACATTGGTTTATTGGTCAGTCGTGATTTGAATCTGTCTCAGCAGGCATCTGTTACTAAAAAATGAGACTAATTATTTGAGGCTAGTGGTTAAAGTGTGTTTCGTCCGTATTCATGCACTAGCACTCATTCAGGCTGACTGGGTGCTACAGAGGGTTCGTTAAGTGCATTAATGCTGCATTAGCCAGCCTTATATTAGAAAAAGCGTGGCAGAGTGTGGGCAGAGAGCCGGTTTTAAAATAGCTCCACTCAGGAAGGAGGAAAGAACCACGCTGGAATGCTCTTAGCCTGATTAAATGCTATACTCAGAGGCCAGAGTTTATGTACAGCTCTCTTTAGAGGTGGCATCAAGGTCACATCATGGTCAAACTGCTTGCTTGCGTAACTGCCTAAATGCCAGGATGGTCACTGTGGATGTTTCTTAGAGCTCATGTGTTCCAGTATGAGTTTTAATGCTTCCCTTAAGATTTTTGGATAAAGCACGAAGTTGCACGCTGACTTTCTATCAAACTTACAAAACTAATCACTGTGACATACAGATGAAGTAGTTGCTAGCTAACTTTCTAACTAGCCAAATATCTAATTAATTACATTACATTACAGTACATTACATCACTGGCTAGCTTCCTATCAAATCAAGTCAAACTAATTTAGTAAAATTACTAACATAGTAAAACTAAGTTACATCATCTGCCATATACAAATGAAGAGTTGTGAGCTAGCATCCTAACTAGCCTAGAAAGCTAAAAATGTTGCATCGTTCATGAAATACGGTTGAAGTGGTTGCTAACTAGCTTCCTAACTAGCCAAATAAAGTTAATGAATCTACATCAGTGGTCAAATATAGATAAAGTGCTTGCTAGCTAGCTTTCAAACAAGCCAAATAAAATTAATGAAGATACATCACTGGTCAAATATAAATGGCATTCAACTACCCAAACAGCAGAAAAAGAATGGACACTAGCCGGCTTCCTATCTAGGCAATCAAATTGAATGATGTTACAACACCTGCCATATAAAGATGGGGAATTGCTAGCTGTCTCTCTAACTAGCATACAAAACTAAAAGTTGCATCTCCCCTGATATACAGATGAAGTATGTGCTAGCTGACCTGATAAACTGAATGATTTTACATCACTAGCTAGCTTCCAATCTAGCCAACTAAAGGTAATGAAGTTACATCATCTGCCATATCTACACATGGGAAGTTGCAACTATCTTTCCAACTAGCTGAGTATAAAGTATTATTATTATTATTATTATTATTATTATTATTATTATTACTATTATTAAGTAACATCACCTATAACTTAAAAATGGAGTAGTTGCTAGCTAGCTTTCTAGCTAGCCGAATAAAATGAATAAAGCTGCTCCGACTGTCATTATACTGTAATCGAGGAGCTGAATAGAGGTCGTGCTAAAGGACAACCTTAACCACTGAGCTACCACAACATGCAACACCTACCTGGGGATTTGACTGGAGACTGACTGCTGGCGGACAAGTACGGAGAATTTTTCCTCACTGCAGATTGGGAGAGACAGATCGAGATGGGGGAAAAAAGAGAGCGGCTGAAAAAAATCATTTCCAAAACATGTATGAAAATCTTAAAGCCCTGTCCACATGAGCACTTTAATAAGAGCCTCGTTCGGTTGGGTCATAGAAAAACATGCTAACATTGTATAATTCACAGCTAGAGTTGTCTCGAACGTAGAAGTTGCATAGATCATTGTTGGAAATGCTTGATAATGTCCTTCCTTTAGTGCCGTTTCATTCTCGCCGTCTGTTTGATCTTTCGTTAATTGGAAATATTAATGTACTACGCCTTTAAAACTCGTTTGATGTACATAAGTGTGCGTTAAGCATCGTTACATGCTGAATTCTCAAATCTGATTGGTCAGAAGGTTTTCAAGGATATCGACATTTCGACATAAACAGCGCATTCAACCGAGGGAAAGAGAGAGAGAGAGAGAGAGAGAGAGAGAGGGAACGACTGTTTATAGAGTAGCTGCTGTAATCTAACAGGAACCAGCTTGCTTCACAGATGTTCCACAACATGTAACTCTAAACAGATAAAAGTGCGACGTGTCATTCAAAATAACGTTGCAGTTGTATAAGAGGAATAAAACGTTTCAGGAACGATATAGAGTATGAACGGACATACTGTAACTGAGGTAGGATTTCAGAAAGATGAAATATTAAGTGATGTAAATAAACACTACCTTCTCCTTCTGGAATCTCTTCAAGACACATCTGAGCATCTGTGCTGCTTACATAATACCCAGTGTCACATTCACCTTGCTGTGTGTGTGTGTGTGTGTGTGTGTGTGTGTGTTACTGCTGACCTGATCCAGGAGATTTGCTGTGCCGTGCCGGACTCTTACTGCCACTGGACCTCACTGGAGTAGTGGAGCGAGAAGTACAGGAAGATTTCAGCACACGGCACTCTGTAACGCACAATTAACGTGGCATTTGAGATCATCTGAAAAATCATTCGCGAGAAAAGTTAGCATGAAGAATCAAGAATTAAGGGCCATTTTCACGTCTGAGCTTTCAGTGAGACATTTGTCTGCTGGAGATAAGAGAAGCAGTGTTGTGGGGTAAAATAAACTGCGGTTAGTGAATAGATAAAGCAAGATGCTGCCTGTGCTAAATTTTGCCTTATTACTTGTGAACCTGTCTACAAACATTCATTGAACAGCATTAATACTAGAGCTGCAACAACTAATCGATAAAATCGATGATAATCGATTATGAAAATCGTTGTCAATCGATTAGTCGGTCTGCGCGCGGGACGGGAAGGATTTACTCATTACGTTACTTCTGTTCTGGAAACACGCTTCGGAGAGTAAATACTAAAGTTGTGTCCCAAATGAAGTATTATACACTTACACTATGCACTATGTACTACCGTCTAGTGTGTGGATTTTAGAAATGAAACACTAGCGTTTTTTTTTGTTGTTTTTTTTTTTTACTAACCGGAAGTATAAGCCGCTTCCTACATGACGTCATACGCACGTAATGCGACGGCACTAGCTTTAGCCGAATACCCAGAATCACTGTACATGATTTTCTTTTCTCTCGATGACCATCAGACTGAGGCGAAATCGTCACGTGACTGAGGAAGAAAATGTGCGACCTCTTAGGCAGTGGAACATTTGATATTAAACACCGCGGAGATGATTTATAAACTTTTATAAAGTGGAGTTTGTGTAGCACCAGCACGACATTGATGCTGTCACGAGTTGCTTAAAAGGTTTCGTTTAAGTTAAGTTTATTGACATTATATGCTGTATCAGTGTAATTTTTGTTGTTTGTTATAACGGAAGTGATGTGTTAGTAACGAGGACGCGTTGCTCCTCACGCGCGGTGTAGACGCGCTGATACAGAGAGGGAGCACGAGTGAGATCTGTAATGTCTAATTAAAATATTATGATCAAAAGTAAACACAAGTAAAATAATATGTCTAAAGGCAATGAGTAACAGGAACCACGAGGTGCAGTGAAAGTGAGTTTTTATTATTAACTGAGTGCTTTTTGTGCATCCATAAAAAAATTATGCATAAATACTATTATATTATATATTTTATATATATAATGTATGTGTGTGTATATGTATATATATATATATATATATATATATATATATATATATATATATATAGTGGCACTGAATTAAACTGCAGTCCTAAATGAATAATATATATTCTGGTGTGTGTATTCGGTTCTTTTCAGTCTTATATAATTAGACAAACAGTTGTGTAAAGTTTTAGTCTGAAGTTTATATTTGTAACACTCAGTTTGTGGATGCAATTTTAAATAAACGAAAAGAAAAAAAAAAGGTACTGAAAGTTTGCCCCGCCCCCATCCGATTAATCGGAAAAAAAATAATCAGCCAACTAATCGATTATGAAAATAATCGTTAGTTGCAGCCCTAATTAATACATTCATTTTCACAATGCATTGCATGTAAGCTCAGGCATGAACATGTGCGCACACACACACACACACACACACACACACACACAAACAAACAGATACATACACAGTCAGGATTCCCTGAACATAAATGGATATCGTAATGATAGGAAGCAACATGGCTGAAAACAACATGGAACAGTAATGTGTGTGTGTGTGTGTGTGTGTGTGTGTGAGAGAGAGATGAAGAATTCTTGTCGATCCTTAACCTGCCGCTGCAGAGCCAACAAAATCTCTTAAACTGAGAGAAGGAGGCTAATCTGAGTCACTTCATCACTGCAGAAATTAATCCAGCCTGGCTAATCTCACCCTGTATGAAACCCTTCCATATATAACGTCTGTTAGATCTGCTGAACTCTGCACCGAGACTTTCTCGTGTTCAGGACTTTCTGCTCTCAATCGAGGGAGCATTATAATCTGCAGTAACAGTGGAAACACAGCCTGATTGTAAGTAGGTCAGTGCTCTGAGTCTGGGTGATTCTGTGCCCACTGTAGCCTCAGAGTCCTGTTCCTGGCTGACAGGACTTGGACCCTGATGCACTCTTCTGCTGCTGTAGCCCATCCACCTCACGGTTCGACGTCTTGTGTGATGCTTTTCCGTTCACTCTTGTAAAGATTGCTTATTTATTTGAGTTACCGTGGCCTTCCGGTCAGCTTGAACAAGTCTGGCCGTTCTCTTCTGACGCTTTCTCATCAATAAGCCTCAGAACCGGATGTTTTTTGTTTGTCGCGCCATTCTGTGTCAACTCATTGTGTCCAATCCCAGGATATCAGCAGTTTCTAAAATACTCAAACCAGCCTGTCTGCACCAGCAGCCACACTACGATCACAGTCACTGAGATCAGCTCTTGACCTGTATCTGTATGATTGTATAAACTGGGCAGCTGCCACATGATTGGCTGATTGGATAGTTTAATAAAATAAGGCCGTTACGTATGTCCATCCATCCATCTTCTACCGCTTACTCCTTTTCAGGGTCACGGGGAACCTGGAGCCTATCCCAGGGAGCATCGGGCACAAGGTGGGGTACACCCTGGACAGGGTGCCAATCCATCACAGGGCACAATCACATACACACCCACACACCCATTCATACACTACGGACACTTTGGACACGCCAATCAGCCTACCATGCATGTCTTTGGACTGGGGGAGGAAACCGGAGTACCCGGAGGAAACAGAAGAAACACTCCGCACACACAGGGCCCTGGCGGGACTCGGACCCTGGAGGTATGAGGCGAACGTGCTAACCACTAAGCCACCGTGCGCCCTCATTATGTATGTATTATTTTAATGCTCGATATAAACATAATTAGACTCGAACTACATTAATAGTAATAATACATGAAGTGGTGTAAAGTCAACCACTAAAGTAATTTATATACCTAATGTATTTTATGTCAATTATGTAATTGTGCAAGCAAAAAAAAAAAATAATTTTAGTGTTTTTCATACCTGTAATCTTACATAAAGAACTGACACTGTGTGATATTTGTCACAATCATTAACTGTGCAGAAGTTACCATAATTACCTGACAAATCTTTACTAGAGAACATAAGAGACTAGATCTAAACCGGGTCCTAATGATGTAGTGTCAGTGACAGAAGCTACTGTCTGAAGAAAACACGCCATTTTTTTTTTAATTTTATTTTTGGAAAAGTCCTACTTTATCTAAGTGGAGCAGCAAGGATAAGTAGGGCAAAGTCATCGAACGGCTGAACTACATACTCTATTGGGTGTGTGTGTGTGTGTTGCACATGTTCAGGGCTACACTGGCTTAAAGCATCTTATCCAAACAGGACGTAGAGTACAAGAGCATCCTGATGACTAGATACTGAAGTTTGGGACACTGAAAGGGAAATACGATCCCACATGAATGTGTGTCCTGTCTGCTGTAGTCCACGGACCAAGACGCGCTAAAGGTCAAGGTCAAATCTACTTTCACCACCAAGGTCATTTCCTGTAGCGGGATGCCGGTGCGGTGTTTGCAAGAGCGTCCAAAAAGTCCACAATAAATCCTTTTTTTTATTTCGTCAGTTATCGAGGACAACTTTTTTACTTAGGTGATATGTTTTAATCCATGGAATGTATAGGATATTTTTTTTTATTGTATTGCCTTCAAACATGAAAAGATTTTTCACACCTAAACCTTTCATTTGTAGAATGAAGAATGTAGAATTTGTTTAATTTGGAGAATCTATGACATTTGAAATTGACTCTATACATTTTGTGTTATTGTCCTTCCAGGTTTCCCTCACTCATATTACTGAGAAATTATGGGATGTTGTTTGAGAAATATAATTTGACACTAATGGATTGTTTTGTTTGTACGGTTCATGCTGAATGTAAACAGTTGAAACAGTAGAATGAGTGCATTTCCGATGCAGAACACTTCTTAGTGCACAGATCGATGATGACTAACATCTGGATTGTTTAACCCGACACTCACACTGGAGGAATTCTCAACAGCTGCCAGTAACATGTGGATGTCATTACGCTCTCACTGACACGCTGCGAATGTTGCGAATGCCAGGTGACGATGGCATGTGCATGGTCGCAGTGACGTGTCGTCTGTGACGTGGATGTGGGCGAGTGTGAGGGAAAGACGTGAGGAAAGACGTGACAAACACGACAGGAAGCGAGAGGAGGTTAATGTTTAGCCAAGCCTACCATTCAGAAAGGCTGCACAAGCCTTACCACTGTGATCCAACAAAAAATCATCCTGAGCATAGCGGTACTTCTCCGGACCACACGCGATGAACACGTCGTGATCGCCAAAAAAGTCCTGCAGACACGTGACCTTGGGAGAGAGAGAGCGAGAGGGATGAACAGACAAAATGGCAAAAAGAAAGAGAGAAAGAAACAGAATAAAGTACAGACAAAGATCAGACAGAAAGAACAAACGGAAAGAAAGAAAGAAAGAAAGAAAGATTAGATAGAAAGAACAGAAGAAAGAAAGAAAGAAAGAAAGAAAAAGAATTAACAAAGGATCAGGTAAAAGAAAGATCAGACAGAATGATCAGACAAAAAGATAGAAAGAAAGAAACAGAATAAAGTACAGACAAAGATCAGACAGAAAGAACAGAAGAAAGAAAGAAACAGAATAAAGTACAGACAAAGATCAGACAGAAAGAACAGAAGAAAGAAAGAAACGGAATAAAGTACAGATAAAGATCAGACAGAAAGAACAGATGAAAGAAAGAAAGAAACAAACAAACAAAGAAACAAAGTACAAACAAAGATCAGACAGAAAGAACGGAAGAAAGAAAGAAAGAAAGAAAGAAAGAAAGAAACAGAATAAAGTACAGACAAAGATAAGACAGAAAGAACAAATGGAAAGAAGGAAAGATCAGACAGAATGATCAGACAAAAAGAAAGAAAGAATTAATTAATTTAATTTAAAGGTGTCATTTGTACATTTAAAAAAATGTCTAAATGTATTAAAAGAAAATAATTTAAAAAATAGAATTGTGTAACACATATTTATACCAAACATGTCACATATAGTTAGCAGCATGACCTAAAGTTATCACACAAGATTTGAGTCCATTCACAACTTGTAAGGGCTGCTGAAAACAGGAAGTGAGGTAAGATCTCAGCAACGGCTTGAAGTTTTGCCTTCAAATTTAGTGTATCTCCTCGGGTACAAGTGCTGATGCTCCTAATGGCTTCTGGTCTTTCTCTGTTGCTAAGGGGTGGGGCTGGAAAGTGCTTGGCCCCCTTAATCACTGCTTGTTGTCACAGTTGTTACTGGCCAGACATATTCAGTGATTTATTTGACTTAGCTATAATAACCTAGTAGTTATTTTTATAACATCTAAATCATATTCATGGTGAACATCGCTTTCCTAAATAATTGTGTCCAAACACTGAGTCGGGTTAAAACAAACAAACCAAAAACAGGTAGGAAGGCCATAGGTAGGTTTCAATATCACATACTGAGATTGATGCTAACTAGCTAGGTAAAACAGCATGCTAGGTACTTAGCTAGCTCGCAGGTAGGGTGTTGGGGTGTTTATGCTAAGCTAAACTAAACAAAACAGAATTAAGACAAAAAGTGCATTGTGGGAAATGCGTAGCCAAAACTCAAACGCTCTCAGATGTTGGAGCTGTGTGTGTGTGTGTGTGTGTGTGTGTGTGTATAGCTCAGTGTGTTTCAGTGTTTCAAAACCCCTGCATTGCATTGATGTATAGAATTTCATATGATCCTACTCTCTTTCAGAGGAGGATTAGTGAAAATACAGAATAAAGATCTCTCTCTCTCTCTCGCTCTCTCTCTCTCACACACCCACACACACACACACACACACACACACACACACACACACACACACAGACTGAAAGTTGAGAGAATGATCAAAGCGCTAAATACTCTGAAGGCATTTTTGCTCTAACACAGATTCATCAGCTTTCTCTAAGAAGACATTTATTTAACATTCATTTTTGGAAGGAGTTGTGAATTTTCCACCACGGGAAAGCCTTCAGGACGTTGCACTTTTACCGATTTCCCTGTAACAGGATAAGCTCTCATTTATTCTTCAAGAAAGAGAGAGAGAAAAAAAAGAGAGGCTGATGAGGGAAATGCTATAACCTAAAAGATACTGTACATCATTTACTCATTTTTTTTTAACTATACACAATGACTTTCACTGTTGTTGGTGTTTTAAGATGATAAACTGAGACTTAAGTCGAAAAAAGTCGAAATTGGCAGCATGTGATCAGGACAGCATATGGGAGTGACAGACTGAAGGCACACTGAGAGGCTAGAAAGCACTGCTGAGAGCTTTAAGCTGTCATCACAGAGCTTTCACGCCAAAGCTGACTCTAGAGGTACTGGACGTCTAGCAGGGGTGTGTCTACGAAGCATTCTCCATCTGTAGACCACCAGACTATCCAAAAAAAAATTTTTTAAAAATAATAATAATAATTAGTTTTTCATTTAAATAATAAATGATCAAATGAAACAGCTCTCACGTCCGACCGCTCGCATACAAATCTTTATAATCTTCAATCGTGTCTAATTTATTTTGGAATGAATTTCTTAGTACTTTGACGACACGCTATTTTATTTTCACTTCGTTAAAAGTTTCCTACTGTTACCGGGCAGAACCGAAACTTGAACCCTGTTCTGGCTGATTTCCTCTCGTCTGGGCCCAGGAAGAAGTCACGGCGGCACCATCGTTCAGTGAAAGCTTCTTGGTTTAATGATACAGAAAGCATAGTATATATACAGTACACAGGAATATTGATAAAGAATGATAAATGTCAATTGGAACAGGTCACAGATAAAATCAGAACATCTATTACGTAGGTTCGAGTGATTATAAGAACTAAAGATGTCTAGTCTACCAGATAATAATAATGGGGGGGCAGTGGTTAAGGCTCTGGGTTACTGATCGGAAGGTCGGGGGTTCAAACCCCAGCACTGCCAGGCTCTGGGTTACTGATCGGAACGTCAGCACTGCCAGGCTCTGGGTTACTGATCGGAACGTCGGGGGTTCAAGCTCCAGCACTGCCAGGCTCTGGGTTACTGATCGGAAGGTCGGGGGTTCAAACCCCAGCACTGCCAGGCTCTGGGTTACTGATCGGAAGGTCAGGGGTTCAAGCCCCAGCACTGCCAGGCTCTGGGTTACTGATCGGAAGGTCGGGGGTTCAAACCCCAGCACTGCCAGGCTCTGGGTTACTGATCGGAAGGTCAGGGGTTCAAGCCCCAGAACTGCCAGGCTCTGGGTTACTGATCGGAAGGTCGGGGGTTCAAACCCCAGCACTGCCAGGCTCTGGGTTACTGATCGGAAGGTCAGGGGTTCAAGCCCCAGCACTGCCAGGCTCTGGGTTACTGATCGGAATGTCGGGGGTTCAAGCCCCAGCAGTGCCAGGCTCTGGGTTACTGATCGGAAGGTCGGGGGTTCAAGCCCCAGCTCTGCCAAGCTGCCACTATCGGGCCCTTGAGCAAGGCCCTTAACCGTATCTGCTCCAGGGGTGCTGTATCACGTCTGACCCTGCCCTCTGACCCCAACCTCCTAACATGCTGGGATATGCGAAGAAGAAAAGAATTTCCCTGTGCTGTAATTTATATGTGACCAATAAAGACTCATCATCATAATGAGAGAAGAAGAAGAACTGAGAGAGAGAGTGAGTGAGGGCGAAAGGCGGGGTGAATGCTCAAAACAAGACGAACACAAAACAATTTGGTTCCGGTACATCGTGACACAAACTAGAGACCTTCAGAATCGAGACACAGAGATTATGCCTGAAACTTATCACCTACATTACCCACAATGCTGTTCTGCCTGCTGATAGTGGTGCAGTGGGATTTAGCCTTTGCTTCATCTCTACCTAAAGAGAGCGATGCAACGGCACTTTAGTATTTTATTCTGTCCGGCCGTCTCTCCGCAGATCAGCTTCCAAAGTTTTCATTTTCATCCTCATCACATCTCGTAGATCACTAACTACCCAAGCCGAGTCTCTGGGACTTTGAGCGTTATTGGACTTTGAGTCCAGCATTTGAACCCACCACTAATTCCACTAATCATTAGCTGGATTTCTTATTAATATGACACTACTTTTTTTTTTTTTAATCCCTTATGTATGAGAAGTTGAAGTTTTTTCACTTATTACACACCATTGTAACTGTTCTAGCAATGACAGCGTCAGCCTGTGGCATCAGAGCAACATATAACCGCTAACGTCTTCACACCAACCAACAGATTAGCACCAGAATCACTAAACACATCGCAAATCATTCAATATAAACGTATCTAATGTGTATCAGGACGGAGTTTTTCTTTAAACACATAACGTCATGTCTTTAACAAATTCCCTAAATAAGCCATCCTGTCCACATGCACTTTTTATGTTGCTGTGACATTTTGTGTTGTTGTGGTCCTGCCATTCGCTTATTTGTGTTGTGAATGCACGAATGATTCATGCATGGTTTACCCGTGTCCCTATCGGACCTTCTTACACTGATTGAGCAGCTCGTTCCATCTGTGAATCCCTGAGCGGAAAACGATGTCCGCTGGGCCTCAGGATAAAATCCCGGCACATCCGTGTATACGGCGACATCGTTATGAGGACACGGTGTGTGTGTGTGTGTGTGTGTGTGTGTGTGTGAGCTGTACAAAAGCCGATAGAGTCAATCCATTCTGCCTAAATGGCTGATTAACCTTGTCAGCATATTCACACACACACACACACACACACACACACACACACACACACACACCCATACACACTTTGGGTTCAGCTTGGAACCTCTGCAGCAATATGTTAACAATCAGTACTGTCCAGTCACTCTTTTGTCCTCTGCTGTTATATAGGAAAAAATATAGAAGAGGAAAAACAAATCCGAATCAAAATCATTCATGCAGTTATCCAATCAGCCAATCATGTGGCAGCAGCCCAACGCGTAAAATCACACAGATAACGGTCAAGAGCTCCAGTTATTATTCACATCCTACATCAGAATGGGGGAAAAAACAAGATCTCGGTGCCTTGGACTATGGCATGTTTGGTGGTCCCAGACTGGCTGAGTTTGAGTATTTCAGAAACTGCTGATCTCCTGGGATTTCCCCACACAACAGTCTCTAGAGTTTACGCAGAACGTTCCCAGGAGCTTCCTTGGACGGAAAAAGCTTGCGGTCTGAGAAGAATGGCCAGACTGCTTTGGCCACAATAACTCAAATAATCACTCTTTACAAACGTAGTGAGAACTGCATCTCAAAACGCACAACATGTTGAACCTCATGTTGAGGTGGATTGGCTACAACGGCAGAAGATCACATCGGGTACCAAGAACAGGAATCTGAGGCTACAGTGTTACAGGCAATTAATCAACACAGTCTGACCAATAAGATTTGAAAAAAAAAAGTAAGACATGGTCGTGTTATTCCACAGCATCCCGTCGCACATTACACCTCTTAATGATCGTGTTTGAATTTAGGAGTACGTAAGGGTCTAATTAGGGTTTATCTCATGCGCCTCTGTCCTCTAAACTGGATAAAGTACAGGGCTGGTGTCTCAGTGAGCTGACAGTGCGACGGCTCTAATAAGAGGTTGCGACAGCCCCGTCTCATCCTGCTGACGATAATGAGGGGTAAGAGGGCTGTCACACTCCCACCGTGCTACAGAAGAAGAGGAAGAAATGGACGAGGTCATGCTGGGACGCTTGCCTTTTTTAACGAAGCCAAATCAGCTCCGTATCTGAATTTCACAGAGGGAGGCATGAGCTGAGCTTTGTGATTCACACTGACTGCTTCCTCTCAACGGTTAAAAGTCAATTAGGGTTCTGTAGAATTCCTTTGTGGTTTGAATCACCATGAGGATAATGCTTTAATTCCAAAATGCACTGGTTTGAACAGCAAGTAAATGGTCCGTATGCTTGTTCTTCTACAGAATGCACTCTTGTGGAGAGTCGATTACTTACGAAGCATCTCAGAGTCACTGACTCAACGAAAATCCTGACGCTTGAAGAAAAACAGCACTGAGATCGAACAGAGCCCATCAGTTGCTAGTTCAAGCGTGTGCCATTAGCGATAATGTGCTGTTAGCAAGCGCCTCTGCTTTTCTGAGCCTAACGAGCTCACATCTATCAAACTGAAGCGACTTGAAATCAGGTATTAAGGAGCGAATCGAACTGCCAACCCTATGATTAGTGGACAACCCGCTCTACCATCTGAACCACAGCCGCCCCATTAAGCAGCCAACTAACACCAGTCCTGAAGGACCATGACAATGCAGCATATAAGAGCTTTCAGACCTACTTTATTTAGTCTGGAATTATCAAACATTTTCTTTAGCTTAGAGAAAGGCTTTGTTTGTCATGAATGTGGGCTGAGACTACAATGTGCAGGTGAATGAGGCAGAACCCAACAAAGAAGCATTGTCAAAATGGCAGGGGCCACAACATGGGTACCAGTAACAAAGTGGAATAATTCAGAACAGGTGAGAATCCATTCATCCATCTTCTGTACTGCTTATCCTACACAAGGGAGCCTGGAGCCTATCCAGAGGGACGTCTGGATAGGCTCCAGGATGGGGTATCAGGCCATCTCAGGCCACAATTGCACACATACTGTGGACAATTGGGAAAGACCTACAACATATGTCTTTGGACTGGGGGAGGAAATCCCCAAAGCAGGGGGAGAACATGCAAGCTACTCACACACAGGGCGGGACTTGAAATCCTAACCCTCAGCCACTGTGCCCTCCAGGTGAGAATCGAAACCAGGAAACATTACTAGGCAAACACAGCCTTACAGAAACATGGCTCAGACTCAAACATGGTCTCAGGATACTTAATAACGAGGTAGCATCTGCAAGGGTTGTGCAAATCACAAGCTTACAAGCTTGTATACTCTCTGCAGTTTCATATTAGCCATCATGTACGAGTGCTCCGGTACCACAGGTGGCACTATTAAAATTTCAAGACAAAACATAAGCATATGGCAACCATCATAAACTAGCAGTCAATGTAGCTACTAAAATATTAGAGTGATGAGTAGATCATGTCGTATGAGTACGAATTCTGGCATCTGGGTTTTGTATACTGTACAGGACCAATGAGAAGGCAACGAAAATGAGTCAAGGACCAAAGTTTTGGTATTTTTTATGTTCACAGAATGGAAGATGTAATGAATAATGTCAAGCTTAAAAGTTATTTTGAGGCTCAGAAGTAAGGGAAGGCCAAAGTTCTAGATTGATACTCATCCTGAATACTGAAAACTAAGTACTAGGGGACTGTTAGTTTAAGGAAATTGGTCTTCATACCCCTGGGGTACTGCTTGAAGGTTTATTTACTACAGTTGCTACTATGGTCTTAGGACTGCAATTACCACATGCAGTTTTGCACTCGGGTCTCCTTTGTGGACTAGTTCGACAAAGACTTCATATAAAAAAAAACATAATGAACTTTCTTTTACTTTCACACTGTTCGTCGTTACCTAGATGAGGACAGGTTCCCTTCTGAGTCTGGTTCCTCTCAAGGTTTCTTCCTCATATCATCTTAGGGAGTTTTTCCTCACCACCGTCGCCACCGGCTCGCTCAATAGGGATAAATTCACACACTTAAAATCTGTATCCTGTGTTTATATGTTTCTGTAAAGCTGCTTTGAGACAGCGTCCATTGATAAAAGCGCTATACAAATAAAATAAATATAATTGAATTGATCCATCCATCCATCCATCCATCTTCTACCGCTTACTCCTTTTCAGGGTCACAGGGAAACCTGGAGTCTATCCCAGGGAGCATGGGGCACAAGGCGGGGTACACCCTGGACAGGGTGTCAGTCCATTGCAGGACACACTCTCATACACATTCACACACCCATTCATACACTACGGACACTTTGGACATGCCAATCAGCCTACCATGCATGTCTTTGGACTGGGGGAGGAAACCGGAGTACCCGGAGGAAACCCCCGCAGCACGGGGAGAACATGCAAACTCCGCACACACAGGGCCACGGTGGGAATCCCCCAACCCTGGAGGTGTGAGGCGAATGTTCTAACCACTAAGCCACCATGCACCCACGAATTGAATTTATGTATTTATTTATTTTGCCAAAGGCAACAAAATTCTATTTGTTAGTTGAATAGGACGTAAGTTAGGCCAAAACAAATCAGTATAAAAAGTAGCATTGAGATTAAGAAGCTTGGTGGTGTGGAGATACACACTGACCAGTCAATCCATCAACCTGTTCTATTCTTGTACTGTTTATTGTGTTCTGTACATTGGTTGAAACTGCCAAAGAATTACATTAAGCTAAACTAATTAGAAGGCTGCACAAAACATTCTCTGGACAGACCTAGAATCCTCAAACTCTGCCCACAACTCCTGCCAGACTGAGCAACCCCAAACATGGTGGGTGTGTTCAATAAAGAAAGGCAAGCAAGACAGTATTTCAGCAAAGCCAACTCAGCTTGGACCAAAGCCTACATCTTGCTAATGTTCAGTCCCTCGAAAACAAAATGGAGTCATTTTGACTTGGGCTTTCCCTTCATTGTGAAATGGTGAACTGCTCTTGTCTGGTTTTCACAGATTCCTCATGTCACTATCACATCCTAGACATCACCATAGAACTAGATAGATAAACATGGTTTCGAGCCAGCAACACTCACCCCAGCCTTCTGCCAACTGGCAAATGTTACAGGACCAATCCTGGTTCTCTGGTTTCCTCCCACCTCTCAAAACCATGCCAGTAGGTGAATTCGCCAAGATAAATTGCCTCTAGATTTGAATGCGTGTGTACATGGTGTTCTGCAATGGATCCCGAGTGTATTCCTTAGGGTGTATCACGCCCAGCGTTCCTGGGATAGATCCAAAACCTACCTAATAATGTTTGGGCCACTTTTTTGACATAAGAGTAAATAAGATGAAATACAAGTGGTTCTAAGCAAAGATTTCACCACCACCACCACCACCACATGCACCTCATCTGGTATTTACACTTCCATCTAGGTGGTCGTCAGGAGGATCCAGCATGAATGGAAGACACCATTAGGGACACCATTGCCATCATTATTGTTCATATTGACCATACTTATATGAGAAGGGTTAAACACCCGGGTAAACTCACAAACTGACGAATTATCAGATTAATTTAAATCTCCTGGAGGAGAAAGCTGTAAAAAAAAAAAAAGAAAAAAAGAAAAAGAAATGAACTTTTATTATAATATGCAAAAGGTATTTAAAAAAGTCTCTTTCTCGAGGCTGTTGAGGTTTGATGTTTCATTTTGCAGCCTGTGACTCATCATTTGCTGGCGTGATTCTGCATCCTGGGAGGTTTATCTTCACACCTCTCTTCTTTTGTTTCTCCACTTTCCTTCACAAGAGCTAGAGCGTAAAAAGAGCCACTGCGACACACAGCTTTCTAATAGCGGGTCGAGCGTGGGGTTTTCCAGAGAGAAATAATCGTTAATTTCCGACATTTGCATGCTTTACTGAACTCTGCGAGGTCGTGGAAAAGCCGATAGGAGCAGAAGTGGAAGCAGAGGAGACGGATGGAGAGCAGCACATCAGCTTTGATTTCACAGAGTGCTGAGTCATGCTGTCAGACCGCACTAGCATCATCAGCCTGTCCAAAAATAATGGCACCTTCCAGTGGCTGCACCGAGCATGGTGCTTAAGTGACAGACTTAACTGCAACAATGATTATTAACGCACTGTGTGTTTTTTTTTTTTTTTTTTTGCATACAGGAATGAAAAATTATCTGGCACTGATATATTTATTACATGCCATGCTAATTTGTTTTAAGTGGCTTAGTGGTTAGCACGTTCGCCTCACACCTCCGGGGTTCGAGTCCCGCCGGGGCCATGTGTGTGCGGAGTTTGCATGTTCTCCCCGTGCTGCGGGGGTTTCCTCCGGGTACTCCAGTTTCCTTCCCCAGTCCAAAGACATGCATGGTAGGCTGACTGGCGTGTATAAAGTGTCCGTAGTGTATGAATGTGTATGTGATTGTGCCCTGCGACGGACTGGCACCCTGTCCAGGATGTACCCCACCTTGTGCCCGATGCTCCCTGGGATAGGCTCCAGGTTCCCCCTGAAAAGGAGTAAGCGGTAGAAGATGGATGGATGGATTTTGGAGGGAATCACATTTGCTTGTTGTATATTTCTTTAGTTTTGTACTGGAGCTACCAAGTGAGGTTTTTTCATAAATATATATTTTCTTCATATGGCATTAAGCTTCTGTTATGGATATGCCGGGACTAGCACTGGAATATGATACCCATCAGCCACTGCACTGCACATGATCATGTCACGTGACTGCACAGATCAAGTCACATTCTGCACAGTACTGTTTATCTTGCGTTTTATATTCCTATGTCATGTCATGCATTCTTGTCTTTTGTTATTGTTTCACGGTTATGTTCCTTAGTCCTTGTATTTCTGCCATGTCCATAGTTCTTGTTCTGTGTTTTGTTTGTTTCATTAAACTTTAAATCTTGTATCCGACTCACCTACCGTTACATGACAGCATCATTATCTCATTCAATCATTCGTTCATCTTTAGTAAACGCTTTATCCTTTATCCAGGGTCATGGTGGATCCAGAGCCTATCCTGGTGTCAGGGATTGGTAGAGGAGGTGGATGCAAGTGCAGGTACTATATTGGAGAAGATAAATCCCAAACAAACAGAACAATAAAAACAAGAACCAGAACAAACACAAGAAAAGCTTGACAGTAAGATGCTGAAAAACTAAAACTTGAATAGTGGTACTAACAAAGTAAAATTATACACAGGTGGGAGTGAATAGTGAGGCATGTGACATGCTGGGGCTGATGGGTAGTGTAGTTCTGCACCCATGACACCCGGGAACACTGGTCATGAGGTAGGAATAGACCCTGGATATCATGTAATCACACTTTTGGTAAAACAACACCATCCATTTTCCATACCGCATATTTTCCTACACAGGGTCGTGGGGAGACTGGAGCCTGGAGCCTATCCCAGGACGCAAGGCGGAGGACACTCTGGACGGGGTGGCAACCCACCGCAGGGCACAATCACACACATTCAAACACTACGGACGATTTGGAAACACACATGTCTTTGGATCGGGGGAAGAAGCCGGAGTACCCGGAGGAACCCCCCAAACCCCAACCCTGGAGGTTAGAACGGTACCAGGTTAATAAATTAGGTTACAGATGTTTTTACGGTTTATCCAAAGTCTTACAATCCACTTTTGTCAATTTTGCTTTAATATATAAACTTAGAAGATTACATTCTATACCATCTTTTCACATTGTAGACACAATCTCCTGGCTACGTCACCATGTGATCTGCTACATCATCCACAATCTGGTTTGGCCCATCTGTATCTCTATTGCTTATTTAGTTACATTTTTAAAAATGAAACAAATATTGGACACCAATCATCGTGAGTCAATGGCTACAACTAGAGTAAGTAGGAAATCGATAAAAATATTCCAGACTGTACATATGAAAATCACAGTTTAAACAATATCCACAGCAACACCATGCGAACGTTTCTGGACACGTGCCAGCTCGGTGCCTGCCAGCGATGCCCGCTGTGGAGACCAGACACTCAGACAAGCCAAAGACGGAGGGGAGAGGTGTGGGTTTTCTCTTCTTTTGTTCTCGCTTCTTTTAAACATCAGTGAGCGGTCCAATAGAGTACAACGAGGCACAAAATAAAAGCAGTGGTGCGGTGAATTGACCGTTAATCCAAGATCCTGACCTTTAAACATTTTTTGTATGTGTTTAACAGGCAGAACGAGGGCGGGTGGGGTAGGGTGGGGCGGGGGAGACACAGAATTTTGCTATAAAAACGGTAGCGCATGTTAGTGGATGAGACAGCGACAAATCTTTTGAACAAATGATAAAGCAGGTCTTCTTTGTTTTACCAACCCAATAGCACACAGTCCCTCCTACTTGTGAGGCATTACTGGCTCACAAGACCAAGGTTTGTAACTTCCCAGGGCAAAGTTCAACTACATAATATCAGTACAAAGCTAAAGTAACCTCTACCAGACTCAAATTCACATCCGGCGTCCTTTCCCCTTCAGTGCATTACCTTTTCTGCCTGGCCGCCTAATCGTTCTAACGTTGACTTACTTTAACCTTGTACTTGTTTGTACATTTACTTTTTTACTTTATACTTCAAAACACATTGTTGGAGCTATGAGGACTTTTTTGTGGGTCCCAATTTACCTGAGATTTATATTTAAAGCTAAATACCAGTGACAACATGGACGTCTGAGATAAAATGATGATCTTGGCATGTTCACAAACCTTCCATGTTTGTGATATGTTCATTAGTGTTAATGTTCATTCGGTCTATACCAGTATAACGTGACAGGCTATTTTAACATCAACGCAATCTTATAAGAATTACATTTAAATGCCAATATTAATTAATTATTAAAATTTTCAGCGTTTACTCGTTCTTTCGCTTCGTTCCAGAAATAAATGCTTTGGAAATAAACAAAATGATGTGCCATTAGACAATTAAGACAATTTGAAGCTCGATGTTTAAGCGATATCGCGCGAGCAGGAGTGCGGTTATACGGACTATTCAGTTTAACCTCACCATTTTCGAGTGTGATATTGCTTTTAAAGAACAGTTCTATAAAGTAGAAATTAATATCGAGTAAAGTGACACAAAATTCTGCTTTTAATTTTATTGTTATTCTTTATGCTGCTGTAACATGACAATTTCCATCACGGGATCGGTCAGTCTGTCTGTCTATCTACACACACACACACACACACACACATCTGTCAGATCAAGGCACACTTGAATACTAAGCTGATGAAAGTGAAATGTTGTGTGTGTGGTAGAGATGTGTGTGTGGGATTAGCGTCGTGACATCAGATCAACACACAGCTTTTGTTTTTGTAGCAGTGAAAGCACCCGAATGTATAAGAGCTCCATGGTTTTTATGATGCTAATCTGCTGCGGGGGCTAGCTGTCTGTCAGGCCCCACACACACACACACGTCTCATTTGCTTTTCATCAGCAGCCCAACACTACTGTGTTTCCTGAAGCCTTTATACATTTGATTTTTTTTTTCTTCTTATGTCCTTTTTGTCCAGTCTGACCAATTTCTACTTCTATTTCATGGAAAACGGTCAGCATTTCCAGTTGTGATGTCATAATCAGTGTTACTTTTCAAATACTCTTTAAATGTTCATAATATCCATCCATCCATCTTCTATAACGCTTATCCTTTTCAGGGTCACGGGGAACCTGGAGCCTATCCCACGGAGCATGGGGCGGGGTACACCCTGGACAGGGTGCCAGTCCATCGCAGGGCACAATCACATACACATTCACACACACATTCATACACTACGGACACTTTAGACACGCCAATCAGCCTACCATGCATGTCTTTGGACTGGGGTCCCCGGAGGAAAGCCCCGCAGTACGGGGAGAACATGCAAACTCCACACACACAGGGCCACTTAGGGAATCGAACCCCCGACCCTGGAGGTGTGAGGCGAATGCTCTAACCACTAAGCCACCATGCACCCGCGAATTGAATTTATGTATTTATTTATGTCGCGGACCCGACGTACGCGTTTGAATGAAATGAATTCAGTGAGCTCTTTCTTCAGTGTTACTTGATGAACTGCACTGTAAACCCTAATGTTGTCTTTACTTAAACAATCATGACTATACATTACTGTTCAAATCAAAAATCTAAGTTTATTTAACTTATTTACCTACAAAATACATAAACTTAAGATTTCAAGTGTTATGAACTCAAAATTAGGATTTATTTAAAATTTCTTTCTTTGATGCGATTGGCCATGCGAGGAGTTCCGCTTGGCAACAAGTGAACAAGCACTGATTGGTAGATAATCGCAAAAGGCGGTCCTCTTGCTGGTACCGGTGTAGTGAAATTCAAGAGTTCATCATGAGTGGGAGAGACGGCTCTGTGTGTGTTTAGAAAGAAATGGCAATCATGCAAAGGATGTTTTGTAAATAATGTTACATTTCGCTAAAACGTGTTCATTTCCCCCGATGTAGGAGACTTTTGGGACAGCCTGTATTTAAGTACAATTGAAATGAACACCAAGTTAAGTGAACTTTAACTAGTAGCTAGCATGCAGCGCTAGCTAAGTTTATCAAATAAGTACAACACAAAGTGAAGTGAACTTCATCAAATAAATACACTATATCAACACCAAGTTAAGTGAACTTAAATATATAAGTTTGGGGACAGCTCATCACTCAATTAAATTGAGGGAACGAGTTTATATCAACTTGTTAGGGTTTTCCTTGTGGGAGTCTAAATAAAGGCAAATTATTCATGGAACACTGTACTTATTTTCTAATCAAATCTAAAAAATAAAAAAAAAATAAAAAAGAAAGATTCAAAATATTGTAATAATTTGCATAATTATTCTGTGGTCTATGTTTATTTACATTTATGGCATTTGGCAGACACCCTTATCCAGTGCAACTTACATTTATACAAGAGAGCAGTTGAGGGTTAAGGGCCTTGCCCAAGGGCACAACAGTGGTAGCTTGGCAGTGCTGGGGCTTGAACTCCAGACCTTCTGATCAGTACCCCACCACTGCTCACTGATATAAACACAGAGTCATACATTTACACCCATCCAGAGACTTAACCCCCCCCCCCCCCCACCTAAACCCTCTTCCAGTCTTCCTGCTGCTATAAAATGTTTACGAGCTTCCGCCCAAGTGTCCCGCTGCTACTCCCCTCGAGACAAACCGACCGTCCTCATCCTCTGCTCTAAAATCATTACAGACTCTATTAGCATGTCAACAGCAGCCATTAGCAGCTAATCACAAGAAGACCAGCTGAGAGCAGGGCTAATGCACATTATAACGCAATCCTACACCGATAAATTGGGTCAAACACATCTATAAACGCTGAGGGATAATACAGAACATTATCTGTCATTTTACATCCCACAACGACTGCTGAAAATATGTACAGAATGAACCCTAGGTCTGTCACAGGAACGTCATCATGGATCTAACTCATACGCTGAATGACCCCCCCCCCAAAAAAAAAGAGTACACAGTATGCAATGGGAAAAAAAAAAAAACATGTTGGGGGTGTGCGGTTACAGGAAAGTAATCATCAGTAGGTTGGAGTGATGTGGCTTGATGTGAAGCAGAGTAACTCTTTTTTACCAAGAGTGTCTTGAGGCTGTGATAGTGCTAAGATAACGGATTTGTGTTTTGGGACTTCATTTGATAAAGGAATCTCAATATCAATAAGTGAGAAATAAGTGCCTTTACCTTTAGACTTTCCAGATCAGCCCAAGAACCCTTTAAACACTTGAACACACCTGGAATCATAAAAATGAATATTCCATGGTTGGCTATGCTAATCCTAACCCTGTAGCACATT
This sequence comes from Ictalurus furcatus, assembly GCF_023375685.1. Classification (NCBI taxonomy): domain Eukaryota; kingdom Metazoa; phylum Chordata; class Actinopteri; order Siluriformes; family Ictaluridae; genus Ictalurus; species Ictalurus furcatus. The sequence goes on along the minus strand of NC_071257.1, from coordinate 33,010,155 downwards.
TCTCTAGCCAATAGCTTTGAGATGCAGAACACAGCCATAAAAAAACAAAAAAAACCCAACCTTTAACCATATTAGCGTTTGGCTACGGCTCTAACATATTAAAGTGTTGCTGGAGTGAGAATTTGTTGTATTAGCAGAGCTGTGTTACATGTAGCCTCGATGCCTTCCACCTGCCAGCTGCAGTTGAAATCCGCCTTCGCAGTCTTCAGATCTAATTACCACAGAGCTGGATGGAGTCTCAGTAGGGAGTCCAGCTGAGGGCTCTTCCCCCTCCTCCTGCTCAAACCTGGCCTCAGAAGCAGATGGCAGTTTACGAGCCTTTGTGTTAGCACCCTAGCATGTTAAAAACAGTCATTGTCAATGGGTAGACTGTTATACATAGCTGGCATTAAACTGTTTGGGACAAATAGGCGTTTGTGAGACTCAGATGAAAGAAGCGTATCAGTGAACTCCTGTATATACTATACCAGAGTTCAGGAACCTTTTCAGCTGGCAGAGCCATAAAAGCCTATATAGATGTATAAATATATCTTTTTCTTAAAAGAGCCAGAGAAAAATTTGCATATTTTTTGACGTTTTTATATATGCCTTATTATAATTATTAGTTATTATATTTACCATTATCCCATAATTATAAAAAGGGGTGATGTAATAAAGGTCATTTCACATTTCACGTGTTCTTGACCTAACAGCCTGCACTTCGCCTGACAGGTCTGTAAGTGGCAGTTGGACTTCATTCAACTCAAGACAGGATGCAGTGCGTGAGTAAGAGTAAGTTGAACGCGACTTACCAATTCATACAACCTCCAAATATGCAAATTCGTCTGTCCGTTCTTACTGGAAAGTACGATACTCAGCGTATTTTTACTCTGAGTCATTTCACCTTTGGTAAAAAAAAAAAGAAAAAACATCAAAAAAACTGAAAACTTGACTGGCTATGTAGATTTATAAACCAGACCGGGAAATTACCGCTCTGCTCTACATTGTCCAATGAAATGTGAGCTTGTGCCACATCGCGATTGGTTGGAGTATACATGACAAATTTGATCGATTATATGAATTATGTAATATTTTTAAACATGCAGCGTTTTAATTGAATCGATACATTAGCTTTGGTGATTCGTGATTGTTTTTATTGATTTTTTCCCCACCGTTGAGCCATTGGCAATCACTGAAACAACCATATATGGCTTGCGAGCCATAGGCTCCCGCCCCCGCCCCCGCCCCCTGTACTATATATATATATATATATATATATATATATATATATATATATATATTGATGTATACCTCCTTATTTTGTGCCTGATCTGCAAAAGAAGAACAGTGCCTTTAGCTAGAAGAATTTGAACTGCAGACAACCCTTTGCACCGCCGACATTTTGGTGGCCTACTTTTAGGAGAGACAGATACCTCAGAGCATGCACTCAGCCGTGAAGAAGCGTCTACTGTAACTGTGTGTGACAAGCAGAAATGCCTCTAACTCCACGCTGATCCAAATGAACTGCAGGAATGTCTGACATTCCCAAGTCACCCAAATACCCATGACCCACTCTGCCATTTACTTACACACACACACACACACACACACACACACACACATATATATATATACATACACATACTCAGCAAAAAAAGAAACATCCTCTCACATTCAACTGCTTTTAGTTCCATCAAATTTCTTAACACGTGTAAATATTTGTATTCACATAAAACACATTCAGCATCTGAGACATCAACTGAACACGTTTCATAGACATTTGACAAACATGGAATGGAAATGGAATATCGAGTCCCTGAACAAAGGGGGGGTCGATATTAAAAGTAACTGTCGGTATCTGGTGGCCTCCAGCTGCTTTAAGTACTACAGTGCATCTCATCCTCATGGACTCATGGACTGCTCCAGATTGGTCAGTTCTTGCTGTGAGATGTAACTCCACTCTTCCACCAAGACATTTACAAGTTCACGATCACATCAGGGGACACACACACACGGTTACATGTAATTTTCCACTGCGAGGACGATCAGCTGTCCTTCCTGTCTCCCTGTAGCACTGCCTCAGGAGTCTTACATTACAGACATTGCAGTTTATTGCTCTGGCCACATCTGCAGTCCTCATGCCTCCCTGCAGCAGGTCTATGGCATGTTCACACAGGTCAGCAGGAACCCTAGGCATCTTTCTTCTGGTGTTTTTCAGAGTCAGTAGAAAGGTCTCTTTAGTGTCCTAAGTTATTGTAACTGTGACTTTAATTTCCTACCACTTGTAAACTGTTTGTGTCTTAAGGACTTTTCCAGAGGTGCATGTGCAATAATTGATTATGGTCAAGCATGAAAAACCTTGTTTAAACCCTTTCTGCTAAAGATCTGTAAAGCTTATTTGGATTTTATGTTTATTTTTTTGCTGAATATATATATATATATATATATATATATATATATATATATATATATATATATATATATATATACAGAATTTAGAAGTCAGCAGCACTGTAGTATAAAATTGTACTAAGTCAGTTGTAAAAATGTATAGTCTTTGTCAGAGTGCCACACGGTCAACTTTTAGCTGTAGAGTGGCAGGTGGAGAGAAAGATTTAGGAAATGCAATCACCCCCCAACTTCAAGCAACTGACTGGAATTCCATGTAGTGAATATGCAAGGCTAAAAATACATGCTTTATGAATGAGAACAGGTGACCGATTTAGCTTGTAATCCAGTCAGAGCCTAGCACAATAACCAACCATATCCAATAACAAATGAAAAGACACCGAGACCACACCTTCTTCATTGGGACTGGTAGACACAGAGGCCACACCTCCTTCAGTGGGACTGGTAGACACAGAGGCCACACCTCCTTCATTGGGACTGGTAGACACAGAGGCCACACCTCCTTCAGTGGGACTGGTAGACACAGAGGCCACACTTCCTTCATTGGGACTGGTAGACACAGAGACCACACCTCCTTCATTGGGACTGGTAGACACAGAGGCCACACCTCCTTCATTGGGACTGGTAGACACAGAGGCCACACCTCCTTCATTGGGACTGGTAGACACAGAGGCCACACCTCCTTCATTGGGACTGGTAGACACAGAGGCCACACCTCCTTCATTGGGACTGGTAGACACAGAGGCCACACCTCCTTCATTGGGACTGGTAGACACAGAGGCCACACCCCCTTCACTGAGACTGATAGACACAGAAGCCACACCTCCTTCACCGAGACTGATAGACACAGAAGCCACACCTCCTCACTGAGACTGATAGACACAGAGGCCACACCTCCTTCACTGAGACTGATAGACACAGAGGCCACACCTCCTTCACTGAGACTGATAAACACAGAAGCCACACCCCCTTTATTGGTACTGACAGGTGGATGTGTCTTAGCACTTACTGCAGCTATAAAAATAAAAATGTGGTAACTTGATTAAGATGTGGTTTTTCCTAGGAAGCATTTTTAAACTTATAAGCTATGAGTCATTTGTTGTTTGTGTCACGGGGGGCTTTCCTGCTATGTGACTCCTGCCTGTGAGATTTGCACAATCATCACTGTTCTGCTCATAACTGCAGCATCAGCTCCATATTCATCACAAATTAGAGTCCATCATCTTATTTTATATTTATTTTTTGGCTGACAAAATTGCTTACTTTATCCATTTATTTTTCCAAAAAACTGCTTACTTTGTTTTGTTTTGTTTTGGGAAGGCCTTACGAGTTTTGCTTAAAAAAGAGCGACAAAAAAAAATCCCTGAGGTTTTGCTGGTATAATATATATTTGGAGATGGACTTTTTTCTTTTCCACGTTAAAAACCATAGTGCTTAGGAACAGTAAATAATCCGCTGGGAATCAAATAATAAACACATTTTCATCCGAGAGGTCTCATATTTCACAGAACTAAATAACATTTCCACAGTACAGACACAAAGAGAGATTGAAATGGAAATCAAAACACTGCCGGCAGCTCGAGCGCTCGTCTCGACTCCTACTCAGTTTCAGTATTATCATAATTATTGAACCGCTCGACTCTTCCTCCGGATGATTTTTGCATAATCTCAGCAGATTGAGTCGGCATGGTGAGGAAGCGTACCTAGTGACTGCCTGGAGCTCTCAAACACACCACACACTACTGCTGACATCATCAAAACACACAGCATAATTTTCATTACTAAATCTCATACTGCTTAAAGCTCACATGAATTCGGGCCAACTGGACATAGAATGCCAACTGAGTCACTTTGTTAATAATAATAATAATAATATGAAGAAGAAGAAGAAGAAGAAGAAAACAACGAAGAATTTAGGCCGTATTTAAACACGATTTTACAACATCTCATAATTAATGGCGGCTGTGGCTCAGGTGGTAGAGCGGGTTGTCCACTAATCGTAGGGTTGGCGGTTCGATTCCCGGCCCACGTGACTTCCACATACCGAAGTATCCTTGCGCAAGACACTGAACCCCAAGTTGCTCTCGATGGCAAGCTAGCCCCTTGCATGGCAGCTCTGCTAACATGAGTGTTTGAGTGTGTGAATGGTTGAATGAGAGCCATTGTAAAGTGCTTTGGAACCGCTAAGGTTAAAAAAGTGCTATATAAGTGCAGACCAGGCCATTTACCATAATGAGGCCATATCTCAGGCACGATATGAACCAGAATGTACATTATCATAATCATTTTGGCTTAGAAGTGAAATGCCGCACACGCATTAGATATGGATGGTTGCACTTTGCCTATTTTTGGACCAGATTCCAAATGCTGTGGAAAAAAAAAATCTTGACTGCTTACGATGACCATGCCTGCCTGCAAATGCCTGAACGCAACTATATTTGGTGCGAAATCATCAGTTATCTGGGATTGCTTAGTCTGTTTTCCTCGAAACAATGCACACAGTATTATCAGCTTGCTAAATAGCTGGTCATGTAGCGATTGGAAAGGTTAGGCACTTCTGAGTTTAGGCACTTCTCCAAATAGTAAGAGAATTGTGGGCAAAAACGAAAAAAAGAGTCACATTTTAGACTTTCACAGCATTCTGACGGAGAGTTCAAATGGCCCAGCTACAATGATCAGCCATAACATTAAAACCACCAGCCTAATATTGTACAGATCCCTCTTGTGTCGTAAAAACAGCTCGGACCCGTCGAGGCACGGACTCCACAAGACCTCTGAAGGTGTGCTGTGGTATCTGGCACCAAGACGTTAGCAGCAGATCCTTTAAGTCCTGTAAGTTGCGAGGTGGTGACTCCATGGCACGTCCCACAGACGTTCTATCGGATTGAGATCTGGGGAATTTGGAGGCCGAGCCAACACGTTCAACCCTTGTTATGTTCCTCAAACCGTTCCTGAACAATTTTTGCAATGTATATCTATAGCTTTTTGCGACTTTTCAAATTTGGTCCATAAGTAAGGTATAATACACTCCAGGATGTGCAGTTAGAAGAATTCATTATTTTCCTACTGTATAACAGAACATCCTAGAAGACGTTTATTGTTGTTGGGTTTTTTTTTAATGGTATGGTTCCACTAATTTAATTGTTCCAAGAGTGTTTATATTTCCTATAACCGCACCGGGACATTTCACTGTGTTCGCTACGTAAAATTCCACTTCCTAGTTCGAAATTGCTGCTACTACAGTAGAGTTAGCAACATCGCCAGCGGACGTAGCAAGCGATACTTTTGGAGAATTTAATATTTTGACTTAAAATATGAAAGCCTGTCAGGTGAAGACGAAAAGGAATTAGGGAAGCCAATTTCACCAGAAACTGCACCATTAACAGGAACCTACAAATCATTGTGAGTTAGCTAGCCAGCTAGCCGGCGTGCAATAAAATAAGCGATCTATTTCCACTAGCGGAGCAAAAATAAACAGAACGTTTGGCCGTATTGTGTCTGAAATGTCAGTATTACTCTGTATTACTTTCTTGTTTATGGAGCTGTTGTATAAAAGTAATATCACCCTTGTAAACAAAGATGTGTTTGCACATGAATATGAATCACATGTAAATGAATCACATGTAAGTGAATCACATGAAAATGAATCACATGAGTATGAATCACATGAAAATGAATCACATGTAAATGAATCACATGAGTATGAATCACATGTAAATGAATCACATGAAAATGAATCACATGTAAATGAATCACATGAAAATGTTTCATATGAAAATGAATAAATAAATTGAAATATGTAAACAAAGATGTGTTAGATAGGGAAAAAGTATTCAGACACCATAAATTAACATGAATACTTTGTTAAAAAAGTGCTTGTGTCTACGGTATGAAGTCATTTTCAACTCATCTTTAGTTCCCCAAGGTTATATAACAGCCGTTCCTGCTGCTTTCAGGTCGTCCTGCAGCTCTTTTCAAGTGACTCCTAGCTTCTGTCTTACCTTCTTTACCATTATAACTGTAACACACTGTAACACACACCCTCGCGTCTCACTTTGGGCCAGTAACAGTAACACTTCTACGTTCCACCAGCACGTTGTTGATTATTTTCCAGTAACAGCACTCCCTCGAGTGCTTTATTCCTTACTTATAGAACGAATGAGATAATGCAGAACAGAAGAAGGCTTAAAGAATTTAGAAAAAAAGAAAAAACAGCTGGGAATTAAACACAGCCCTTGAGTCATGCCTGAGTTCTCTAGCTTGTTATTTTGTGAGTCATTTCAAGTCCATCTGTGTGTATACTCCCCTTTTCTCTGCAGGATGCTGCAGTGCAGCTCTTTATTTTCTTTTTTACACTTAAATAACAACACAGACACACATTTCCCAAGCTGGAAACATGCGTTAGGACGTTCACATGAACACACACGTTGCCAAATTATCAACCCAACCTTCTTGGATTTATATTTCGATGATATTTAATAGGCCATAAGGAATCATTCTTAAGTAAACCATATGACTGATTGCTCATGCATGACTAGAATCCTATTTACACTCATCCCATGTGGAGATAATGTCCATCTGAGCGCCACGGGAAAGAGGGAGCAGGTGGCCATTAACAGCTGCTGATGCATAAGGCTGAATGATCTAAATGTAAATAATGCTATAACATGCCTCTTAACTCGACACTCCGTCGTGGATAATGTCATGCACGGCAGAGTTTTACATGCTAGCCCTATGGTGTGGTCCAGAAAAACAAAAAAAACCCCTTTTATACGGTCTAGCAAAGGATGTCATTGTGACAACCATGGAAAGATCGGATTAAAAGTTCGGATGCGAAGAAATCGATCCGTAAATCGTTCACAGAAGCATTTAAACACGTAATGGAGTGCTCATGAGAATCCAGCTAGCTTAGAAAAACGTTTGTATCCCATGAGTGTTTCGGAGTGTGTTTAAATTTACATAGAAGGAGACGCAGTAACGTTGACCTTGACTGATCAGGTTCAAATGGTGTAATTGGTGATGAGTTGATGTGACTGTATGTCCCTAAATGAAGTCCATAAATGAAGATAAATAAGTCTAGCCATTCGTTCAGGACAAAAATAATGGTACCCTATGAAAGGTGAAGCGTTAGAATGGGTGTCAATGGTAGCTTATGCTCTGCAGCGGCTGAGCTGCATTACTGGAAGGTTTAGAGAAAACCGGAGGCCAAGAGGCGGTCTTTCAACCGTTTTGTTGTCATTCTGACGTTTTCAGCTCTGTGTTTTTTGCCTTTTATGGAGTTTTGTGGGAGTCAAGCTACTCTGGTTGGTGTTCATCAACATACGCGTACAAGAATGAAGAAAATCAGCGTTACCGAAACTCTTGAGTTCAGTTTAGTTTAACGAATGACTTATAAATGAGCCTCGATATCTTTGGGTACATTTTAACCATCTTTTTAAATTGTAAAACTGATTTGTCAAACTGTGACGCTTTGAAATGGTCTTGGTCTTTGAGACGGTATGGTCTTGATGAAATCACTCACTTCAACAATGACTGGGTTTACATGGACAGCAGTAATCTAATTATTGACCTTATTCTGAATAAGACAATATTGTGATTAAGGTGTTTACATGAGTCGCTTTTAGAATATTCCTTTCATGTTCCCGTTTTACATGTTATAGAACATAGATGGATTAACGACACGTCATTACGTCCCCGCGCCACGCCGTCCGACCTTCCGTCCAGAATTTCACGTATCGACATACAGTTGGTCTTTGTTATGGTCCCGTATACAGTTTTGGGTGTTTTTATTTAAAATTTTTACGAACACTTCAAGTGCGGTTAATTATTTGTCACGCTATACGTGCAAATAGACGACTGCTTGAAGCCGTGGGCTGCGTCCCAAACCGCATACTTACCTACTATATAGTAGCCCAGATACATGTATTTCACCTACTATATAGCAGGCAAGTACACGGTTTGGGACGCAGCCGTGCTCTCTTGTTTGCCGTCAAACGGTTGAGCGCTGCCGTGTGTGTACGTGTCCTGTCGCACAATGCGGTGAAAACTCTCACACGACGTTAATAGTGTGATTAAAGTGTGTACATGTCTGTAACGCACGTCGATAATGCGACTAAAACAGGAGTACTCCACACGTCTTAATTCCATTTGTGTTTATTTCGAGTATGACTTTAATCGGATTAAGGTAATAAAAAATCGCTGTTTACATGCTAGTTTCTTAATCAGAGTATCGTCTTAATCGGGTTCATATCGGATTATCGTTGTCCATGTAAACGTACTGAATAAGAAAAAATTAGTATCGAGGATCCCAAGCTTTAATATTACAGGTAAATGATAAAACTACCACTTTACAATGTTTTTTTATTCATAAATTTCCATTACTGTTTTCGGCATACGGCAGACGCCCGTATCCAGGGCGACTTATATTTATCTCATCTTATTATACTACTGCTTTTTGGGAATTGGGACATGATTAGGACTCGGTAAGATTTCCTTTCAGATATTTTCAGTCAGAGAGAAAAGAAAAAAAAAAGGATTGGGGCATCAATAAAGCTAACATACTAATATAGTAGTAGTTAGTAGTTTTAAGACTATAATTGTCTCATTTAAAAAAAAAAAAAAAAGTAATGTTCAGTACTAAAGACAGACATTTACCTTTAATTAAATGGAATGTTATGATAATAAAAGAGCGCATTATGAGAGTTATAGAGTAACAAATCCTTTTTAACCAAGACTGACAGCAATATAGTCAATAATTGGGTTTTATCTGTATATCCAAAAATGACATATGAAAAGAATAATAAGAAAAAACATAAATAAATCAAATCAAATAAACAAAAACTGGCCACTGTACTAGCTCTTATAAAAGCTTGGACAAACTCAATCCATATTCCAGATATGCGCTATTTCTCATACTGCATCATTCCATTCGGATTTTTGTGAATGTACGCTACAGGATTATCGGAGACGCACTGCTGGGCCTTGAGCATTATGCTTAACTCTCAAGTCAATAGTCATTTATCATTCTTTTTAAGATATCAGTTATTACATGGATTCTTTCTGCAGTATTATACCCAACTAATCATCGATGACTGCTAAATAAATGATGACTAATTTACCTGCTTCCCCTCCAGCGTGTAGAGTCTCTTCACCACTCCCGAGTCCAGTTTGATGGCGTCGCTGATGTCCGTGAGCACCTGCTCGAACGAGTGTGCCGTCTTCTTGTTCAGGAGGACGCGCACGGCCTTGCGTGGCTTCACGCCGCTCCGGATCACCGTCACCAGCTTGGGCCGGATGAAATCCTTGCTTTCTCGCTCCCTCAGCTCGTTCTTTAGTATGGGTAAAGAGGAGAGGGAGCGCGATGTGCCTGCCCTAACGTTCACCGACCAGTTGGGGTTGACGTTTTTGGTGTAGTCCACTTTGCGGAAGGGCTCGTTGGAGGCGCAGACGTAGCTCTCACCTGTCGGGAGAAGACGAGGGGTAGAGTTAGGTCTGTATATATTTACTTTTCTACTCTGTAAGGCATGTTTGCGTCCAATCTTTCACCTTATATTCTGATTGGTCAGAAGGTTAATCAGCAACCCTGACAGTAGCGCAGCTGCAAATCCCATGTTTACATTCATGCACTCATTCTAACGTACAACGGTTTCTATAGTAACAGCTCATTAACACGTACTACTGTAGTATAGCAGATGTACCATTTTTTGATATGGTGATGTTTCTTCTAGAGAGTCCTTCAAGAGTTCCTCCAGGGGTTCGCTGTATAATTATGATATAATTCTCAGCCTCCTAAAATGCTCGCATAGTTCCACATAGATCCTTTAAGGGTTTCCTTAGAACCCTTTATTCTTCCCTTATTATTTACTTCACAAGAGAGAGAGAAAAAGAAAGGCTGGTGAAGGAACAACTGTCTATAGCAGCTATAACGGTAGTTTAATTGTTCACGCAGACGTTGCAGAGCAGTAAATGTACATATCAACCGATAAAACTATGATGTGTCATTCTTTAATTTAAAAAAAAATCAAATAAAATTGACCAAATCATTGGTAAATTGCTGGGGTTTAAGAGGAAATAAAACACTTCGGGACAAGCTGTTAATGGAAAATAATCAACTCTGGTGTGGTAACAGGAACTTCCGCTTCATCGCACCACCCTGTTGTTGACTATTTTCCTGTAACAGTGTCTTTTATTTCTTATATAATGCAAGTCAGAACTTGTAATCACTATTCAAATATGATTATATTCTATTCCCATAACTCGTATATGTTCAATATAAGAGGTCAGCAAGGCTCAATACGTTTTCCCTTGACATTGATATTGATATTGTATATTCTTTCAGTATTTCCTCAGGCTTCTCGGTGATAAGTTGTTCACCTTGAAGCAGCTCCATAATGGCCATATAATATAATTATATACACAGGGCGTCATGATATGAACAGAAGCACTGTATTGCTATTATATTGCTGTATATTCCAGTTGCATACATTAAAACACGACGGTGAACGCTTTATGTGGCACAGTTAAAGACATTAAAAGCCAGCAGTTGATCCCAGGTCAGTCCTCATGCTTCATACACACGAGCTCTTTTCCACCAATCGCATATCTCCAGGAAGACTTGCTCTGCGGATGAAAGAGCCTTTTATAGCCTTCTACAATCTCTGGAATGCACTAAACAGCTACAAAGCAGCAATCAAAATTTTCAACAGCTCTTTTATCTCACAAACACACGCTTCCGGCTTATCAGGAAGCGTTGTCAGAAAGATGTATTTCTTGACGCGTTATTTCGGGAGACTCCGGGTACAGCGAGTCTCTCGAACAGTTCACGTGTCCGGGAGGAATGCGGAGCACGCCGAGGCCACCTCTCTCTTCTCTCTTGTCTTCGCTTACTCTTGCGGTGTTGGCTGACGTCCCGAGTATTTTCACCGACGTGCCAGGGTAACAGTGCTAAATCGAGCCCTCCCTTTCCCAAAGGCCTACTCAAATCCACACTCTGAGGGTATATGGAAACCACAATGGAACGGCTGACTAAATCAACGAATGAATAAGCATTTTTTTTCCCCATCGGAAAACAATCTGTTCTGCATAACTCAGGCATTTGATGTTTAAACTGCCGTACGCTGTGAAAAGGTCTGAAAACGCTACAGTCTTAATCCACACAGCTGAAGAAACTGATGAAAGTGTGTGTGTCTGTGTGTGTGTGTGATTGTGTATGGGTAGGCACAGCTTGGCACTACAGCACATGCAGCTGCTCTAAAAATGGACCTTTGTCACACAGGGACTAAGAACTTGGTGGAGCATCATATGAGGAAAAAACAACCAGAGACAATTAAAAGCACGTCATAAATCACGTTAAATCAGTGCATTCATCAATGCCATACCCTCCTCGTGATGCATGACGGACTTTTGGTGCTTTCCTGGTGCTTTTTTTCGAAAAGTGAAACCACAAAACACTTGCTGTACAAGCGATAACGCCGTGAGAACACTGTTGCTAGGTAACTGGGAAATATGGAAGTTGAGCTAGTTAATAATAAGCTAGCTGTCCATTGGCTTCCAGTACGATCTCATGCTTGCATTGACATCGCCATAAAAGCCAGAAAGGTTGACGTGAGGGCTAGGGATGTATAGATTCGCATTCATATGTACACTATCCCGACTATAGAAAGACATATGACTTTGGAAAAGAGAGAGAACTGTCAGAAATGATAACATTTCTCTTATATGTGATCCCAAATTCCTAAGAAAAGACACTACTTTTGGGTGTCCCAAAAGACTGCATAGAGTACACAGGGGACATTAACAGCTTTTAACAGCTGCGGACCGGCCGAGAACTGGACGTCTACGAACATCCACTGACAAAGACACGACCGATGTCGTGCTGGAGTACATAATTCCATATCTACATTATTTTACACTTAGCTAGCTAGCTAGTTTGTTTAATAAACACCTATAAGCTACTGTAGCATTATCAGCACTCACAGCATGTACTTGCGACAATGAAACGTGTCACTTTATAGTATTTTTATGTGTTTGTGAGCAGACTTCGCGGGACGTATTTGCTGCAGTGAAAACACAGCAATTTCATTAACACGGAAGTGTGCGAAAGGTCCACTGGCTCATCTTCGTCTGTCTATATATACATATATATATATATATATATATATATATATATATTGGCCGTGGTCCTAGTGGTTCCTGTTATCACGCTACACTTCCGAAACAGCATCCTTTGTACTATTTAGTGCACTAGGTAAGATATTTTGCTGTTTTGTAATCAAGTAAGAAAGCATACTGTAATATAAATCAATCATGATATCTCACAATGTTCCCACAATGCTCTTAGTAATAAATCTACAGTGTCTGCAGATACAGGCTAAGGTGGTAGAGCGGGTTGTCCACTAATCATAGGGTTGGCGGTTCGATTCCCGGCCCACATGACTCCACATGACTCCACATACCGAAGTGTCCTTGGGCAAGACACTGAACCCCAAGTTGCTCCCGATGGCAAGTTAGTGCCTTGCATGGCAGCTCTGCTACCGTTGGTGTGTGTGTGTGTGTGTGTGTGTGTGTGAGTGTGTGAATGAGAACCTGTGTAAAGCGCTTTGTCGAACTACTAAGGTTAAAAAAGGTGTTATATAAGTGCAGACTATTTACCACTGAAGCAAGGGTGAGTCTTGGGCATAAAGAGAATTTTTGGGAAGTGCTTATTTTTATGGTGTCCATGTGGGACCATTGAGAGTAGCAGAAGGTGTCAAAGAGAAGCTCCAAGCAGAAGAACGGTATCAGGATAAATCAGGGAGTCTGAAGATTGTCAGGATCAGGCACTGGAAGCATCCCATCAGGAAGCAAGAGTGCTACTCATCAATATGGTGGCTGGAATAAAGCTTCTGGGCCATGGAACCCTTTCATTTCTTTCTCCTGCAGTGCCCTTGAAACCGATCATGACTCTAGCAAGACTGGAGGCAGTGAAACCGCTGAGCCTGCAGCAGACGTCTGGACGAGTTTCAGAAACTGAGTGAGGAGGTGGCTGGATTGGGTTTATGAAGGCAAGCACTGGAAATGATAGAGAGGTTTAAGAATACAACTGATATCAGGAGCTGTGCTGAGTAGATGGAAAAGAGGGCAACGAAAATCACACACCTTGTTTCGTCACACAAGCGTGTCAAACTTATCGGCTTGGATGGTGCTTATGATGTACGGTGTGGATATTAGGAATGTTTGATTTCTCTCAAAAAATCGTTCTGGACAGATTCAACCCATAGCCAAAACAAACAAATAAGTAACTCAGAATGAACTGTGCTTGGGGGATTGTGTCAATATACAGTGGTGCTCGAAAGTTTGTGAACCCTTTTCTACATTTCTGCATAAATACGACCTAAACATTTTTTCACACAAGTCCTAAAAGTAAATAAAGAGATCCCAATTAAACAAATGAAACAAAAATATTATAGTTATTATATTTATTGAGGAAAATGATCCAATATTGCATATCTGTGAGTGGAAAAAGTAGGTGAACTTTTGCTTTCAGTATCTGGTGTGACCCCCTTGTGCAGCAATAACTGCAAGTAAACATTTCCAGTAACTGTTGATCAATCCTGCATGTCAGCTTGGAGGAGTTTTAACCCGTTCCTCAGTACAGAACAGCTTCAACTCTGGGATGTTGGTGGGTTTCCTCACATGAACTGCTTGATTCAGGTTCTTCCACAACATCTCTATTGGATTAAGGTCAGGACTTTGACTTGGCCATTCCAAAACATTCACTTTATTCTTCTTTAACCGTTCTTTGGTAGAACGACTTGTGTGTTTAGGGTCGTTGTCTTGCTGCATGACCTACTTTCTCTTCAGATTCAGTTCACAGACAGATGTCCTGACATTTTCCTTTAGAATTTGCTGATATACTTCAGAATTCATTGTTCCATCAACGATGTCAAGTCTGGCCCATGCGGGCCTAGATGCAGCAAAACAGCCCGGACCATGACACTACCACCACCATGTTTCACAGACGGGATAAGACTCACATGCTGGAATGCAGTGTTTTCCTTTCTCCAAACATATCACTTCTCATTTAAACCAAAAAGTTGTACTTTGGTCTCATCCGCCCATAGAACATTTTTCCATTAGCCTTCTGGCTTGTCCACGTGATCTTTAGCAAACTGCAGAAGGGCAGAAATGTTCTTTTAGGAGAGAAGTGGCTTTCTCCTTGTGTCCCTGCCATGCACATCTTTGTTGTTCAGTGTTCTCCTGATGGTGAACTCATGAACATTAACATTACCCAATGTGAGACAGGCCTTTACTTGCTTAGAAGTTACCCTGGGTTCTTTTGTGACCTCACAAACTATTACACGTCTTGCTCTTGGAGTGATCCACTCCTGGGGAGGGTAACAATGGTCTTGAATTTCCACTTCCACAAATATATTGTTCTTTAAATAAAACAGTGCGCTCACTCATAACTGATCATCGTCCCATTGATTGAAAACACCTGACTCTAATCTCACCTTCAAATTAAACTGCTAATCCTAGCCCTTCACATACTTTTTCCTCTCACAGATATGTAATATTGGATTATTTTCCTCAATAAATACGTGACCAAGTATAATATTTTTGTCTCGTTTGTTTAATTGGGTTCTCTTTATCTACTTTTAGGACTTATGTGAAAATCTGATGATGAATCTGAATCTTTTACATCATATTTATGCAGACATATACAAAATTTTAAGCACCACTGTAAATTGGGTTGATGATGGGAAATCCAGCATGCTGGCTTTCGGACGCGGACCTGAAAGGCGACAGGAACATACATTTATGGCTAATTTTCTGGAATTTTCCAGTGTATCTTTCGAGAGAGAGCAGCAACCAAGAAAATCGAAACTAAAATACTAAAATCAGGTGCAAATACAAATGTAATGTAAGTTTTTGTTCAAATATAACATCATTTATAATTTAGTTGAACCATTCGAAATTATATTTCTGTAGACGTTACGTAGGCCGTCATTTTTACCATGTAATTTGGATTGATAGCCAAATGTTAGCATGCTGACAACAAGTAGCTTTGTTATTTGAGGAGGAAATATAGCTTGTAATAAATAAGACCTTTATTAAGCTCTTGCATAATCATATTAAATTTAACATAAGTTACCCAAATTTTTGGCTGCTACAAAACTATTATATTATTAAATAAATTGTACTTGTAACTGTAACGTTATCTTGGATTATCCGCTAGCATTGGAGTGAAGTTCATTCTAATCCTAGGTCTGATATTCATTACTTATATTTCAGAATATAATACAGGATATGATTTTGAGCAGTCATGTATTGTTGAGGAAGGCTATGTTTTGTAGAGAAAAAGCGAAACTGTACTAAGCTTCTTTTGTGCTAATAAGAAAGTAGCTTTTCATATGACTGGCGCATTGTACCCAGAAGATCTGGGTTGTCTACGGCCTGTCGAGGTGGTCGTTCATGCGTATGGGTTTAAAATGCAAAATCCTAACCCAATGTTACAGGTTAAAACAACCCTAACTAGGTTAGCCCATTTTGGACCCACCATTGGTTTTCCAAAATCGGCCCAGACTGGGTTATTGTTAACCCAACTAGTTTAAGAGTGTGGTCCAGAGTTGGGAAAATAATGCACAAAAATCTGAAGTATAAGTGTGATATACCTGTATTCACACTGCTGAGTCCGTCCTAATTTTAAAAAATTGGCTTTTTAAAAAAAAAAAAAAAAAAAAAACATTTCACAAATCTTATAATACCTAATACAGTAACATAATACAGTGTATTCAGCATTTTCCTGCATCTTCACAGGCTCAACCTTTAAACTTTAAATATACTTTCAACAAAACAGACTTAAGAGAAACACTTTAATAAACTTCCCTTTACTTTCACACTACCCGTTGTTCCCCAGATGAGGACGGGTTCCCTTCTGAGTCTGGTTCCTCTCAAGGTTTCTTCCTCATATCATCTCAGGGAGATTTTTCTCACCACCGTCGCCACCGGCTCGCTCAATAGGGATAAATTCACACACTTAAAATCTCTATCCTGTGTTTATATATTTCCGTAAAGCTTCTTCGAGACACAATGAGTGTTGTAAAAAGCGCTATACAAATAAAAACCGAACCGCATTGAATTCAAAAGCTTCACGTCAACTGAATCTAGTCCCAATTCCATTTCCACACAACAAGAGAACAGACTCCCAAGACACCAGGCTTTATTAAGCTGACGAATTAACAAAAGACTAATTTAGCCGCTCTGCTCCAGATGGGCTCACGATTACTGATGAGAAGAGTGACACAAATGAGCAGTTTAACACGTGAGGAAGGGGCGGGAATTGGTTACGGTCACACCGGGGGATTGCGATATACAAAGGCGGCCTTGACACGGGACTCAGGTGTGAAACTCCCACAGCGATTAGCGACCCTTCACCCTGTTTCACCGATCCAGTGTTCTCCCGGTGTCCAGCTGAGACTTTACATTTACTCGTCTTTAAACAACATCAGCTGGGACTCTTTGTCCGTTGTCATGATATACGATGGACGTATCCACGGACGATCTGCTGCTGTCTGTGCTTGAACACGGACTAACGTCTTTGGAAATGAAGTGATGTAATGATTGCGATAGGATCGAAATATTGATAACCTTCGATTTGTCCTTCTAACCTTCACTAGGTTTGTACAATTTAGCGTATAATTCCATAGTGATTAGTGGAAAAGAAGTTATTTACAGTATACTGTAACAATTAATAAGGAATAAAGCACAGGAGTTACGCTCACCACCCCGAAGTTGATTATTTTCATATGACAGCACATCTCGAAGTGTTTTATTCCCCTTATTACAATGTTTTATTCATTTAAGAATGACCCATCATGCTTTGTATGCGTTCATGTTTACATTTAATGTCGTGGAACGTCCACTTCCTGTTGTTGCTTAGATTATAGCAGCTGGGGGGGGGGGGGTGCTGTTGAGAAACCTCCACTCTTTCTCTTCAGAGGAATAAACTTAAAGGTACAGCTTCACCTCAAAACACTGACACGGTCTTTTTTCCATAAATGTTAAATAAACATTTCTTTTCAGAACGTTTCCCCCTTTTCTACTCAACAACAATGTTTCATTTAAAGCTTTAATGATATTACCGTCGATAATGTCTCCAAAGTCCCTATGAATGAGCACGAGTCCCAGCGAAAACGTATCAGAACGAGTGCATCGATATAAACCTGTGATGTGCCTTGCGGCCGGAACTACGTTCACATTACTCAACACATTCTGACCAATCCGAATCTATCTAGAGTTCAACAGCATGCCGGTATCATTTAAAATCTCATACTCTAATCACTATAATAAAACAGACTGTAGTTGTATATAGACAAAGTGGACATGGAGTGATAAGACTTGGAGTGGCTGAAATATCTATTAAGTCGAGTCGATGTTATGGTTAATCAGCAATATTTATGAGGTTTTATCATTTATATCTGTCTCCTACCTGTAATATTATGCAAAATGATGAAAATTACGGGGAACTTTATCCTAAGAATCAAAATATATAAAAGGTCTGTGTCCCGCAAAGGGTTCGTTTTACGTGCATTACTTTTGGGAATGATGATCAAAGAAGATTGCAGAGATCAGGGCCAAGTTTCCACAAAATCATCATATCACAAAGATCATCATTAAATGGTAGAGTGAGCATCACATTGAACACTATCTCTCTCCCAGGTAAGATGACGCTTTTGGGAAACTCAGCCTGGATTGTGACGTGTCATTTAGATAAATATATGACATGTGACTGAAGAAGCTTCATGCTGGAAAGCTGTATACAAGCTGAGACCAGGATCCCCCCACCCCCCACTTTTTAGATGCTATACTTTGGGTCTGTGGTTTTAGCTTAGCTTTAATCTCATCCCTTCTGCATTTAAACAGATTTGCCACACTTTCGAACACACCGACTCGCGATCACTAACATCACAGCACTCGTGGAGTCACTTTATGGAACTAACCCCTGGAGGCGAAACTTGATCTCGGCATGCCGTATGGATTTGGAAATCATGGTTCTGAAACGTTCTACTATAACAGCGTGCGTGTTAAAAACGCACCAGCACTTACAGCTGCTCCCTGGTCACGAATCAATTCTATTGACTCAGCTGTACATTAATAGAGTCAATATGAGTCAAGGGCTCCGCGTTCTAGTGTCATTTAGAGGCTTTCTGCCTGCTGTGCCATCTACAAAGTCAACAATTTATTTATTTTTTTTATCCCAACTGGGGAATATTCTCTATATGTATGTGTTAGATAGATTCTTTAAAATACTCTCTGTTCCTAACCCCTTGCCTTCGTTATTCCCTTGATTTATAGCTGTTTATTTAGATCATTTGTATGGTTGTATATGCCAGTTCACTATGTTGCCATTACTTTTATTGGTAAGTTTTCCTGTTGGTCCTTTAATATACCGCATTCACCTGGGGAAATAAAAGTGGGCTTCATTTTTTAAAATACAACTCATTAAAAATTCAAAAGTGGCCCTTAAGGCAAGATATTGCAGGTTTGTTGTTTTTTTTCCCCCCTTTATTTTAAACAAAAGCTATCATAAGCAGTATTTTCCAGGTGATTAGGACAACATTAACAATGACTTAGCCTCAAACTAAATGACAGTGAGAGGCCATCACACGACTTAGGGTACTGGTGAATTTTTAAGGTAACCCTCATAATAGGCGGTTGGAACTCTACAACATGCAGTCATCGGACATACAGACTAGCAGCTTGTTTTGAGTAGTTTTAGACGTACTTTTGCTCAGCTGTCTTCGATACAGTTCCCAAAACTGCTGTAGTGGTCCATCACCTGTCTATTATTTTTGTATGGGAAAGTCGCACGTGTTCCACAAATCCATCTCACAGAACCTGAAGGTCTGAAATGTAATAGGATATTTATACGTACATTCCTTCACTGTCACTTCACTTGTTGTCTGACCTGTCACAACTACAGCTCAAAAACCACACAACGGAAGTGAGTTTATAACTCATAAACATCCGGGCACTGGGAAAGGGAAACGCATTTTTCTTCTTTTCGGCTTTAGCGTTGGAAACAAGCTCACTGGGGTGCATTTCTGATGCAGGACATCATCCATACGGGCACGGTGGCTTAGTGGTTAGCACGTTTGCCTCACACCCCCGGGGTAGGGGGTTTTAATCCCAGCTCCGCCCTGTGTGCCTGGAGTTTACATGTTCTCTGGGGTTTCCTCCAGGTACTCCAGTTTCCTCCCCCGATCCAAAGACATGTGTTGTAGGCTGATTGGCATTTCCAAAATGTCACTAGTGTATGAATGGGTGTGTGATTGTGCCCTGAGTACACTGGGATAGGCTCCAGGCTCCCCCGTGACCCTGTGTAGAATAAACAGTATGGAAAATGGATAGGTGGATGGGCGTCATCTACGGCAACCAAATGCCCCCCCCCCCCCCCCCCCCCCGCCCAAATGTTTCTTTGCGTTTGTTTGTAGAAACGTATTCTATTTAATTCAAATGATCTGATTATAAACACGACCCTGGCAACCTATCATTAACTGTCTTCTCTGCTGCTCTTCCTAGAGCAGTGATCAACAACCCTGTTCCTGCAGATCTACCTTCCTGAAGACTTTAGCTCCAACCAAGATTGTGCCCATCTAATCATTTCCTTAAAAAGTTCTTGTTAGATTTTTGTTGGAGAAGAAACCTGCAGGAAGGTAGATCTCAAGGAAGAGGGTTGGTGACCACTGGTCTAACGCATACATGGGGCAGTGTCCTTCTAGCCCCAGTGGGCTTCTATTTGTCACTTGTTGCAGTTCCCATTTTTGACCACTAGCTGCAATAATAACTCTATGGAGCAAAATAAGACCTTCAGTATGTGCCCCACAATTCCGCAACATAGCAAATCATTTGTTCCACATCTGATATGTATATATATATATATAGTTAGGTTCTGCTCCACCTATCAATGTATGCTGGTCTGAGTTAGCACTCAAAAATAGACCAACAAAACTAGTTGGATTGTTTTCCTAACTAAAACAAATTTTAAAAAGCACCAGATTAAGAAACTGACATATGAACTTGGAATGATTAACAATTACAAAACTGTTTTGAACTCCCGCAGAAGTACCGCCCACTTCCTCCCATCTTTCATCTAGACTCAATGTTCCAGCTTGAAAGACATGTTAGCACAGCACCATTACTTTCTGTGAAATCAAATCAGTCAATGTATGCTCCATGTCGCTAACTATATAGTTAACATCAGTGACCTATATTTATTACAGATGCCGCCAAAACATTTTGGCTGACAGTGATCAAATATATTTTTATTTTGGAGAAAACCAAAACTTTATGCTTTATGGTTTTTCCATCTGTGTTCTGCAGTACACCGTACGGCATTATAATGGATAGTGACCATCGCTTTAAACCATGATTATACCGTGTGTTATCAAGCAATCGTCCAGAACACATTAGAGCCTCATGAAGCATTGCTAGTAAAGTTTATAAAATGCTTACAATAAATCATTACTAGTGTACAAAAAACATAAGCACAGGTATAATGCTTTATGATTATTTATTGAAAGTGTCACTCTCTGCTTCTTTAGCACTGAGTTAATGGATCTGGGTGACAGACTGCCTTTACTTTGTACAGCAGAGCATGCAACTTTAACCTGACTGCTAGTGCAAACCTAAAGAAGTGAAGATGTCTTCAGCACTGGGATACCTTTTGAATAAAGGGTAAAACCATTCAAACCATTCCTTTAATGTCTAATTAATGTGCATTTGAGTGAACTGGTGTGAAGGCAAACACACACACACAAACACACACACACACACACACACACACACTCACCCTCTACAAGCTCGTCCAGACTGGTGACCTTCCTCGCTCCGTCTATAGTATAAATGCAGCGCACTCCCTGCGGTAAGCTCGCGCCGTCCCACAGAGAGCGCGTGAGCTCCACGAGCAGCGCGTCCAGAGAGCGGAAGCGGTCTCCGGATACAGCGTACGCCAAGCCCTCGAAGTGGCGGTCTCCGTTGCGGTAGAAGCGCACTTTCCGCGCCTTCTTCTCGGCAGCGAGTGAGCGCAGGGTGCGCGCCCGGTAGAAGCTGCAGTGCGCGCTGTGCGCGGGACTCGCCACGGACCCGTACCCGTTCCCGTTTCCCCGGGACGCGCAACGAGATCCGGCTGCGCATCCGCGACCCGAACGTGGTGCCTTCTCCCTCTCCTCAAAGTGCTCCCACTCGATGCTTCTGCTTAAAGACATGATGCAGAGTGCTGGACGTGTGAACGAATGGGTTTACGCGTCGGCGGTGCGTAATGATGAAGCGGCCCGGTTTCGCGTCACCGAACCGCCTTATGAAGCTCATCAATCTCAGCAAGAATGCTTTTCTGCTGTCAGAAAGGACTCATCTGAACTTGGCTACAAGTTGCGCATCCGATTACTAAAATGCTCCTAAAAATCCAATAATACCCACAAATCCGTTTAAAAGAATCCAAAGTCAACTCCTAGGATTGGCACCCAATTCCCAAAGAGTTCACAAAAATGTTTAATAGATCTAGAAGATGAGAATCCCACTGAAAAAAAGGCATCCATTCAGTCGTGAAGCTGCTGATCAGGAATGGAAAACCTCCACATCAGATGTCCAAGCAGCCGCTCCGTTATTCCAACCTCATCCTGCTCACACACACACACACACACACACGCACGCACACGACGTACCCAGCACGAATACTGTACACTAAACACGCCCTCCCTGAATCTGGCCTCCCACGATTGGCCAGAGGAACGATGAGTCGTGACGAGTCAAATCTAAGAATCGGTTCTTTCGAACCAAGAGTTTTGATTCAGTGTTTTTGTTCATCACTCAGAGAAGCATGCTGAAGTCCACTCTGAAGGGATTCATCACTATGGTGTAGTCCGTCCGAAGTGTAGTACGTCCTCCACCTTTAGGACCGGTCTCTAACGTTTTAAACACTTCCTTGGCTGACTTCCGGTCATCATATCCATGGTTCTAGATGCCAGTGTTAAGCGGGTTGGTCACGCCACTGAAACTGGACGGTTATGTAAAGTAACGTGGGTGAAATTCACGTCCGTGAAAGGCGTGAGGGGAAGCGGACAAACGCATGTTGAATACAATAATGAAGCAGGGCCATTGTGTAGGCCACATTCCTGGTTTCTTAGTAGGACTTAGTGTCCAACCGCCGTTGACGGCTGGTCATGATTTTAAACAGGATGCTGATATCTAAAAATCTATCATTTGCTCAAGAGTGAAATTATGCTGCAATCCACTGTACTCGGAAACTCTGAAAATGGAAAATGGAAATTCCATTTTCCCACATGGAAAAGTACAATGGAATGTTCACTCAGCTGAGAATTCCCAATCCACTTTGACCCAATTCTCTGAAACACATGATGTCACAACAATATGGCGGCGCACAGTCGACAGTTCACCTGTTTTGTCAGTCCCTACAGGATTTTAACGCTTTTACAATCGCAGAAATTAACGAAACTCTGCAATATTCAGAGTAGCTTGTCATTTTTTTAAATGACCGGAGATCTTCTGTAGATCTGGGCCAATGTGATGTCATCAGAAGGCGCATTCCCGAATCCGAAGCCCTCATCGATTCACGTGCGTCGAACACGTGTACAGCTAAAAGGTCTCTTTTAGAAGTAAACATCACGGTGAAAGGCCGTGCAAAACTATTTTCATGGAATTTCGCCAAATCGCGTCCACAAAAAGCACAAAAAAAACTCAGCGACGTAAATTTTTGAGAAAAAAAAAGCCGCAGAAAAATCAAGCATTTTTGGCCGCAACAATCACAAAAAAACAAAAAAAACTAAAAACGCTTCGAAATCCTGTATGGACTATTTTATATGTCGTTTATCATCGTCGACTGTGTAGAAATAATTCATGTAGATCTTCTTTATATGGAGAATCTGTGCTTACTCCATCTATTTCTTATCCACTTGCACTGTAACTTTTCTAAATTTGCGCTCCACTGGATATCTTGAACCGTACTGTTATCACGTGCCTGGAATATACTGCACCATTTTCTTGGAGAACACTATTCTGCTCCACTGGATGCGTGTATATAGCTAGAATGATAATAAAGCTCTTGACTCTTCTCAGTCACTGCTGATGACGTGTTTAAGATCAAATCCAGGGGATGTAGTCACTCAGTGTAATCACGTGACATGACTGTCATGAGTCTACAGTCTGGGCTATGAAGAAGTTAGCCCCAGTCTTGCTTCTTCCTTCTTCATAATAGTCAGTGTACAGTCAGTGATTCCATATACATCAAAACTATTCACTTCTATACGTTTGTTCACAGCAAATAATCAGATAAAACCTTACACTGATGTCTTTTTATCTTTGAAAGACGGACGTTTTTAGCCGTTAGCTCATTTATACTAGCCGTCCCCTGCTAACAGCCTATTGTTACGGCCAATCAGAAATTTACGCTTGTGTAATAATAGTAGATTGTCTATTGTTTTTTAAAAGTAGGAGCTCTACAATGGAAAAAAAGAGAGAAATTTGTTTGTTCTTGCTAATCCATATATCTCTGATCATATCAGATGTCCTCTGGTACATGTAGTGTAGTCGTTTCTGTTGATGTAAAATAGTGTGTGAGCAGTGATGTTACACACTGATAATATGGAGGCTCTTTTATGAATCAAAATGCACACAGCTGGGATAGGGCTGAAGGGAAGGAAGTGTCCCAGCGAAGAGGAAATCCAGTACACAATCAGAAACACTCACTAATCCAGCCCAGACTGCAATCCCACCCTCTGTAAAGGGAAAAGGACAAAGAGACGTAAATCAAATGCTGGAAGAGCCTCTCGAGGCCGGCGCTTACGTTTGAATATTTTCTAATGCCGCTATTCTGCCTGTGATTTGTATATATATATTATTATTTAAAAAAATTTATATTACTATAATAATAATAATAATAATAATGATAACAATTATTATTATTATTATTATTATTATTATTAGTGTTAACTGTGAACATGGTTTAACTGCCATTGATGTGGTTTTTTGGAAGAGCCAATCACATTCCACTGTGCAAATGCAGTTTATGTAATCCCGGATTACCAGGGAAAGGGTTGAGGATGGATGGAGATTTGGGAGCCTATCTTTCTATCTATCATCTATCTATCTATCTATGTATCTATCTGTCTATCTATCTATCTGTCTGTCTATCTGTCTGTCTGTCTGACTGTCTGTTCATTTGACCATCCATCCATCTCTTCAGCCCGTCTGTCTATCTATCTATCTATCTGTCTATCTGTCTATTTGTCTGTCTGTTCATTTGACCATCCATCTATCTATCTATCTATCTATCTGTCTGTCTGTCTGTCTATCTGTCTGTTCATTTGATCATCCATCCATCCATCTCTCCAGCTGTCTGTCTGTCTGTATATCTATCTATCTATCTATCTATCTGTCTGTCTATCTGTCTGTTCATTTGACCATCCGTCCATCCATCTCTCCAGCTGTCTGTCTGTCTGTCTATCTATCTGTCTGTCTGTCTGTCTGTTCATTTGACCATCCATCCATCCATCTCTCCAGCTGTCTGTGTGTCTATCTGTCTATCTATCTATCTATCTGTCTGTCTGTCTGTTCATTTGACCATCCATCCATCCATCTCTCCAGCTGTCTATCTGTCTATCTATCTGTCTGTCTATGTGAATAGAAAATAATGATAATAAGTCTTTATTGGTCACATATACATTACAGCACAGTGAAATTCTTTTTTTGCATACCCCAGCATTAGGAAGTTGGGGTCAGAGCACAGGGGGCTCAAGGGCCCAACAGTGGCACCTTGGCAGCGCCGGGGCTTGAACCTGCGACCTTCTGCTCAGTAACCCACCACCCACATGAGATTGCAATCTTTAATTTTCTGAAACCTGTGGCCAGGAAAAGTGTACGATACGCCTAACACTACGTTTCCCATACGTTTCACCAAAAGAGACGGGGCGAGCCGTGTCAACTTAGTCTATACTTCACGACATAACTCATGCTTCAGAGACACGTATTTCACAAACTCCTAATATAAGGGGGATAAAGATGACAGCATGACATGCTTGTCGGATGGAATATTTCTCCGTGGGACTGTCCTGGTATTTGGTCATCTCCTTCGATCTCACACTAACCTACTTTAGCATTCTACACACTGTAGCAAGAGAACGCTTTCTTCCCATTCACAGGAAGTCTGAGGATTTGCTCAAGCTCAGTGTGTACGATTCAGCTCCATTTCTGCTTTTAAATCCGTTTTCAAGTAAACGTCTTTTTGTTTCTACTTCTGTGTAAATGTTTTGTCTTTTAGTTCTTACTTGTACATTCTGCATACTGGTATCTGTGAACAGAGGAGAGGCCAAGAAGGGGAAAGGTAAATACTGGTGAAAGAGGAAGTGGAAGAGGAAGTGGTCAGCAATGACGCTGAATATCAACAACAAAAAATGACTAAAGTACTTTAATGAACTTGGAAACACACCAATGAGTCATACACTTGAAGTGTGCAAATATAGAACTCTCGTTTTTATACTTGGTATAATAGAATTTTTTTATTTTGTATTTAGTATACTTAACCGTGTGTTAAATGAAAATATATACGTATTATAATTGCTCTACTAATGCACTTTCAGTGTATTATAAATCTATTAAAAACAGCTGTACAAGAAAGCTACAGTACACTCAGGCATTCTTGTAGTTTCTTTAAATACAAAAAAAAAATAGTATGCCCCATAGCATGTTATCACTGGGCCATTCAATACTCAAAAATTTAATAAAATATATATATAAAAATGTTTTATATACATATATATATATATATATATATATATATATATATATATATAGGTGTCCTCAAATGTATAGTAATAGTACTGTATGAAACTAAACTAAATGTGAACTAAAAACAGTAAGTACATTGTGTAAAAAAAAAAAAAAGAAAAAAAAGAAGCATAATCTAATCCAATTTTAGTGAAATCATTCTCGATTGATATATCTGAGCACATTTTATTGATGGAAATGGATTTTTAGACAGCATACTGTAGTGATCAAACTTCATGACTGATCCAAGTCTGCCATCTAGTGAACACAACATTGACGTCCACACTGAGAATGCATTCCCAGGATTCAGTCTGAGGATGGAGATCTGTCTACAGCATACCTGGCTGACCTTAACATGAATATTTTCTTCAAATATTGAATCTTTTAATTATATTGTGCACTGTAGAAGGTGAAATGCCCCAAATCCTACAGATGTGGCTTTGGGGAATGTTGTTCTTCAAGTGTTGGATTATTTGCTGATGCATCTGTTTGCAGATTGGTGAGCCTCGACCCGTCCTTGCTCTTCGAGAACTAGACATTTTTTGGAGGCTCCTTATATACTATGATTAGACGATTACCTTACCTGTTTCACATCACTATTAGTCCTAAATTGCCCGTGTCCCAACTTTTTTAGAACGTGTTGCATGCATCAATTTCGAAATAAATGTTTATGCTCAAAAAACTATGCAGTTGATTAGGTAAAACAACAAATAACTTTATTTTTATACGTTTTTTTGTCTTTATACATTTTTTTTGTTTGTTTGTTTGTTTGTTTAAATACAAATCAAAGTACATTTGCAAATCACTCCTCTTTCTTTTTATTAACATTTTCCTTACTGTCCCAACTTTTTCAGAATTGGGGTTGTAATTCATTGGACCTTCTAGACAGTCACCAGTCTGACTTTAGACAAAGATATAGTACTGAATCTGCCCTTCTGAAGGTGACAAACGGCATTCTCCTCTCTCGATGCTGGATCTTGTGCCGTTTTGTTGCTATTAGACCTAAGAGCAGCATTCGATACCATCGATCATAAACCTCTCTTAGAACCGTAACACGACTGGGTCGGCATCCGGGGTGTGGCTTTGCAATGGTTTGCTTCCTATTTGAGTGACAGGAGCTTTGTGGTACATTTAGAGAACTTTTCCTCTTCTTCAGCTTCTTTACACTATGGTGTTCCTCAGGGGTCTGTTCTCTCTCCTCAGCTGTTTGATCTCTATATGCTTCCTTTGAGCTCAATATTCCAGAAATATAATATCTTGTATCGTTGCTATGCCGATGATACTCAATTTCTATATTCCCATAAACTCAGATAGTACTGGCCGTGTTACTGGTTTGTTGGACTGCTTTGTGGAAGTTAAAATCTGGATGACGAGTAACTTTTTGCAGCTCCATGAATCCCAAACTGAAGTGTTACTATACTAGGCTCTCATAGCTCTGCTTCAGCTATTCGAGCTCGGTTAGGATCCCTATCATTTAATGGGCAATCTCATGTAGAGAACCTCGGCATCGTGTTCTACACCTCTTTATTATTTGAAAAGCAAACCAGTGCTGTGCTTAGGGAAAGCTTTTTCCATCTTAGGGTTATCACTAAATTGAAGTCCTTCTTGTCAAGGACGGACGTGAAGATTGTGATTCACGCCCTTATCACATCAAGGCTTGACTATTGCAACGCTCTTTATGTCAGTCTCCTGCAACCATCTCTTGGCCGGTTACAAGTGCAAAATGCTGCTGCCAGATTTTTAACAGGGACCAAAAAGAAGGAGCACATCACACCAGTTCTTGCCTCTCTTCACTTGGCCTTGGCTGGGCTTGCTTCCAAGATATCTGCAACCTCTTGTCTGCTTACTCACTACCGAGACATCTGAGATCTTCTAATCTTCTTCTGTTAGCTGTTCCTCGCTCTAAATGTAAATCTAAGGGAGATCGAGCGCAGTTGTGGCCCTTACCATGTGGAACAGTCTCCCGTTACATATTAGTTCGGCTCCTTCCTTGTCTAGTTTTAAATCAGCTCTAAAAATGCACTTCTATTTTTTTTTTTATCATTTAATAGTGCCGATTGTCCTGAATTTTAGCACTGATTGATGTTTATTAGATTTATCGTTTTATTTCTTGAACCTGTGCAGCACTTTGGAGCAACATGTGCTGGAATTAAATTTGCTCGATAAATAAATTGAATTGAATTGAATAACCAATCTACAAACTACTGTTCAAAATCTTGGATCAGTATAATCTATTTATTTTCATCATCGGGCCGTTTTTGATTATTCAAGATGGCAGGTTTCCACCCTTGGTGTTGGTGGTTTGGTGGCTGGTGTTCCAGGGTCTCATCTGAAAATTGATGGCATCATGTATTCTGCTAAAAGCCAGGATGTTTCAGCACAAATCCTGATTTCCTCTGCCAGAAGGTTACAGTGCACCTGGGTGAGCCTGCGAGCCTGCGTCTAAATTGGAAAGGATGTCCACGTGATTAAATATCCCATTTGTGACAAGACCTTTGGGTAGTGGTGGGCAGAGATTAAGACATTGAATTACCGATTGGAAGGTCATAAGTTCAAATCCCAGCACTGCCAAGCTGCCACTGCTGGGCCCTCGGGCACGGCCCTTAACCCTCAACTGCTCAGTTGTATAAATGAGATAAATGTAAGTTCTTCTTCATATTTGTCATAAAATATATAGGAGCATGAAATCTTTTGTATGAAGGATGATAAAATAAACAAACTCTACAAGTGTCTTCAACCGTGCAGTACGAGACACAGTGCTGTCATTCTGTCTGGGAGATATTAATCTATGGGGTACCAATAATTTTGAAAATGGCACAATTTAGGCAAACAAACAAACAAACAAATAAATAAATAAACCAACACTCTGCAGTGTTACCATGTTTCTAACCATGTTTTGATTTAGTGTATTCACATTGGTTCATTTTTATAAAAGGTGGCAATAATTCTGGCGTTGACGGAATAGAAGATAGATATAGTTGCATCTCTCCCTAGCCCCATTTGGCTCCTAAGTACTACAGAAGAAATAGATAGACTTATCTGAGATACGAGTGGATGGTGCCAGGTGATACCATCACTGAGTGATACTAACTCAGCAATCAGCAGACTTTTTTCACTTTGGGTTCTGCAGTGGAGGAACTTCCCCTCTTCATTCACTCTGTAGATATGCATGAAGATTGAGCTCTTCTGAGAAACACCCAGAGCACTTAGACGTACACTCAAAGAAAAATATTTTTTTTTCAAATTCTTTAGGAATTCAAAAATAAGGGCTCCTAAAAAGGTTCTCCTTCAAACAAGGACTCTATTGTATGGTTCAAAATAGAACACTTTAAGGGTTCCTCTTACAACCATAGAACAACCATAGAATCCTTAAGTGTGTGTTTCGCTGTCTGGGTGTGCTTCTATGTTCTCAAAGACTAGAAACTCAGCGGTATCTCTGGAGGAAGAAGAATGAAGAAAGAACACTCTGTCCACAGTCGAGCATGGTGGTGGCTCGGTGATGCTCTGGGGCTGTTTGCATCCTTTGGCACTGGAAACCTGCAGCGTGTGGAAGGCGAGATGGATTCATTGAAGTATCAGGAAATCCTCTGAGAAAACGTCATGCCGTCTGTGAGGAAGCTGAAGCTTGGGCGTCATTGGGACCTTCCAGCAGGACAGTGATCCCAAGCATAACTCAAATTCCACCAAGGCTTGGTTGCAGAAGAAGTCCTGCAAGATTCTACAGGGCCATCACAGTCACCTGACCAAAGAAAATCTCTGGTGGGATTTGAAGAAGGTGGTTGCAGCACACAAACCCAAGAATATTACTGAACTGGACGCCATTGCTCATGAGGAATGGGATAAGATTCCTCGCGAACGCTGCCAGAAGCTCTGCATATCATTTGCAGCAGGTATTAAGAGCAAAAGGGTGCTCAACTAAGTAGTAAAGACACTTGCCATGAAGGGGTTGAATAATTCTGAGACTGGAGAATCATTATAAGTTGCATTTTCAGTTGAATTTGGGGAAACCGCTTGAAACATTCGTTGTGTTGAACTATTTCAGTTGCTTTTGTTTGATTTGTTCATCACAAACAGCTGAAAGTCTGTCCATTTTGACAATAAACCTGATTTGCGCTGGGGGTTGAATCATTCTGATTGCAGCTGTATTTCTCTGAGTTTTTGTCCAGATGATCATAACTCATTGTAGACAGCTCTGTGCCCCATTCGCTGTCGTACGTACACAAATACCCACAATTCTACACTGTATGTCCACAAATACCCACAATGTGCACAAATGCCTGGATGGAATCCCAGTGTTACAAAGGCTACTCTCTAACCCATACACAGCAATGCATCAGTAAAGTTTCCTCCAACTCTAAATGGCTCAAAGTGTGTTTTTAATGTTCACATGACTATAATAAGCTCATTGGGTATTGTGTGTTGTGTAATTACAAGCTACAAAAAAAAAAAAGAAGGAGTAACTATAATGGAGGAAATAATTTCATTTCCAGAGTACTGGGGTAATTACAGCCTTTCCTAAAATAAAGGCGAAGTTAGGAAAGCTTTTCAACCTTTGGTTCCAGAGATTAATAAAAATGGTCTTGTGTATTTCTATCCTTTGCTACATGGAACGAACAAACACAGAGGCTGAGAGATTTCCTAATCCCCTAAAGTTTCAGTTTATTATCTTATTTATATTAAAGCATACCATTCAAGTTTTATTCAGTAACTGCAGTGAAACACATGGGAAAGGGATGTAGTTGTGAGAGTGGGGAAGTTTAAGAGGTTGAAATAGTTTACTTGCCACTTTGTCAAAAGACTTTTTAAACCCCATTAGTAACTTACTGAAAAAAAAAGCCTATTGACAAATGTAGAATTCTTTTAAGTAGACATTATTGACTATCCCACACTCCATATGGCTCTCCAGCTCACATCACAGCTGCTGATTATAGGAGTTAAGAGAGTAGGTTGCTCGGTTCACCACCAGTGTGTAAAGCCTGACTGAGTCTCAACTGACTGAGATGATGTTCCAAATGACTAATCACTGGTCAGCATTATCCCCAACACCTAACCATTGATCAGCATTGTATCCAACACCCAAACACTCATTATCATTACTCCCAATGATCACCATTGTTCATAATGACCAATCACTGATCACCATTACTCCCACTGACCAATCACTGATCACCATTGTTCATAATGACCAATCACTGATTACCATTACTTCCAATGACCAATCACTGATCACCATTGTTCATAATGACCAATCACTGATCACCATTACTCCCAATGACTAATCACCGATCAACATTGTTCATAATGACCATTCACTGAGCACCACTGTTCATAATGACCAATCACTGATCACCATTACTCCCAATGACCAATCACTGATCACCATTGCACCCAATCACCAATCACTGATCACCATTGTTCATAATGACCAATCACTGATCACCATTGCGCCCAATGATCAATCACTGATCACCATTGCTCCCAATGACCAATCACTGATCACCATTGCACCCAATCACCAATCACTGATCACCATTGTTCATAATGACCAATCACTGATCACCATTGCGCCCAATGATCAATCACTGATCACCATTGCTCCCAATGACCAATCATTGATCACCATTGCGCCCAATCACCAATCACTGATCACCATTGTTCATAATGACCAATCACCGATCACCATTGCTCCCAATGACCAATCACTGATCACCATTGCACCCAATCACCAATCATTGATCACCATTGTTCATAATGACCAATCACTGATCACCATTGCGCCCAATGATCAATCACTGATCACCATTGCTCCCAATGACCAATCACTGATCACCATTGTTCCCAATGACCAATTACTGATCACCATTGCTCAGAATGGCGAATCACTGATCATCATTGTTCCCAATGACCAATCACTGATCACCATTGCTCATAATGATCAATCACTGATAACAATCATTCCCACTGACTAATCACAATTGTTCCCACTGATCAATCACTGATCACCATTGTTCATAATGACCAATTACTGATCACCATTGTTCCCAATGACCAATCTCTGATCACGATTATTCCCAATGACCAATCACTGATAATAATTGTTCCCAATGACAAATTACTGATCACCATTGTTCCCAATGATCAATCACTGATAACAATTGTTCCCAAAGACTAATCACTGATCACCATTGTTCCCAATGACCAGCGTACATTAGGTTGTGGGGTCCTCAGACAATCTCCCTTGTTCACGTAACACGTTTTGATGTGCAAATGATTGTCACAATTCAATGACTATTGAAATTGTTCTATGACATCGCCTGGTGACTTCTAGTGATTTTTTGGGTATGCATTAGCTACTTTCCCCAAGAAAAGAAATAGTGGCAACACTGCTTGGGATAAAAAGGTTATTATCAGTACATTTATTTGTC
Organism: Ictalurus furcatus; assembly: GCF_023375685.1. NCBI lineage: Eukaryota > Metazoa > Chordata > Actinopteri > Siluriformes > Ictaluridae > Ictalurus > Ictalurus furcatus. Next base: position 32,977,522 of record NC_071257.1, on the reverse strand, counting down.
ATTTATAGAAGAAAAAAAAAACCCCTGCTGAGAGTCACCTGCTGTCTATCTCTCACTTTTACATACGCACACCTACATAGAGAAATGATGATGTATCTGGGCCTTGGCTGTGTCTAAGGATACATCAGCTGAATGGTGAAGGTTATTTTATTTTATTATTACAAATGATGGTTTTGGATTAATAGCATTCTGGACAACCATGCCAATAAATATCTGCCTATTTAAAGTGTCATGAGCCTTCCAAGGCTTTCATTACAGAGTCGTGCCCCCTTATATCAACAACCAAAAGCAATCCAAGGTGACACATCAGACAGCAGTTTAGCATGCCAGCCATCTCGTCGGCTGGCACTACTTCACCGCTCATCCCTGGAGAAATAAGAGTGCATGTGTGGGGGCTATGAAGCAAACACATACTTTATCAAGGAGAACGCGTTTGTATCGATCTCAAGGGGCCGTTATTGCAGGGCTGATTTCACGCCATCCACTCAGTGCTATTGCTAGTGGGGTGAGAGGAGCCTACAGGTTTAATTTAATTTATACCATAGCGTTCCTGAAGCCCCGATTCTGATTGGTCAGAAAACAGAATGTCTAACAGTAGTTCCAGCTGCAAATCACAGGTTTATATTAATACACTAGTTCTAATTTCTATAGTAACAAACTACACAGTGACTTGTATGGCAGAGGCTCCATAAACACATTAGAAAAGGTGTGTGATTATTGAAACAGTGAAATTTTTTTTGAAGGAGTCTTAACAGTCAGACATAAAGCTTTAAGTTTAAGTCTAGCTTCTATAACATAAGTGATAACAGGAACTACTAGTGATGGGAAGTTCGGATCATTTTACTGACTCGGATCTTTGAATCTCGTTCAGCAAAATGAACGAATCTTTTTTTTTTTTTTCGAATCTTCATTTCGTTCATTTCAGCAGAATATCATTCAAATGTTACATGTTAAATTCCCCAACACATCTAATACTCACGCAAACGTTGATCACATTTGGAATAAAAAATAAACTATAGGCTAATGCAACCAAGGCTGAATTATGAGTAACAGAAAGGATTTATTAATTGCTTAGCTGGGTCTTCAGGCTATGCAGTCTGTTAGTTCACCTCACGATCCGAGTCGTTCTTTTTGTCGTTTTGTCACGTCACATCGGTCACGTCTGTTCCGCAGAAACAGAAAAGATTAGTTCACCTCTCGAGTCTTTGGGTTCGAGTTATTCGTTCATCCCGTGACTGCCTATAGGATGAATGCAGTGGGGCTGTGACGTGATGAACGAACGACTCGAACCCGAAGACTCGAGACATGAACTGATCATTTCTGTTGGGGATGTAGCAGCGCATACGTGGTCAAAAACGAACGAATCACTCTCTGAGACAACTCGTTGTTCCCGAGTCATATTAAAGATTCGTTCAAGATGAACGAATCGTTCATGAACGACACATCACTAGGAACTACCTTATTCAGTGGGTGCTCCACGACATGAAATGTAACCATAAATAGTTTAAAAAAAAAAAATAAGTATGATATGATTGTAACATGCTGGTGAATGATTTCGGATGCAAGTGCATATACTCACTTTATTTGGATAAATCCAAAAACTGTTACAAACTGGATCTACACAAGGATCTGTTCAATGTATTTACCCCTAATAGTGAAAATAGTACTTTATTCTTTGCTGTATAACGATGTACAGCACACTGGTTGAGAGTACAGAGCCACAGATGTGTCGTACACGCCGTCGTCGTCTTTGCATCGCTACGATGTGACTCAAGTTCATCGACAGCTAGTTTCACGGCGCATATCAAGTGCCTGCTGCGTGCTGGCATTGTCTGGTCAGTGCATCGCATCGCTGCTTTAAAACTTCACAGACCATGTGTCATCTGTGACAGGAAGTCGGTAAGTTGGCGTGTCTCATTACCATGTGAGCTACAAGTTGCCCTGCTTAAGAAGTGAGAATAGATTGTGGGCATCATATTAAACATATTAATCTGCTTGTCCACTCTGGAGATGAGTACAGAAGTTCCCATACCCTTCTGCAATGAAAAATGAAAACGTATTAAAAATTCATTTTAACCACCAAGACGTTTAGAACAGAGACACACAGATGTTCCCTAATGTAAAATAACTTGGAGAACTCCTTCAACATAGCTCTCCAGAAAATGCTTACAGTGGAACTGGTTAAGAAAAAGCTAACACCTAAAACTATCCAAAGAACCAAAAACACACATCTTAAAAGAATGATTGGGTCTCGAGTTGATACTGGAGGTCTTAGAATGCTTAATGTGGCCAATTTAGTATTAGTGCAACCAAAGACGGCCATCAAAGTACTAGCAGTGTCTGAGGTTTTTGATTAAGATTTTAAAAAGTGTGAGCGGTGCTATGAGACATATGAAATTTATTTAAAAGGTCGATTAAAAGCCAGGTCATTTAAAATCCTCCAATAGGAGGACAGTATAAGGTGACATGAAACTCATGGGACAGCTGCAAATACGCCAATGTCAATGGCGGAGCATAAATGAAACATGCTAACGTACACAAAAATTAGCCCAAGCTCGCTTTGAAGCCCAGATCACGCTAATTGACGATATACGTAGAAGGTGGTAATTTTCTTCAATCACAGGCCTATCATTAGAAGATCTTCATCATATAATCTGAAATGGAGAGCATGTTATTGTACAGTCTGTCATAGAATTCAGACAAGATTATATTTTTCATTTTAGATTTTAGAATAAATAAATAAATAAATAAATCTCATACAGTGTTGACAAGTAATCATTAAAAAAAAAAAAAAAATCACTGTAATCACAGTGTAAAAACGTTTGGAGATTTAATGTTTGTAGATCAGTTGTAAAATTGTGGTTTAGCAAACAATGCATTTAATTAAGAGAGTCTCAATGGCCTTTAATTAAGCACCATTATAGATCCATTAGGTTTTTGTAAGTTTAATACAGTGCTGTGAAAAAGTATTGGACCCCATCCTGGTTTCTTCTGTTTTTGTGCGTATCTCGTACTAAATTGTCTCAGAAATGAAAACAAAATCTAAGATAACACAAAGGCAACCTGAGTAAACACAAAATACAGTATTTAAATGATAATGTTATTTATTGAAGCAAAAACGTTATCCAATACCAACTGGGCCTGTGTGAAAATGTATTTGCCCTTGTAGTTATTAATTCCTCAAATCTTTGAAACTGCATTGATAATGGGGTTCAGTTGGACTAGACACAACCTGATTACTGCAAACCCTGTTCAATCAAATCAACACTTAAATAGAACTTTTTCAGCAGCGTGAAGTTGGTTAAAAGGTCTTACAGAGTAACACACTATTCCAAAAGTGAAAGAAATTCCAGAAATGATGAGGAAGAAGGTGATTGAAATACATCATTCTGGGAAAGGTTACAAAGCTACTATTTCAGAGGCTCTGGGACTCTAAAGAACCACAGTGAGAGCCGTTATCTCCAAATGGACAAACTTGGCACAGTAGTGAACCTTCCCAGAAGTGTCCGACCTTCCAAAATTCCTCCAGCAACTACTCATCCAGCAAGCCACAAAAGAGCCAAGGACAATATCAAAGGACCTACAGGCCTCTCTTGCATCAATAAAGGCCACTGTTCATGACTCCACTATCAGAAAGACACTGGGTAAAAATGACATCCATGGAAGAGTGGCAAGGAGAAAACCACTGCTAACCCAGAAGAACATTAAGGCTTATATGAATTTAGCCAAAACACAACCTTGATGATCCTCAAACCTTTTGGGAGAATGTTCTGTGGACTGATGAGTCGAAAGTGAAACTGTTTGGGAGACAGAAGTCCCGTTACATCTGGTGTAAACCAAACACTGAATTCCACAAAAATGACATCATACCGACAGTCAAGCATGGTGGTGGAAGTGTGATGGTGCGGGGATGCTTTGCTGCTTCAGGGCCTGGGCAACGTGCAATAACTGAGGGAAACATGAATTCTGTTCTCTACCTGAAAATCCTAAAGGAGAATGTCCGGTCTTCAGTCCGTAAGTTGAAACTCAAGCACAACTGGATTATGCAGCAAGACAATGTACCAAAGCATATGAGTAAATCCTAGTCCTAGAACTAAGCGAAAGACTTATCTAAAGTTAATGGAATGCATTTATTGATGCTAAACATTGCTCAACCAGATTTTAAATGTAAGGGGGCAATTAGTTTTTCACATGGGTGTTAGGTGTTGGATAACTTTTTTTGCTTCAGTAAAAACGAAATAAATTAAAACTGTATTGTGTGTTACTCCGAACACCTTTGGTTTGTGTTGTATTTTGTTTGAAGATCTAAAACTATTTAGTATGACATATACACAAAAACAGAAGAAATCAGGATGGGAGCAAATACTTTTTCACAGCACTGTAAATATGAAATGCCGATATATAAAGATTAATGTCTTTTGTAAAACCCTTTTTTGAACATGATTCCTTATTTAACTGCCCTTTTTTTTAAATGTAAAAAGCATTAATAATGTAATAAAACATTATAAAACAAAAGGAACTCCTTGCGTTTAAAAACTTTCGACCAATAACACACAGTCAGGACCAGATTTGGGGCTGACATTGCGATGGAGGTGTTTGGTGACTGCGCTCTCTGTGTCACATGGTCCAAGCAATGGTCGCTGTGGTTGCCAGGATACCGCCTCCTCCTCCTCCTTCTCCTCCACCTCCTCATGTGACTTCCAACCTTTCCAGAGGTGGCAGTGTGGATCCATCAAGGTTAAAGTGATAGTACAGAGACAAGAACCATCCAAACGAACACAAAGAATCACAATCTGATGAAGACAGTGCCGACAAAACTTTGTTTTAAATTTAATTTGGGAAGGTTAGGATTGACTCATGGTGAAGATATTAATTAATGGCATGCAAATGAAAATCTGTGTCAGTGTCATCCTCGCTCATTTCTCTTGTGTGGCTTTCTTGCCATCCATCTGTTGCTCATTTCCTTTTATTCTGGTCCAATCCAGTTCGTGTTGCCCACAGTGTGTGTGTGTGTGTGTGTGTGTGTGTGTGTGTGATATGGTTTGGAGTAATACACAACCCAGCCACAGAGCTTCAGACAAAACTGAAGAAAACATAACAATAGATGAATGATATGAGGGAGTATTGGTGTGTACAAATACTTTAGACAGACATTACATAACAGCAATTTTCACATTTGTCAGTCTGTGCACAACAAACCAACGACAAACCAACAAATCCTATTTTAAAGGTGAGTCATGTGATTTATTAGTTGCAGCACATGGAGTATTTTGAGCTGTTTGTCTTGAAAATTCTTAGAAAAAGACGCCTCATGAACCCTGTGACATCAGTCACACATTCGTAGATTGAATCCTGACTAAATGGGCTATATATGGGAAATGTGATTTGATACCAAAAAAAAAAAAAAAACATACAAAGATATAAAAGGGTTTTTATTCCGAAAAAGGAATATGAATAGCATGTAGCAGGGACAAGTTAGCTTGATAAGTTAGTGTGTGTCTGTGGTGCAACCCCTGGTAAAAATGATGGAATCACCACAATTAGAGGACTCACCGAGTTTGTAGCAAATAAAAAAAAAAATCACAGATATGACACAAAACAATGTTTGTTTAATAGCTGAACAATCTGGTTTCATGAAACATACCTCAAAGAAATTAAATTGATTTAAATAATGGCATTTTGTTTTCCAGATCAGGTAGAGGAAAAGAATATGGAATCACTCAATGTTGAGGAAATAATTATGGAATCAACAACAACAAAAATCAGTACTCTGTTGCTCCTCCTCGGGGTTTTATGACAGCCGGAATTGTTTGAGATGTGGACTTCACTATTGGAAAACTCCATGGTCTGTTCTCCATCGAGCTGGTTCCAACTTTCTGGAATAACGGTTGATAGATCAGCTTTTCAATGGGATCTCGATCCGGACTGTTTGCTGGCCAGGTCATTGAGGTGATATTGTGTGCCTTTCTTTTTCAGAATTATCATCCTGAAACATGGTTTCATCATCACCAAACCTATTTTCTATCGATGGAATGAAAAAAAAAAAAAAGTGTCCAAAATTTCAGTGTACACCTGGGCATTGACTGTTGAGGTCTCCCCTGGTCCTTTACCTGACGGGAAACCCCCGTATCATAAATGAGTGGGGAAACTCGATTGTTTTCTTCAGACGTGTTTTCTTCATCTTTATATGTTTCATTAGAACGGCACCAGACAAAAGTTCCAGCGTCGTCTCCTTGGCCAGTGCAGATTCGTGATTCATCACCGAATGTCACTTCCATCCAATCACCACACAGACAACAGGGTGAGCACCCCCTGCTGGCGTCCCTAATACCACTTCCAGCAGTTACCTTAGTTTTCCCAAGGGAGTCCCTCATCCAGGTACCGGCCAGGCTCAACCCGGCTTAGCTTCAGAGGGATTCCATGCAAGAACTGCAGGTTGATATGGCACTGGCTGCTAATATGTTCAGTTCCCAAAAGTTGTTAGAAATCAGCATTTAAATGCTTTATTTAAAATATATATATATATATATATATATATATATATATATATATTTTCGGGGGACCATGCCCCCGAACCCACCTAGCATTTCCATGTCCCCCCAAGGTTCAAAACTGCTCCTACGCCCAGCTTTGTCGATACCAGAAACGTCCACAAAGTGGATGTAAACTTCGCAGATCATAACAAGAACTCAACATCCGTTCTCTTCTCTCTTCCGGAATACTCTTCTTCGGTGTTTACACTGGTTTTCAAAACAGTGCTATACTCGCACCCTTTTGTGCTACAGCAGCATGTCTGGGCACATGATCTAAAGCTCAAATCTAACCGGACAGCCCGTTTTGTCATGGAGTGACAGAAAAAAATGGACACACTAGATGAAAAAAAAAAGTGTTGTGCCACGAATAATCGCGCCCGGTGTGAATAGCTCCATAGGGATCTATTGTTTCGATTCAAGAGCGTCATCGTGTCAAACATTCACATCGCTTAATCACACTCAGTATGAAAGGCCCTTAAAACCCATCACTCTAGTAAAATTATCTCAGCTGCTTCCTTTCTGCCTGTCCTAATTTCCTTACTTTCCAACTATTTTACCCTACAAGAGTGTTTCCCAATACTGGCGCCTTATGCCGTCCCAAAAAAGCTCATTTTCCTGTCATCTCTACCCATTTTAAACTTTCTATAGTAACAGGTATTTCACAGGGACTTGCATGGCGGACGCACTACAGAAACTAATTGAACGTGTGTGTAATTGTTGATATGGTGAAGTTTCTATAAGAACATGTTCGTTTAACGTTCTTGGAAGGAGACTCCAGTGTCAGAGCTGTGTAGCAGGTCAAAGGTAAAATATATAGACATGAGAATTTACAGTATTGTACTTTGTGGTTTCTCTTTAGCATAACAATTTTTTGTCTCATTGAGGTTTGCGATATGAATCGAAGTGAAATCCCGGCCTCCTAGACTAGACATTTCATTACACTTCTCATTAATGTGTTTCAGCATAACTCTCATGTTCTCCCTGCCTCTCCACTGGGATCTTTAAAAAAGTGGGTCCAGCCGTCTGGCACCTTCCAGCAATTCTGTCGTGCAAAGTTCCTGTTTGCTCTTGTTTTGGCTCCCCCCTGCTCCGGCTCTGCCATGACTCCCTGTAATTATTGCTCTCATTTGTCTGTAGTTTGTTTCAGCTGGGTCTCATTTACATTACACCTCCATCTTTGTTTGTGCTGTCTTCCTGACGTCTTGCTGGTGTTAACAGCCATTCTAAGCCGTGGTTCTAACTTTCCATTCCACCGACATGCCGCCAGCAAACCTTTTTAAAACCCAATCGGAGAGCAAAATCGATCATATGTGTATGGCTCTAGATACAGATTTCTGTAAACGCCGATTTTTGGAACTGTCTATTGGCACGGTATAGAGTAAATACAGTTTGAATGTGAAACCAAATATTAAAAATAATACTAATAACTATACAGGATTTTACAAGTTGCTTACTTCTGGCTTTGAGAACATATTTCACTGTCCTTCAGAGACATTATCGGTGACAACGGTCACATCTACGGCATCCAATTACAGTACCCATAACACCACACCAATGGCCTACCAATATACCACAGTATATAAGGACTCGCAGTGCACTCACCCAACATGAAGTATGTGCTCTGTGTTTCGTACCAGTCATTACCAAGCTCTATATTTAGTTATAGTCCCTTCTGGTTTGATCTTGTTTCTGGTTTCTACATCTTTGCTCTTTGCCTAGTCCAGTTTATGCTGTGTGTACATCACCTGACCTTTGCCGATTCAATGACCTTGTTTTTGTCTCGCATTTTAGATTCGCCTGCAAGCTTACTTAATAAAGGTTTTTTTTGTTGTTGTTGTCGTTTTTACCTGCATCTGCATACGTATCTGCTGCCTGACATCAGTAACGGCAAATGTTTTATTCCTTTCAGCCACTCAAATGAAGTTTAGTTAGCATTCATTATGTTCCTACCGTTAAGTGTGTTGTCATTGATAGCAAAATGGCCACTAAATCCATTCATTTTCGTTTTGTAACAATAACTTTCGAGCTGTTGTCTTATTTAAGTGGTCTAGATAAAGACCAGACCAGACACATTTTGGTATCTAATTTTGCTGACTGAGAACCAAATCTTGTGGAGTAAAAGCATTAAACAATTAGGAACTGGCATCAGTATCAGCACTGGGATGTTATTTGTTAGCATTAGGCTTAGCAATATAGTGCCCGTAAAATGTTTTGTAACTACCACTAAAATTTCCTCCCCAAACCCTCAATCCGTTGATTCTCGGGTTGCAATTTAGTTTTATTTTCCCTGGTGAGTGTTGAGGAGGATCCCAACCTATCCCTATCCCAGAAACATGGGGTGCGCGGCAGGAACGCACCCTAAAAGGGACGCCAGTAAAGAGCTGTGCACTACACACATTCATTCCTGTTGGCATGGTGTTGGGAGGTAGGAGGAAAGTAGAGAACCCAGAAGAAACTCACATGAACACAGGGAGAACATATGAAACTAAACCTGAACTTGGGACTCTGGAGGTGTGAGGTGGCAACGATACCTCCTGCACCACTGTGACAACCTTTTTCAAGCTGTTTGTTTTATTTCAATGGAGGACAAGTGAATCAGATTTACTGGTTGATGCTTGAGGATGTTCTTTCAGCAACTGCAAAGTCTCCATCATTGACCAGTTGATAACTTTATTTTGATACAAGCTAATGATGCTCATACTGAAGATCCTTTTAACACGAACATAACACAGCGTTGGTGGTATGGTGGTGAGCATAGCTGCCATCTGAGCAGTTGACCCGGGTTTGATTCCTGGCCAGCGCGTGACCTTTGTGGTAACAGTAGGTCAGTGGTTAAGGTTAATGTCTGATCAGAATCATCTGATCGTGAGTTCAAAACCCAACCCTGCCAACTTGCCACTGCTGGGCCCTTGAGCAAAGCCCTTAACCCTCAACTGCCCAGTTGTATAAATGAAATAATTGTAAGTCACTCATAAATGCTTGACTTTATAGTATATAGTCACAGAAGTGAAATGATTTACAGTATAATCACACTATCTGATGTCACCCAGATGAGGATGTGGTTCCTCTCAAGATTTCTTCCGCATCTCACCTTGATGCTGGGAGTTTTTCCTTCCCACCATCACCACTGGCTTGCTCATTAGGGTGAAAATGTATATCCTGATTTGTGTAAAGCTGCTTTGCTTTGTCCATTGTTAAACGTGCTATGCAAATAAAACTGAATTGAATTGAATCATTTGGTTGATTGGGATTTGAAACCAAGCCTACTGACTTTGTCAAATTCCGTAGCAAGAGTTGAAACATTGGCAGACTAACAAACTAGGCCCAAGACGTGGAAAATGGGCAAAACTAGGAAGAACAATGATGAACTTAACAATTAAGTCAATAAAGACTTTGAAAGGAAACTAAGAAACAGTAGTGAGTATACAGTATAGACATACTAATTAAGGACTAAACACAGAACAGGTGAACAGTGTAGGTTAACAGACCAATGACAGGACAGGGGTGGAGCAACAAAACTGAGGCACATTGAAATGTAAACAAAAGCTCATGACATGAATGCAAACCCGAAACGACACAAGAGAGGGAATTTATGACACCGATCTCTCTCATGTTACGGTTCCAGATAAGTCTATGCACGAAATATTTCTTTCATTTGCTAGTTTAACAGTCACTCTTGATTGTCGTTATTGATTGATGATAACCACAATGATTGGAAATGTCTAAATAAAGAGCATGGTATTGCTATTACTCCAAATAAACATATGCTCATGTATAGTTATACTATTGCTCTTTAAATCGAAAGGATGAGCCGTACATTTGTGAGTGCTTCCTCCTTTATCCTTCCTCCTTTCCTCTTTATAGTGAACAGAATTTATCTCAGTATCAATCAGACTGGCCTTGTGTGTGTGTGTGTGTGTGTGTGTGTGTGTGTGTGTGTGTGTGTGCGCGCTCTGGTTGATGCTGTCTGAACTGTCCTAATTGTTTAATTGGGTTGTGGAGAGTAGGATGTGTCAGCTGCAGGGTGAATCATGTTTACGAGGCTCCCACTGGCTTGATGGGGTGATGGCAGGAGAGCAGAGTGATGAGGCCAATGGCAGCCAAGCTGGCATCTGTCGTCTGGGTCGTGGCTGATGGAGGGGAGGCCTAAGGGGCTGGTTATAGAGCTATCTCTCTTTTTCTCTCTTTGCCTCTTCTGTGACTCTATATAGTGGTTTCTAGGCTCCTGCCTTATCATTTTGCCATTTTTGTATAAGAAAGAGTTATGCTTGGTGGTGACAGAACAGCATAAGATGTGATAAAGAGAGACTGGAATAGATAATAATGATGTATTAAGTGTGTGTGTTCCAGTCTCTCAATCATGTGTATATATGTTTGCCTGGCTCTTTTTTTTTTTTTTTTTTTTTTGATGTTATCTTTTATTTCTCCGAAGTACAGTATATATGTGTAGGGTCTGCGGCAGAATTCTGGAAAACAGCCAAAAAATATGCTTTGACATATGCTTTTTAAAAAAAAAAAAAAAATTATTTAAAGAAAACAAATATATTTTACCAATACAAGATGGAAATGGTTTTATTTAGCTAAGCTGTGTTTCTAACCAATTTAAACAATAGGTTTTTCTCTTTTTGGCCTGTTTTGTCCAGATGAGAGCAGCATTTTTGTTCACCAAAAATGAACTTTTTTTTTTTTTTAAAGCCCTCAATGGCCGAGAATTTTTAAGAGAATTTTTTTATTTTGTCTGCCATCCAGATGGTTACTTTGTGGTCTGTCATTTCTTATTTAATAACACGTTTGATATTTGAATTCACTTCGTTTCATTAACCCTCATGTAGAGGAACCCGAATATGATATCCAATTCACCGCTCTGGTGCAACAAGATTTTTGGATTAGAGCCATGTGTACACTTTGTATTCAAGTGTAACCTTAAGCACATCATCGGTCCACACCTATGAATGCTTGTATTTGGAATTTTTTTTTCTATCGTGTTAGTGTTTTTTTTTCCCCGTCATTTTGACTTCTCTACTGCAGGTGAGCGTTTTCGAATTGTTTTCGCGTTTTTACGTGGACCGAGATATTCCCTATACGTGTGGACGAGAATCTTCGAAAGTGTAAAAACAAACAAATAAATAAATAAATCACATTTTCAAAAATATCCATAAACACGTGGACAGGTCCTTAGCTAGCAAGGTTTTGGACATCTTTCAGCGGACTGACAGTTTTGACCACCACATTACAAAACAGGATCTTTGCAGGAAGAAAGCCTGGGCAAAATTGGAAAGGAAATAAAAGCAATTCCATGTTAGTTTGGTGGGAAAGTATGGTTTCTTAAAGTCAGGTATCAAAGTGAAACCAGAATTCTCTTCATTCTGGCTGTGTGACAGAATTCAGCAACAGCGATAGCCGACAGGTTTTCCTAGACCAACACATACAGTATTACAGGAGCTGATTGAAACATACACGTACAGTGTTTAATTGGGTTGTGTTCCTGTGTTTTCTTTCGCCAACTTTCCAGAAACTTACTTCAAATATCCCAAATATTTGGAATGGAAACGTCCAACTTATTCATTCCCCATCCACCATTCTGCCTCTCTCACACTCACTTTCTCATACATATTCAGTCAGTCAGTCAGTCTCTCTCTCTCTCTCTCTCTCTCTCTCTCTCTCTCTCTCTCTCTCTCTCTCTCTCTCTCTCTCTCTCTCTCTCTCTCTCTCTCTCTCTCTCTCTCTCTCTCTCTCTCTCTCTCTCTCTCTCTCTCTCTCATGTAGTGTTAAAGTCGGTAACTAGCACAGCCTAGGGGGAGAATCAAAGCAAACTCTCTCTCCACATACCATCTTCCTCCTTCCCACCTCGGTCTCACTGTCTGAGATGATTTTGCCGGACACCTGTCAGAAATGTCACACATTTAGTTGAAACTCTCATGCTGCCATTGCTCTTCCAGACTCACCCTCTTGTTAAATGCTGCAGTGGGTTTCGGGTTTAGCAGCGAAGCTTTAAAAAGATTTTCTACCACAGCTCATGCATCTGAAATCCGAAGGCAGATGTCTAAACCAATCCACCTGCTCCAGATAATCAGGGAATTTCTTAAGACTTGATCAAGGTGGGATCAGAAAAGTATCACAGTACTGTCTAATGGTAGTGTGGTAGTAAGGGTAGAGTGTTACACACATACACATATACACAATACACACGTACACATATGCACACACACACACACACACACACATACATACATACACACACACACATATGCCACACACACACACACATACATGCATACATACACACACATACATGCATACATACATACACATACACACATATACACACATACACACACACACATATACACACACACACATATACACACATACACACACACACACACATACATACACACACACCTACACACACACACATACACACACACACATATACACACACACATATATACACACACACATATACACACACACATACATACACATACACATACATACACACATATACATATACACACACACACACATACTTACATACACACACATATGTACACATACACACATATACACACACACACCTATAAACATACACACATGATTCTATAGGCTATTAAGATGTGTACTCTGGAACCTTCTACATAAGAAATAAAACACTTGAAGGTGTGCTGTAATAGAAAATAATCAATGACAGGGTGGTGTGATGAATGACCCGTGCGAAGCAGAGTTATTTTACCGTACCAAGCCTGGTTATTTTCTTATAACAACACAACTCTTAAGATTGTTAATTAAAAGCTCCTATGGGATTCATAGGAGAAAGAACACCTCTTTTACAACACTGCAACACATTTACAGTTGGTGCGTTCATGATTGAAAAAAAGGTCTCGGTAACGCGTCACATTAGCGGTAGAATTTCTAACCTATGCCTGGCAGCAGGTCCATGCACAGACATATTCAATAGAAAATAAAGGAGCTTTTCAGAGCCAAATAGTGTCAATGTGAAGGGATCATGAATGACGGCGCAGCTGCAGGCGATTCCCTGGTCACTGGGTTCATGACTGCACTGCAGGCTTTCAACTTTCCTCCAAAAGCCCTCCAGAAGCTACAACATATGCACATTATATACACCAACCAAGAGGGTGATGAGAAAACGTAAGATCCTAAGTTCAGCATTATTAGAAGATCATTAAAAATGTCATCAGTGACCAAGAAATCAGGATCTCGTGAACTTCATGCTGCTCTGAAATGCCATGGACTTCCTCAACAAAAATAGCCACACAACATCCAGCCTATTGTACATTTCTGAGAACTTGAGGCATGCACAAATAGCAATGCAGATCCTGATAAACATGTAGAGGTTAGGGACATGCCTCATAGCCCTATGTGAGAATTAATTTCAGCCTACATGCCAAACTCATAAAACATGGATGGTGGGTCATGGGTAGTGCAGCGTGACTGCTAACACTGATGCTGTGGATAAACACAGGAAGACTCTGGTCTGGAGTAGGTGTCAGATTTATAATGGTGGTTGTATATTGTGGCAATGACTTCAACAGGCATGGGCATCTGATGGCTGATCGTACATCACGCCGAGGCTGAATCCATCTTCAGGGCTTCAGCCTGGGAGAATCTGGACTACAGTCTGAGACTTGGAAGCGTCTTTAGTAGCAGTTGTGTTAGTGTTTCCAAGACAAGGTTCCCAAGGTTAGGAGTTTAAAATCATTGCTGGGCATTTTACTAATGAAAATCCACCTTGAAATACTCTTTGATTAACATGTGATCTCCATGATGTTTAAGATTTATTCTGTAATGAAACTTTGAGTTGACCTTTTTTTGTTGAATAGTTTAGAATCACCATGTTGTTGTTGTCCCCCCCCCCCCCTTTGGTTAATAGTGTCAGGCGCACGGTGGCTTACTGGTTAGCACGTTCGCCTCTGGGGTTCGAGTCCCGCCGTGGCCCTGTGTGTGCAGAGTTTGCATGTTCTCCCCGTGCTGCGGGGGTTTCCTCCGGGTATGCCGGTTTCCTTCCCCTGTCCAAAGACATGCATGGTAGGCTGATTGGCGTGTCTAAAGTGTCCGTAGTGTATGAATGGGTGTGTGAGTGTGCATGTGATTGTGCCCTGCAATGGACTGGCACCCTGTCCAGGGTGTACCCCGCCTTGTGCCCGATGCTCCCTGGGATAGGCTCCAGGTTCCCCGTGACCCTGAAAAGGAGTAAGTGGTAGAAGATGGATGGATGGTTAATAGTGTCCTATATTACTAAAGCACATGTACATAAGTATTCACAGCCTTTGCTCAATACTTTGTTGAAGCATCTTTGGCACCCATTACAGCCTCAAGTCTTTTTGAGTATGATGATACAAGCTTGGCACACCTATTTTTGGGCAGTTTCTCCCATTCTTCTTTGCAGGACCTCTCAGCTCCAAAAACATCCCCACAGCATCATGCTTCCACCACCATGCTTCACTGTAGGGATGGTATTGGCCAGGAAGCGGCTCTGACCCTTTGAGCCCAATGTATGTATCGATATCTAGACTACTTCTACACTGGATTTCTCATTAATATGACAAATAATGTTGCGGGAGGAAAAAATTAGTGAGAAAATAAGCTATTGCTCTTCTGTTTTTAGGTGCTAACAGTGTAGCCTGACTGTTAAAATGCCACTGTAATGAGCACTAACGAACAAATTAGCACCCGAATCACTTAATGGGTTTCATGGTTTTCATGTGTGGCTGTGGTTCAGGTGGTAGAGCGGGTTGTCCACTAATCGTAGGGTTGGCGGTTCGATTCCCGGCCCACATGACTCCACATACCGAAGTGTCCTTGGGAAAGACACTGAACCCCAAGTTGCGCCCGATGGCAAGTTAGCGCGTTGCATGGCAGCTCTGCTACCATTGGTGTATGGGTGAATGAGACACAGTGTAAAGCACTTTGGAACCACTAAGGTTAAAAAAAGTGCTATATAAGTGCAGACCAGACCATGGTGAAGTTTTCCTTTAACTCTCACCTGCTCAGTTCTGTGTTTAGAATTTGGCTCCACTCCAGCTCTGTCCTCTGGCTCTTTTTTCTGATGGTTTCGGATCTTGAGCCCGTTGTTTAGTCAACACGTAAGCGCACTTGGTGTTCAATAGTGGAACTGATTTCCCTGCCTCTTGTCATGCCAGTTCTATGGTATCTGATACCAGACCTATTAGCTTAAGAGATTTTCGATTTAGATTTTTTACCTCAGAATGCTAAACATTTACTTACATACTTTGTGTATGCCCCGAATTACCACGCTGAAGTACAAAATATACAGTAACTTATCCAGAATACATTCAAAATACCTCTTAAAGTGTTTGAGATTATTACTTGCTCCACTGTACAAGATGATCCCAATACCCTCTCGGCCAAATTTTATAATGGACTGACTGAGAACATGTTCTCCATGTCAGCTCATACAGAAGATCCTCTGACGATAGACCTGTGATCAAAGAAATTTACTTCTGTACACTCATGCTTTACTCATGCAAAAAAAAATGGGCTCATATAAACACAAACATTATTCAAAGTGAGCTTGATGTACAGTGATAAGTATGTTATTTCTGTCCATTAGCATGTTTCATTAAACATTTTGCCACTGACACTATTGTATTTGTAGCTGTCCTGTGAGCTTTGTGCCATCCTATACCGTCCTCCTATTGGTGGCTTTTAGATGAGTGTTGTGGCACAATAACAAAAAATAAATAAATCTCAGACTGCCAGAACTTTCATTGTCATTGGCGGTCTTTGGCCACTATGGGACTAGATCGTCCTCCAGTTAGCACTGATAAGATCGCTGATCCCAATTCACAACTAAAAAAATTATTTTTATGATATGCAATTTATGCTTGCGACAGCAAAAACGGGCTGAAAATCATCCAGCGTGAAGCCAGCTTTAACCTGCTACAGGACTGCTACCCTAGCACATTTAGTTTTCAACCAGATTTGCCTGTAAAACTGAATAATTCAAATGAAATACACTTGAGAGAGAAATAAAAAATCACTAATATGCATGCGCTGACCTTCACATGACTACTCTCGAGCAGCTACTACAAAAACTTGTGGAACTCTGGGACACATTAAAAACTACTCAGTGTGCTCCAGTCATGTTTTCCTTTCCCGACCTTGAGTCACCACCATTCCTGCCCTGTGTTTCCATGCACTGTGTTGGCAGGAAACGCTATAGTATTCACCATGAGGAAGGCTGCCAAATGCCAGAGTAAACGCGAGTAACCTTTTTATGGCCATCCTCTGTGGTTTCTAGTGCCAAGGTCATGGATTCCCATGCCTGCTCCACCTTAACACACACTGAGCAGATGGCAACATTATGTGTCATAACGTTTTGGCAACCTAAAGCTATTCTGAGAATATACTGTAGATCAGGGTTCGTCCACTGGTTGAAATGTGTTTCAAATGTGAAGCATTTCTGCGAACTTAACCGAAGTACTAGGAAAATCCATAGCAGAACAGATCAAAATTCAGAGACTCTATTTTTCTAAACAGGATCCAGTGTAGCCTCGGTTGCGGATACTTTGTTGCGGTTTACACAATCGCATGCATTTATGGTCTTCAGAGCGTAGAATGCTTTTCATATTTTTCCCCATACATTCATTGGATAAAGTTTTTACTACATATATACAGTAAAGGAAAACATCACCCTGAAACAAGCATGTTTATCTTGAAATATTTGTGATGCGTTTAGCAATTCCGTTGCTAATTTGTTGGTTGGTGCAGTGTTTTTGTTATTCCCATGAGAAGTTAGTGGTTATCTGCGGCTCTGACATCGCAAGGCGACTTTGTTAGCGCTATCGCAGTTACAATGGCATTTAATCTGAGGGGGAAAAAAATGTCAACAATCTCGAGCATGTCAGGTTTCGCTGTTAGCACCTAAAAGCTTCTTTTCTCACTCATTATTTTTTCCCCAGCATTGTCCAGTGTCATATTAATGAGAAATCTCATGTAGTCGAGATGTTGGTGAAAACTTTGGACTCAAAGTCCCAGGGTCACTACGTATTGGCATTGCAAAATCGCAAAATTTTTATTCATTTTTTTTTATTTGGTTTAACTACGATGGCGATCTTTGTGCCATGGCACACAAGGAATGTTGGTTATACAGCTGTTTACCCACTGGAAAAAAATGCTTCAATCTAGTGTACTAAAATCAAGCAAAATATATATATATATATACATATATATCTAGCCAAAATGTAAGCAAGTTGTGCTTATTACAAGCAGTGAAAACTCAGTTATGCAAGATGGACTTACTTACAATTATTTTGGTCTCTTGATTGAGCTGACGAAGAATTTATCCCTTAATCTAAGATTACTATTGGAAAAAAAAACAAAAACCTTACCATAAGACACAATTCCTTCAAACAGCATAATAAAAAATAAGTGACTTTGTTTTAAATTAAGGCACCAGAAGCATTGTTACATAGTGTCTGGGATTGTAGAAGGCGGCGGATGCAAGTGCAGTGGGTTTTTTTTTTTAAATAAAGGGCAAAACTGTGAAAACAAGAACCATAAACAAAAGGCAAAAACATGCAGACTATGAATAGCGGCTGTACCACACACATGACGACACATGAACACGACAAAACAGCAATAGCTTGAAATTATCCGGTGTTATGTGTCCTAGATCTCGAGGATGGATCGGATGCAGACCTGAACACACTGAACCCACTTGAAGTCCCAGAAGTCATTGCGGCAAATCAGTAGCGGCTGATGGAAGCCTGACCCATACCTGTAGTTTTAACAATAACCTAAATAAATCAAAATATACAGTACATCTAAGAAGAATGATTGTGATATATGATTTAGATCGAGCTATATATATATATGAGGTCGTTGAAAAGTCAAATTTATCTCTCAGCTACGCTAGCTTCCATCCTGAGGTAACAGTAAACTCGTTTAGTTAACGTGAAGTTGCAGTTGCAAACAGTGAATGAGCTTACTACATTAAAACATGCTTAAATAACTTTGGGTTAATCAGCCAGTTCACAGTCAATCTATTAACCAGCTAAAACATATTACTTAGTGAGCACTGAAGAGATGAGGACCCAGTCCTACTACTAGAAATGTGCTGTGAAATGTGAAACAGGAAGCTTACAGCATATCTCAATTCTCTCAAAGACGTCCTTCCGAGTTCGTTCTTTCAAGGATCGAGAACGCAAGTCCATTCTTTGTGCTCTTAGAACTGAGAAACAGCCTATAACGTCTATATGGGTGCTTATTAAGGGTACCACAGAACAAGTGTGAGTGATCAGTGGGACATGTGACATGGTCACGTGACATGCTGGGGCTGATGGGTAATGTAGTTCCGTGTGGATTTCAGCATAACAATGACATCGCAGCTTCGTTGAAAAAGTTGTGAAAGTGGTCAGTCTTGTTCCTCTGCTAGTATATTATAAAAATCATTGTTATAGCTTGTTACCGGTTAAATATTAGCTGAAATATCTTATTAAGACAAAGTTAGATATATTTTCTTCAACTGAGATTGCTTTTCTAATGCAAATCAGGTGTGACAAGATTATTTTTCTTTTTACACAAAAATAAAATTGCTGATGTGCAGTGCAGAAACCTTAATATCTCAGATCAAGAGAGATATGGTCCTAGTTCCTTGGAACAAAAATTGATCTTTGGAGCACATGACAAGGTACATGTACATATATAAACATTTTGCACTTTAGAACTTAGGTCCAATTGTAATGCTCAAGATTGCTCACAGTTCCACTTTTAGGGTCAATGTATAATGGGAAGGATTCAAGTCTCAGTTGTAATTTTTTCATGGGGTACCTAGGTAAATATAACGTGCATGCCGAACATTTCAAGTTTAAGTCTTCTCTTTTTTATGGGGTGAGAAAGTGTTTTTTTTTTGTTTCGGTTTTGTTTTTTTTGTTTTTTTAAAGTCCACTCATTTCAGGTTGAATATCTCTGGTGGGGGACCAGATGCGAACCTGAAATTTTCATAGAAGTAAGTCCGCTATAGTAGCATTCTGCTGTAAAAAAATTATGAGTTTGAGGTTGGAGGTAACCGCTGCAGGACAGTGGACCTCAAGGGCCTAGATTTGAAGAACCAACCTGATCTATCATGTTGGTACTGGTGTACAGTTGGTATGTGTGAATAAATTTTATTCAAACATGGACGTACAGTGTACAGTTGGGTGTTTTACAAATGAACAGGTCACAAACAGAGCTGTGGTGTTGTTTCTCCTGTGATAAAAACAGTAAGTGACTTCTGAGCTCTATTTCTCTGTTTTTTTGGGGGTTTTTTTTACAACTGTTCTGTTGTAAAACACCCACCAGAGATATGCAACCTGATTTTTTTTTTTTTTTAGAAATTGCACATTTTCACCCCCATAATAATAATAATAATAATAAGAAGAAGAAGAAGAAGAAGAAGAAGAAGAAGAAGAAGAAGAAGAGAAGTCTCAAAACTGAAATGTTCTGCATGCACAGGATAACTTGAACCCTTCCTATGGTAAACTGACCCTAAAAGTGGAACTGTGAGCAATCTTGAGCATTACACTGATACTTATATATGTACATGTACCTTGTAATGTGCTCTAGATATCGGTTTTTGTTCCAAGAAGCTAGGACCATCCTGAACCGAGATACTGAGGTTTCCGTAAACAGCTTTACAACCAACATTTGTTCTGTGCCACGACACAAAGATGGCCGTCATAGTTAAGCCAAGTAAAATAAAAATAAATAAATAAAAACCAGTGGTTTTGCAATTGGCACCCTGTCCAGGGTGTACCCCGCCTTGTGCCCGATGCTTCCTGGGATAGGCTCCAGGTTTCCCCGTGACCCTGAAGGAAGGATAAGTGGTATAGAAGATGGATGGATGGATAGTGGTTTTGCAATGCCAATACATAGAGGTAATCACTCAACATAAAGGAAAAGCGGTCAAGCAACCTGAATTGGATCACTTGAGATGGAATGACCCGCAGAATGCAATGCAATTGTTCCGAGTTAAGGCAGAGACTAGGCTTGGCTAGTTAGTAATCTATGACATGATCAGCGTAATGGTGTTGATGGCAGTATTAACGTAAACGTTGAAGCTTTGGAAGCTGATATTTTTTCACAGAGTGTACAGAGGAAGAGGTGAGAGGAATGGACAGACTAAAGGACTAAATCCCATTGCATCACTATCAACAGGTAGTGAAAAGGCATTGTGGGTAATGTAGGAAAACGTTAGAGAAAGTGAAAATAGGAAAATGAAGAAGCTTAAGCAAAAAAAAAACCTCAAAATTGAATTACAAAATAAAATGTTGGTGCTGTTGAAGATCACATTAATTAGTTTATACAATGATTCAATATAAATGTTGATATGCAAGTTGTTCAGGATGGCGTGTTTCTTTATCTTTGCAAATATCAGGTATTTTCATGAATATCCAAACTTACAAATTGTGCACCTTTGGAAACAGAACTGTACAGTCATATTTCCTTTGCTACTGGATGACCTTTACCTTGCACCTGTAGATCCATTAAGGTTAAGAGCAGCTTCTCTTGGTCATGTGACAGGCAGCTGTCTAGGTGACCTTCAACAACAGCAACATCTAGGTCACTAATCCCTCTTCTTGGATCCTCCTAATCCTCACATGTCTGTCAGGTGAGAACCAATGCAGGGCCATGAACCACCGGTAGAGTTTCCCTATAACCTCAGCCCACCTACACCTCTGAGCAGCTTCTTTCACCAGATTGTTATAAAGGAATTGGATGAAAAGTACAGTAACGGGTGTATTGAGGATCAAGATTAGGTTACCATCACAAAAGACTAAAGAAACGTGTGTGTGTGTGTGTGTGTGTTGTACATGCAGACAAAGAATCCAAAGAAAATATGGCGTCATGATTGGGAGTGTGATTCTGGACGTATTTTGCATGTGTTTGTTTTCTTTTTCTAAGTTGAGCTGAGAGCCGTAGCCATCATGTGGGTTGCTTTGCATTTCATTTGACTCTTAAAGCATTTAATAAAATACCAATTTTACATATCTTTTACACTGTGGCCGACAACTACCGTGCTTTGTATAAGTATTCGCCCTCACTGAACTTTTCCACATTTTAGAGTGTTACAACCTGGAAATGAACGTATGTCATGAATCTGTGCAAAATACGTGGGAGGGGGAAAGAAATCAATATAGCTTGCAAAATTATTCACCAATAAAAATTGTAAAGTTGTGACTGCATAAGCATTTACCCTGCCATTGCTATGAGTTCTGGTGATCGCACATGCCATCACAAAGTGACATAATTAGCTGAATGGTGTCAACCTATATGTAAAAAGTGTTACATGATCTCAACTTAAATCCACTCGTTCCTGGAAGAACCCGGAGTTTGATTGAACAGACGGCATCATGAAGACCAAAGAGCTATCAAAACAAGTCCAGGACAAATTTATCAGAAAGAATCAATCATGGTTTGGTTATAAAAATATATCCCGAACTTATATCCCAAATACTCCAGAGAAAAACCTTAAATATCATTGTTTACAAAATGAAAGAATATGGCACAACTGCAACTCCAGAACTAGAAGAAGCCGTCTACCAAAATCAGTAATCAACTAAAGAGGGGATTAGTCAGGGTAGCAACTGAGAGGGCAAGGCTAGCTCTGAAGGAGCTGGAGAGATCCACAACTAAGATGGGAGAAGCTGTTCACAGGACAACCAAAGCCTGGATAATTTATGGAATAGTCGCAGGCAGAAAGCCATTAATGGAAGAACACCATATGAAATCCCATTTGGAGACTAGTAGAGCAAAACAGAGCTTTTTGGCCTTGGTACAAAGCATGGTGGTGGTAGCATTTTGTTGCTAAGATGTTTTTTTTATCAGCAGGGATTGGGAAACTTGTCAGAGATGGATGGAGCCAAATACAGAGCAGTCCTAGGAGAAAACCATTTTCAATCCTCAAGAGACTTGAGACTGCGATAGCGGTACACCTTTCAACAAGACAGCAACCCTAAGAACACTTCCAAAACTACACTGGAGTGCTTCAAAACCAAGAACCTGATGGTCTGATTGAGAATCTTTGGCAAGACTTGCACCAGTGGTCTCCATCCAATCTGACAGAGCTTGGACAGTTTTGCCAAGAAGAAGACACACAACTATTAGCATCTAGATGTGCAAAGCAGATAGAGATATATCCCAAGGACTTGCAGCTGTACTATATCTAATAATATCATGGAACTAATAACTAATATCACGAAAAGTACATTTTTTCCCCCGTAATTTAATTCAAAAAGTGGAACTTTCATATAAATCTATATTCATTACACACAACGTGAAATATTTCAAGCCATTTTTGTTTTAATCTCGATGATTACGGATTACATCTCAAATTTATAATACAGAAATGCCGCAGACATGTCGCATTCCTAGTGTCAAGCCACTCCTGAACCAGAGACAACCTCAAGAAGCGTCTTACCTGGGCTGGACCGTTGCTCAGTGGTCCAAGGTCCTCTTTTCAGATGGAAGTAAATGTTGCATTTCATTTGGAGATCAAGGTTCCAGAGTCTGGAGGAAGAGTGGAGAGGAACAGAATCCAAGCTCCTTGAAATCCAGTGTGAAGTTTCCACAGTCAGTGATGATTTGGGTTGCCATGTCATCTGCTGGTGTTGGTCCAGTGTGTTTTCTCAAGTCGAGAGTCGATGCAGCGTCTATCAGGAGATTTTAGAGCACGTCATGCTTCCATCTGCTGACGAGCTTTATGGAGATGATGATTTCCTTTTCCAACAGGACTCGGCACCTGCCCACAGTGCCAAAACTTCTAGTAACTGGTTTACTGACCATGGTATTACTGTGCTTGACTGACCCGAACCCCATAGAGAATCTACGAGAGACACCAGACCCAACAATACAGACGAGCTGAAGGCCGCTATCAAAGCAACCTGGGCTTCCATAACAAACACCTCAGCAGTGCCACAGGCTGATCGCCTCCATGCCACACCTCATCGATGCAGTAATTCCTGCAAAAGGATTAAAGCCCCGACCGAGTATCAGCGCATAAATTAACACACTTTTCTTAGGTCGACATTTCCGTATCATAAATTCATGAGCTGTGAGCCGTAATCATCGAGATTAAAACAAAAAAAGGCTTTAAATATTTCACTCTGTGTGTAATGAATCTAGACTATATAAAAGTTCCACTTTTTGAATTAAATTACGGGGAAAAAATAAACTTTTCCACTATATTAAAATTTTTTTGAGATGCACCTGTAAATAAAATGAGAACAAATGATGACAGGAAACAAGTTTTATTTTATTTTTGTTTAATTATACATAGATTACAGCAAATTATCTAAAGAGGTCAGCAGGAAAATGTAAATATGCAATGTTTTATTAGACAGGGCCCTTCCTTTTCTCAAAAAGAAAGCTTTGCTCTTGAATCTCAATGCAAATCTCCCTCAACTTTGTGTTTTACAGTCTATTCAGTCTTATTAACTCGAGTGCCACTCAAACCAATAGCAATTGCTTTCAAAGTCTGTCTGCAATATACTCACTGCATCACTCTTTCTGGAAGAACTGAATTTTTAATTAGCGAGTCACGCACATAAAGAGATGCGATTACTTTGGGGAAGTAATACTTCATAATCATTAATGCCAACAAAACCCTTTCACTCTGTAGTTGTAATTTATTGGAGTATTCGAGCCAAGGGCCTTAGCTGCAATAATATTCAGTGGAAAATGTGGCCATTGTGTTGGCGCACAATTTCAGCCCAAAAGCAGTATGCTAACTGGGAGAAGAAAAAAGTCCTCAGATGTCAACTTGATCATTGATATCACAATGAATCAGTCAACTTAAATTCAGGCTAATGTGCTTCCATTATAGTGTGATTAACCCCACTGTGAAATCCAATCGCAGTACTTGGCTTGCAACTCAGATCTCTAGATGCAACTCCTTGTTCCATATGTAGCAGTGCTTAATTTATTCCTGAACCCACCAGATCATGATTATGTTTTATACAACCCCAATTCCAAAAAATGTTGGGACAGTATGAAAAATGCAACAAAAAAAAAAACCAAACAAACACAAAGAGTCATTTGAAAATTCAGTTCACCCTGTACTAATATTGAAAACACAATATTAACACATTCTTTGATGTTTTACTTTGTGAATTTGTGAAAAATTATTTTTTGAAAATATACACTCATTTCAAATCTGATGACAGCAACACACTCCAAAAAAGTTGGGACAGTCGACTGTTTACCACTGTGTAACGTCAACTTTTCTTTTAATAACACTTATTAAGCGTTTAGGCGCTGAGTGAAGATATCAGTTGGTTAAGTTTAGCAAGTGGAATTTTCCCCCATTCGTCCATTATGCATTTCTTCAGCTGTGTAAATGTACAGGACTTTTGTTGGCTTATTTTGCGCTTCATTATTTGGCACACATTCTCAATCAGAGACAGGTCAGGAATGTAGGCAGGCCATGCTAGTACCCGCACTCTCTGCTCATGCAACCATGCTCTTGTGATCCTGGCAGAGTGTGGTTTGGCGTTGTCCTGCTCTGGATGGCAGCATATGTTGCTCTAAAATGTGCGCATATATTTCTGCATTAATGCTTCCCTCACAGATGTGCAAGTCACCCATGCCATGTGCACTGACTCACCCCCATACCATGACAGACGCTGGCTTTTGGACCTGACGCTGATAACAGCTTGGATGGTGCTTTTCCTCTTTGGCCCGGAGAACACGACGGCTCTTTTGTCCAAAAACTATTTGAAATGTCGACTCGTCTGACCACAAAACACGATTCCACTGTGCCACTGTCCATCTCAGATGAGACCGTATATACTATGATTAGACGATTGCCTCACCTGTTTCACATCACCTTCTTATTTCAACTTCTCACATCGCTGTTAGTCCTAAATTGCCCCTGTCCCAACTTTTTTGGAACGTGTTGCATGCATCAATTTCAGAATAAACGTTTATCTTCAAAAAACTATGCAGTTGATTAGGTAAAACATCAAATACCTCGTCTTTATAAAATTTTTTTTAAAAAAGTACATTTACAAATCACTCATTTGTTTTTTATTAGTGTTTTCCATATTGTTCCAACTTTTTCAGAAGTGGGGTTGTATATAATTATGGATCTCCATCCATTTTTGTACCACTTATCCTACAGAGGGTCACAGGGAGCCTGGAGCCTATCCCAGGGGACTCGGGGCACAACGCCGGGGACACCCTAGATGGGGTGCCAACCCAGCGCAGGGCACAATCACACACTATGGACAATTATGGAAAATACCAATCAGCCTTCAAAGCGTTTCTTGGACTGGGGGTGGAAACCGGAGTACCCGGAGGAAACCCCTGGAGCATGGGAACAACATGCAAACTCTAGTTTAGAATGTAACCATAGATTAAAGGTCTCAGCATACTTGAGAGTGTTTGCAAAAGATGAAACCACCTTCACTAGCTTACAAGCCTGCATACTGTCCTCAGTTTCACAGTGGTCCAGTGCTCCAGTACTGTCCTCCAGTGGTGCATAGTACAGGTGGCGCATAAAATTTAATGATTTGCATGATAATTTCCACATCTACAGACAGAAGATGTGGAAGAAGAAGAAGAAGAAGAAGAAGAAGAAGAAGAAGAACTGCTTACTTCTCTCTAGATTTACTAAGAGAAAAGGCAAAACAGAAATACAATGCAGGCGGTAGGTGAGACCATTAGATAAGTCAATCTACACGTGCTGTAGATAAGGTGGCAGTTTAATAAACGATTTGAATAAAGGTGTGTAAAATAATAAATATAGCTTTCATGGTCATATTTAATATTCTTATATTTGATTTATTACACTGTATTTCAGTGGAGTCAGAATTTAATATTTACATGGAATGTTCTCCAGATTTTAAAATACTATGTACACGATTTTTCCATTTGAAGGGTTTTCCCAGGCTGTCACATATATTTATATTAGTTTTAGAGGTATTTAATTGCTTGCCTACTTAAATTAGCATTATTAATTAAACCCTAGTACTCTGACATACCATATAATGGACTTGAGTTTGCACTGACCGTGGCCTTTACCTCACCACTTCACCCCACCATGTTATTTGGATCGAAGTGGACTGTTGCCATGGCATCGCCTGAGGCCGCATGCTGAGAGAATAAGAGGGTGGACGGCGGTTCCTCGTGCCTGAAATAGACGCCTAAATTGTTTAAACAGATAACGGGAGGCTGTGGCACAGCGCCAGGAGCGTGCCTGTCTCTCCGCCATGCGGGACTCAGAGACGGCACAAACAGTCTGCACCGCTGGGTGGGAATGAGTGCGTGGGCTTGAGCGGCACATCCTCCTTGCAGCCCCCATGAAGGAGACCAGCGTGCGCTAATCGCCTCCATCTCAGTCAGGTTGCATGTTCATTTGAAAGGGAATTAAAGCTAATAAGGGGTTCCAATTAAGGCAGGTTGTGCCACTGGGGGGTTAATTTTCGATGCAGGCGCTTCAGAGTTTAAATGGTTGCTGTTCGCTGATGAAAAGGGTTTTGAGACAATAACACACATCTCTTTGAATTCAGGCACTGATTTAAACAATAAGGCTTTAGATAAAGAAAGAAGGGGAAAGGATTGTCATTAAGCATTGGGCATTTATGACATAATGAGACGGGCGCAGATAAAGTACTTTCGGTACTATAATTGTAAGACTGTTAAAATGTCGACATCACAATTTAGCTTAGAACGTGTGATTAGACAGAGTGAAAACTACAATAAGATAACTATTGTAATTTTACCAATTCAATGTCAATCACATTACCTAAGGCAGGCTTGGATCACATAAAGCGCCTGCCATGTCATTGGGAATGGTGAAAAGGCTTATGGTGACTTATTTTAGGGCAATTTAACTAAGAACAGGATGTACTTGGTGAGTTTCAGCACAAGGTCAGCTGCATAAGACACTTTATGAGTAGCTTTTATATAGGCTATAATACAACAGGGGGAAGAAAAAAAAGCACAACTATTCGTGCCATATTACAACAGGTTATGTTTCTATGACGAAATCTCCATACACATCTGTAGTTTGATGGTACATCATGCATCGATAATAACATGCTAGGTGAATGCCAAGGACAGAGTCATGATAGTGACAAAAAGTGGATACAAAGCCACCTGCCCCTTCAGCAGTGAGATAAATTGTACTTAAATGTGCTTAGGTTGAGCCTAAATGTCAATATCCCCTTAATGTCCCCTGATGAAGGGCATCACTCACAGACATTGGATTGCTGGAGATGCTGCTTATCGCCCACCGGCCCACAAACCTCCTCTGCCTTTCTCGCCAACATCCAGCTGTGATCCAGTGTTTCATTTCCAATAACTATAATCACTTGCCAAGAGCTTGTGTCAAATGTGCACATTTAAAAGTGAACATGACTGTTTTAGTGGGTTTTTTTTTTTTGTTTGGTTGGTTTTTTTTTTTTTGAAAGACTGCAAACATTGTAGTCAGTTTGATTGAATTTGCTCCAACTGCAGATTCTGAATGAGCTGGTTTGTGCGCACTCCTACAATCACGCTCACAGCATCTACATCCAAGCCAAAGTTACAACAGAGACAGTGCACAATTTACTTGGACTGGAGAGTATGAATAGGTACTACAATGCCAGATTATGGTAGAATAGTTTTATTCTCGGGTGGTATGGTGTCACGGCGGCTAGTGTCGCTGCCTCACGGCTCCATGGTCCCCGGTTTAATCCTGCACTCTAGATACTAGTGTCTGCATGGAGTTTAATATGTTCTCCCTATGTTCACATGGGCTTCTTTCAGGTTCTCTGGGTGTAAATGTGTGTGAATGTTGCTGTGCAATGAACTGGCGTCCTATCCACGGTATATTCCTGCTTTGTGGATAGTGTTCCCGTGATCTATCACAGCCCTGATGAGGTTACTAAAATGAATGAATGAATGAATGAATGATTTTTTAATGTGGTAGTTTCTGAGTCCGGATACGGCTGATCTTGGTCAGTACATGAGTGTAAATGAGAACCCCGTGAACAAGCAGGAGCTTGGCCGGGGTAAAACCTCTGCAGATCATCCATTTCTGTGGTCTATAAGGATTAAAAATGGGGTATTCCGCTCCCCCTAGCTGGTGCCTCAACTCCTTTATAGTTGCCTTGATGGTTCTCAACTTCCCACATTATAAGTCTCTGGCTGAGCATCTGTAAAATTGGGAACATGGGTGTACTTTGAAAGGGTTCCCATGGCGTTGAGACAGGATGGCCAATATGGCATTTCAAAGGTGTTCTCTCGCAACCATAAAAGGTACTGATGTGTCAGGGTGGTGGAGTATAAAGGCACTAGTAAATTGTTTTTGGTT
This sequence comes from Ictalurus furcatus, assembly GCF_023375685.1. Classification (NCBI taxonomy): domain Eukaryota; kingdom Metazoa; phylum Chordata; class Actinopteri; order Siluriformes; family Ictaluridae; genus Ictalurus; species Ictalurus furcatus. Next base: position 32,948,671 of record NC_071257.1, on the reverse strand, counting down.
TTTAAGATTTTGAAAAGATTGAATAGCTACATCAGTCCAGTTTACAGTGTTGGGTTTTCTTTTGAGGAGTAAATCTAGGGTAGCTGCCACCAATTCCTTGATCGTTCAAGGTTTGGGCCATGATAGCTTAGTCTGGTCCAGAGTTTGACACTAAGTTCTTGTAAGGTCTGTCAAGCATGACTTCCAGGTACTTGCTATGAGGTGGAGAAGATGAGAATACCATCTAATGAAATACTGAGGGGGCACTGATCTATCCATAAGACACCATCAAATATTTATAGTGCCCTGATGTGGTGGTGAAAACTTTTCCACTTGTCCCCTTCTCTGATGTGAGGTTCTAGGGACATAAATCCAGTTTGCTGAAGATTTGTGTGCCACATACCTGTTACAGGGTTGAGGGGCCCAGTGGCAAGGGGTACCTGCATTACACAGTGACAGTGTTGAGGCCCATATAATCAATGCAGGATCCGGGTACTTCATCTTTTTTTTCCAACAAACAATGTAGAGGAAAGTACAGGGAAGATGGAAGAATGTGATACAAAGCCAACATAGCCAACATCCCTTACATAGTCCTCCATAGCTTTCAAAGTCTAACAAGGGATGTGCTCTACTGTGTGGGGTTGAGGCTCCAAGCAAGAGGTCAATACCGCAATCCCAGGTAGCTCAAATGCTTTAGTTTTGCTTAAGACTTTAAGCAAAAGGTCTAGATATTTGGTTGGGATCTGAATGGTTCTCAAGAATTTCAAGTTGATTTGGACAGCAGGCAAGTGAGATACCATAGCAATGGGGGGTCCATGAGGTGGGTTCACCAATGGTCCAGAAAATGGAAGGGCTGTGAAAGGCAAGCTAGGGAATTTCCAACATTATTTGCGTATGGGTGACTTCTTCTCCAGAAAGGAAATGGTTTTAGCCTTGAGGACCGGTGTGTTTCTTGACTTGACATTGCCTATGGGGCTGGTGTACAGGGCAGGTATACTAAGAGCATGTAAATTAGAGGGATTCTCAGCATTCTTGCCATTTACTCATCCAAAATGTATTGAAATATCTATGAAAAATAACAGCAAGAACACTCAAAAATAGTTGTTATGTAACAAGAGGAAAACGAAGTTTACTAATTGGACCTAACTCAAGTCTATCAGTTTTGATATTCATTCAGAATACATAATTGTCCCTAATTGGCTCTAAGACAATTATCATTTGGGTCTTTCTGGTAGTACACTATTTTTCTGCAACATTCCATTTACACTTTAAACGCTTTACTTTTAATCCTACTAAAATTCTCGGGCGATAGCAAGGGCAAAAACGGCAAAAAAGACTTTGATGCATCAAGAAACGAAATTAAAGAAACAAAAGGCAAAGCGCACAAAAAGTTCTCTCTGTAAAAGTTGGATTTGCCACTTTCTCCTCTGTCTGTGCACTGTAGGCAGTGGAGGCTGCCCTGTGGGGGCCGTGTTGGTGAGTTAGCGTGGAGCTGCTAGCTGAAGACCTCGTATTGAACAGAAGGTGTTGTCTCGCGCTTCAGGCTGTTCACACACACACACACACACACACACACACACACTCGCGACAGTGAGAAGTGAAATATTAACAGCTCTCTCGCTCTGTAATTAACTGAACTCTGTTGCTGAGCATCGTCTTCGGGCTTGGCCTGTGTTTGGAGAGGCGACTGTAATGCCGGAGGTTAATTTGAATATTTAGAGGAGAAGTTTGAAAAGTTTTTCTTTCTTTCTTTCTTTCTTTTTTTTTTCTTCAAAGAAAGAAAGAGAAGGTTTTATATACTTGGAGATGATCGAGTTTTCGCTCAACATTAATGAAGCTAACTTGATTGACAGATCAACACCTATAGTACAACAGAGTTCAAATAACTCTCAGAATTAGCACCTAGGTACTACAACGACTACGACTAACAGTGTTAAATGATCCTGTACAGGGTTGAATTCGGAGTCAACTCCTACAGCAATGGAATGATGCGCTTGAGTGCAAAAGTTACCCCCCCCCCCCCACCTTGGTTTCTAAACAAAGAATTTTACAATTTAGGTACAGAAGACATTCAAACATACAAATGGGTATAATCTGCAATAGGAGGACATTTGGAAGAAATATAACTTATGTATATGAGCAAGAATGTCTGAATTTTACAACTGAGGGAATCCAAAAGGTGTTCAGAAGACAGAGATTTGAGGAAGTTATGCAGGCCAAAGGTGGCCGAACAAGTTATGAGAGAATATCTAACGCATTGCTAACATACTGTATTTGACCTTTGTTTTTTCACTTATGAGTTATGACATTAAGTAAGTATGTTTATGGTGACAGCAGTTTTGTAGTCATGGATTTATAGTAGTCGTGTTTTAGGCAGTCTCACTGATCTCTGATTGGGCATATGTTGACTTTTTATCTCACAGCAAGTTCTCACTGTTATAGTTATGTACCAGTCATATGACAGTACCAGCAGTCCGGGACTGGTTCAGTCAACGGTGCGTCATTTCAAGCAGTCAGAGTATTCAAATTGAATTAAATCGATCGTCTATACCCAAGAGAGCGTTTGGCTGATGGGCATATTGATCGCCATGACACACAGATAGAAAATACTTATAATTCATTTTTCCAGTCAGTCTCCAGACTGTGCTGGCTAACAGTCAGTGCTAAAGCTGTCATTAAGTTTTCAACCACAGAACTTTTTAACATCACTTTATTCGGTTTTCTCTAACACACTGTTCAGGGTGTTCAGGGTAGCACTTGTCCGTTTATTTCAGTATTTGGCCAATGTGATGATTTAGTGCTGCTTTTGAACCCTGTCTCAAAAAATTTCCTTACAGATGTTGCTTTCTAAGAAATATGACACAGCATAGTCGGTCTGTAGGTCTCGAGTCATGTCTTGATGTGGTTTCTGTATTGACTTGGGCTTGTATTGGATTCATTGGCATTTTGTACTTGGACTTGTCTCATTCTAGGGAACTGATGTCACTGAGTTTGTAAAAATAACATTTGTGGTGTCTTTTCTTTTCACATGCACAAAGTTTGACAAGAAATAATTCCTTCTAGAAAAAGAACAAAAAGGAAACGTCTAATCATTATTGACACAATACACGAAGCCAACTAAGGAAAAGTCTAATTATTGGCACAATACACAAATGAAGACAACTACTTGAAGTAAATGCGTGGCCTCAAAAATGCTTGGCCTCTGTATTTTTTAATTTATTTTATTTGGACTCGATCTTGACTTGGCCTCAAACCACTTATGATGCTGTTTTGTCTCATTCATGGATAGTCTTGGATGTGTCTCGGTTTGATATGGCCTACAGCATAGGCAGCATAGCGTCAAAGAAGCAAGGCAGCATGGAGGCTTACTAGTTAGCATGTTTGCCTCGCATCTCCAGTGTTGGGGGGTAAAATCCCGCTTCTGCCCTGCATGCATGGAGCTTACGTGTTCTCCCTGTGCTTTGGGGGTTTCCTCCAGGAACTCCTGTTTCCTCTTGCAGTCCAAGGACATGTGTCGTAGGCTGATTGGCATTTCCAAATTATCCATAGTGTATGGATGGGTGTGCGATTGTGCCCTGTGATGAATTGGCACCCTGTCATGGGTGTTCCCCGCCTTGTGCCCCAGGTTCCCTGGGATAGACTCCAGGCTCCCCACGACCCTATGTAGGATAAGCAGTATTGAAAATAGATGGATGGATTGTTTCAGGCAGCAACGTTTGACTGTTCTGCAAAGAGAACTGGAGGTATAGTGAAAAGTAACATGGCACCATGTTTGGTCTTATTTTTTGCTGTTTCTAACAAATATTTTGAATATTTGGAAATTATTAAGTATTAATATTAATACTGATAAATATTTGGAATTACATGCCAAATAATTTCTTATAGAGGCGTAATTACAGTGCTTACATTTGGCCTTCGATCTCCCTCACAAATAGATGGATGATGAACTGGATTCAGGGATCTGCTGCGCATGGAAGCAGATCAATTCAATTTCCTCTCAGACTCTCAATGGCTGTTACTTGCAGAGTGAGAAAATCATGTAGCTGAACCATTCACATTAACCAACATTAACATCAAGTACCAAGCTGGGGGAGTATTCCTTGAGCCCCAATTTAGTTGGCAACTGGGAGATTAAGGCTAATATCATGTACAGCACTGTCTGCTTAACTACCGATACTCTTTCAACAAGCAACTAAACACTTTTAGTGTTATTTTAGAAAGAACAGCTCAGACACTTAGATGAACAACAAAAAGATTCCCAATATGTTTCTTAACATATGCGACAAGCACCAAATTCCTCTGTCAATCAATCATGCTTCTATTGTGTTTTCAGAATTGTACGTTGGCAAACGTTTGCAAAACATTCCAAAGGGCCATCTTTACTGGAAATGTGATGTGTTGTATAAAAAACAATCATGGCTGCCTGATAATTTTAAACCTTGGCTAAGCAGACGATACTTGGCTCTGTGTTACAGCGAGGCCTACGATTTAGCAGCACTTCTCTTTGAGCTCCTCACAGCAGGCCTGCAGCCAACACGGCTGCTTCACCAAACTGGGGACACGCACACAAACACCGACTGAAGGAAACGCAGCTTTCACACTGAGTAACACGCTGCTTTGCATAGCATGCTGCTTGCATAACAGTGATAATCAGATCTGAATTTTTGTGTAGGAAAGACTTTGCGCAGAGCAAATAGGCTAATCAGGCTTTTGTTACATGCTGCAGGTGTGCTTTCATTTTTAATTGTTTGCCCTTTTAATTGTACACTGAGCGTATTTGTGTCATGTGGTTTTTGCCATGTTGCTTTGATACGCAGTAGACTGCAATTATATAAACAGTATTTACAGTATCAAAGGAGAAATAGAAGAATAACTTAACCTAATGAGCAGAGAATTTGCAAAACACACCAGAAGCAGGGCCGTATTTGTTTACAGAATGTACAAAATTCAATCAAATATGGAAAACCTCTTTTTACTCATCATACTCACATTATCATATTGTGCACATATGTTCTCCCCGTGCTTCGGGGGTTTCCTCCGGGTACTCCGGTTTCCTCCCCCATTCCAAAGACATGCGTTCTAGGCTGACTGGCATTCCCAAATTGTTCATAGTGTGGGCTGGCACTTCATCCAGGGTGTCCCCCATCTCATGCCCCGAGTCCCCTGGGATAGGCTCCAGGCTCCCCGTGTCCCTGTGTAGGATACACGGTACAGAAAATGGATGGATGGGTGGATATACTAGGTACAGTGATATCAGTAATATTTACAGATACTGATAGAAATATAATCATATAATAATAATAATAATAATAATAATAATAATAATAATAATTGTCTGTTAGGGGTATAAGTCAATGTAACTGTGTCTGTTCAGTGCTACGAAGACGTGTATCTGTATCTGTATTCGGATTAAAACACGGAGTGGAAGTGGCCTAAAGTGGAGCCACAAATTTAAACGAACTATGCCCCTGGAACGATCACCCTGAGGTAAAAATGTCCGAGACGGGCTTTTTCAATAGCATCTAGACCACCACTTTGAACCATAAGCACTTGCCTTCAAGCCTCAAGTCAATAATAATAATTGTGTGTACAACTTAATGAAGCCACAAGGCACTACACCGAGGTCATGAAATTGTAATGTGTGTGCGAGATGTCCGAGATCAGGATGTTTTATCATCCTTTTGTTGTCAAATCAATAAAATAATGCTTTAGTTAATTCAATGTGCTTTACTCTAAAGAAAACATGCCCATGTTTTAAAGGATTAGCTGGACTGAATTGAATTGAATTGAATTGAATTGAATTGAATGAACGAGGCAAAATTCAATCCAATCCAATCCAATCCAACCCAATGGCTAATGAAGGATCTGCTTTCTAGCACAGAACCTAAACCTTAACTACCACGCTACCACATTCATAATGACCAAGCATGTAAAATTGAATCTCTGTATAATCCCTGTAATTATATCACACTCTTTACAGTTCTCATAAAAAGACCATGTAATTGAAGTATCTCATTTCATGGCAGAAAAAATATAGGCTGTCCTGAGTTGCTCTCTACTCAATGAGACCATGCAGTCTCACACAACAGGTGACCACTGTAATTAGTCATAAACAGCTACAACGGTGTTACCTAGCCATGAAAGAACTTTTATTTCATTTAGAAAGGCAGTATGGGCTGAATAGGGCACTGACGACCAAGCTGCCTCCCACTCTAACACACAGAATGGCATGTTACGCAACCCCTGGCTGCTAATTGCATGTGACACTTTGGAGAATGTGTCCCGCGAAATGATTCATCAACACAAGTGTCAGATCTCGATATTTGGCAGCCCGTCTTTTGTAATTCAAATCAGACGTCCTAAAGCCTCGAACAGGAATGGATCGAGCTGGCAGGCTGGATTATGGTATCGCAACAACAGAGGCTATGAGCGGGACTGTAAAACGGTTCGTATGTACATTAACCATGTGGTGTGTTTGGAAAACCAGCGCTACTGGCACTGTTAACGTCAACTTTATTGTCACTGTATAATGCAGGGTTGTTTAATGAAATGGAGCTACAGTACAGCCTGTCCACTTTGGAAATGCACTATATAAAAAAAGGATTCATAATGCAACAGGGGTTTATGTATATCTACAGGATAACACGAGATTGCACACGCAATTAAAAAGGCAGTTGATGTGCACTGAGCAAACAAAGCGGTGACCGTACATAAATAAAGTTCCAGGACGGAACGTTCTGAATTAAATGTACTTCCTTATAGGAATTGTATCAAACGTAATAAATTTTTTTACTGCCGGCACTTGTATAAGCAGTTAACCTAATTAGTGTCGGCTTTCAGATGTCGAGACCCACGTAAATGTAAACGTACATTTCATTTATCATTCGTTCTCCTTCGGTAAGCGCTTGAAGGAGAATGTCTCAGGAACGCTGGCTGTGACGTGCAGATAAACCCTGGGTGGGACGCCAATCCAATACAGCACACCATGTACACGCACATTCAATCGTTTATTCACATTCACAGATAGTGGAAGTTTTATGTCGTCGTTCTGTGTACTGGCGTGTTTTCGGAGGAATCTCCAGGTTTCGTCTAACCCCCCAGAAACAAGCCGGTCAACTGAAAATGAAAAACCAGATGCCCTGACAAGTGATTTGTCCACCCCAGCAAGGTTCAAGCAGTGCTGGGGGGTTGGGGGTTAGCGGTTAGCATGAATACCTTGCTCCTCCAGGGTTAGTGGTTTGATTCCCACCTATGCCCTGCGTGTGCCGAGTTTGCATGTTCTCCCCAGGCTCTGGAGTGTCCTTCAGGTACTATAGTTTCCTCCCCCAGTCCAAAGACATGTGCTGTAGGCTGATTGCCATCTCTAAATTATCAGTAGTGTGTAAATAGGTGTCTGATTGTGCCCTGTCATGGGTTGCCACCATGTCCGAACAAGGTGTTCCCCTGCCTTGTGCCTCGAGTCCCCTGGGATAGGCTCCAGGCTCCCTGCGATCCTGTATAGGATAAGCGGTACAGAAAACGGATGGATGGGTTGAAGCAATTCGACATCATCGAGATATGTAGTGAAAAACATAGATCATTCACAGACGTAGCCCATTCTGCATGTATCTCAATCCCAAACAATAAAAGGAGGTTCTGCATGTGGGTGAAGAAGACAGGAGAAAACACGAAGGACAAGAATATCAGTGCATGAAAGTCTTTTGTCTTGACAAACTAATGACGAGTCCGACATCATCCGAGAGCTACAGAGCTGGGTCGACTGATACCAGCGCTGGACAAATACGAGCTAGATGTCCTTTTTTTCCCTTAAAAACGTGGTATGGCTTTAAGGTTATATGAAAAAGCTCTGGATAATAGCTGCTTTTCCATTGTAACTAGAGAGGTGCATGCTGGCTACACTCACATACAGCACGAAGGCTTCTCTTACTGGGCGCTTTTTGAAAAGGTTGCCGTACACTGGGTCAAAGTTGGACATGAGTGAAACTTGGGCACAGCACCAAGGCGTTAAATCCAAGCAGTAGTGCTCTCTCTCTCTCTCTCTCTCTCTCTCTCTCATCTCATTCTCTCCAAACAATGGTTTTGTTTGGAGAGCCGCTAATCGTCTATACCAGAATATCAATATTAAAAGCTGAAAAGTTGTATCTGCTTTGACCTTGTTGAAAGTCAAAGCGTTCAACAGCTACATCTTAAAAATTTCAGATTGGTCATCTAGAAACGTATCATTTCAACCTCTCTAATGGTGCACGGGAACAAGCTTCGTCAATAATAGCAGAACAATCATTTCAGTGACAAGACCATACTAATGAATGAAAAGGAGGGACGATATAGAATATAAGCACTACAAATGTAAAGGAGGTCATATGGAATGAGGGAAATAATATATATATATATATATATATATATATATATATATATATATATATATATATATATATATATTATACAGTTTGGTTTATTAATATTCCAAGAGGTCACATGAGGTCAGTGTCCTGATCCGACCTGCTTTAGCTACTGTATGTGAACTCGTTCAACTCCAAGCTACATGACGGTACAATTATCTGAGTAAATTCTGTAGAGGTTTTATGGTTTATAATCAGATGAATGGAGTGTGTGCACTGGTGAATGTGACGTGAAGAGAGGAGGAAAACGAAAGACGAAGCCGAAGACCGCGTTTGAGACCCGCTCATCCGTTCGCACAGCCGTATTGCAGAACGATCCGGAGATTTTCTCGAAAGAAATGTCTCGAAAGCAATGTTCGTGCGTGACTCCTTAGGTCTTCTGTGCACCTGCTCTAATTCCCAGCCATTTAATCTGATGATTACGGATAGAAAAAGAAAAAGAAAAAGAAACTCGATCGCTTTAAAGACAAATGACCTGTAAAATATCAAGGAACTACAATTTCGTGGGAATTGTTCGGCGGTGTCACTAACACGCTTTGTGACTTGTTTTGCCAAAACAGTTTTCTTAGAAACTCCCATTTTTTTTAGCCATGTTGACTCAGAGCTATTGTGGCCATGTGTGTGTGTGCTGTGTGACTATAATACACAGTTGCTAGGAAGGAAGTCTCAGTCTATCCACTTTTTAGTTCTGGTAAGGTGACTGCGAGCTGTTAGACTGGTTTAGGTAGATGTACTCGCTGTGATAAGTGACACATCTTGACGAGAATGAGGACGCGCATAGCACAATGGAGCTCAGGCCTGAGGGATTTGTTGCTGTCTCCCTCCATGTTGGATACAACCAGTCTGTTTTGCAAATTACAAACTATTTATTTATTTAAAGCACACACCCCCCCCCCCCCCCCCCCCCGCGCCTTTTTTTATTTCAGCTCAAACAAACAATCTCCAGTTTCATTTCTACTGAACGTTTCTACTGAACATTTCTGCTAAACGTTTCTACTGAACATTTCTGCTGAACATTTCTACTAAACGTTCCTACTGAACATTTCTTCTGAACATTTCTACTGAACATTTCTACTGAACATGTCTAATAAACATTTCTAGTGAACATTTCTGCTGAACATTTCTTCCCCCCCAAATATTTCACTGAGAAAAAAAAAAAAATCACTTTTAATGACAGTTAGTGTCAGGAATCGTTTACAGAGAGTCAGCCCATTTGACTCAGATCATAAGAGTCAACTCTTATCGCCATTTTATTCTGTAGGTCAAATCCTGCAACATTTTGTCCAGTGATTATTCTTCTTTATACCACATCCCTGTTAAATTTTAGGTTCAGAGGCAAGTGGTCTACTCGGGTCCTCCTGAAGTCAACAGTCAACTCTTGTTCTTGATCAAAACGAACGGTGATTAGCACTCTGGATTATTCATCCATCTTCTATACCGCTTATCCTTTTCAGGGTCACGGGGAACCTGGAGCCTATCCCAGGGAGCATGGGGCAAAAGGCAGGGGTACACCCTGGACAGGGTGCCAGTCCATCGCAGGGCACAATCACATACACACTCATACACTACGGACACTTTAGACACGCCAATCAGACTACCATGCATGTCTTTGGACTTGGGGAGGAAACCAGAGCGCCCGGAGGAAACCCCCACAGCACAGGGAATACACACAAACTCCACACACACGGCCACAGTGGGAATCGAACCCCCGACCGTGGAGGTGTGAGGCAAACTTGCTAACCACTAAGCCACCGTGCGCCCCTGGGTTATTCAGTAGTAGACAGTGTCACCACTGATCAGAAGGTTGTGAGTTTGAGTCTCAATACCACCAAACAGTGGTAACAGAACAAATTAGAAAGGCTCAGATCTGCAATCAGAAAGAAGGCAAGACTTCGCAACGAAAGCTGTGAGTAAATAAGGATGTAAGGAAGAGGGACTCTTGTTATGGGGGTCTCTGGTGGTTTGGGGTGGAATTGATTGTGAGGTGAATCTGAATATTGAGTGACACCAAGCTTAAAATCAATGCTGGTGTTTACGCAGGGTAAATATTCCTCAGTTGCGACAAGGTTTGGGGTTAGAACTCAGAAATCTGTTCGACAAACAGCTAGAAAAAATAATAAATGAACGGAAAGAACAGTGGGCCAAATGGAAGGGCCAAGAGACTGGCACTCGAGCTGATTCGTTCATTCATGTTCAGTAATCAGTTAAGCCTGATCAAGGTCTATCCAGAGAATACTTGGTGCAAGGCAGGACTGGACAGGATGGGACACACTAGGGGCAACTTATCTTAGCCAAACCACCTGGCAAGTTTTTGGGAGATGGGAGTAAACCAGAGAACTCGGGGGAACCCATACGGGCGTGGTGAGAACATCCGAAACTCCACACACCCTGAGCTCGGGATTAAACCAGGGACTCTAGAGTTGTGAGGTGGCAACGCTCAAATCTAACGAATACCCGAGCAGGAGTTTAAAAAGGAGCTAATGGTTGTCTCAGGTTGATGGAACACCGGCAGAAAAACTATAGATGTAATCAATCAATAAAGAACATAGACGCATTGATGCTGCACCGCAGGAGTCAATAAGAATAGACTACAAGTCTGCATCATGTAGACACAGAGGAAAATTAGAGGAGAGGAAAGATAGTGAGCTTCAGAAAGGAAACACAGAGGACGAGCTTCAAGTTGAGAGAGAGAGAGAGGATCTGATCTAATCCTCTCTGCCTCTTGGCAACCTGAGCGCTACATCAATGTCTGACTGACCCGCTTCACCCACAACACCAACACCAGACTGGAGTGTTTATGTGTGTGTGGTTGCCAGGTATAAGCCCTTTGTTATGCGTAGGTGGATATCAGCTTGTGTCTGTCTATGAGGAATGATTAAGAGCACTAAGAGGCGGAATTAACACAAGTGCATTTATTTGCATGGGGATGTATCGCAGTCGTTATCTCGTCCTGTATCCGTGTCCTCAGATGCTCCGATAGGATGTGTAAAAAAACAGAAATAGTAGCGCAAATAAAGCCATAAGCCTAAGACTATGAAACATGAAAAACAAGCCTATATTAAAATATATATATATAAATCTACATTATTGGCCACAGACTTTTCCCACAGATAGGACTAGCTAACATTGTAACACAACGAATGCAAACAAAGGAACATACAGTGTTACGTCGTCAAATCTGTGTGTTGGTTAGTCGGGAGTATTTTGGGCCACTGCAGCGCTCGAGTGCTGCTGTTATCTGGCTGTAATGCGCTTGCCTGGCATCTGGAACAGAATGTATGTGAGGAAACACGTCGCATATTAATCTGTAATCTACTTCACACAATTTCAGTAAACATCACATTATTCCGTGATGAAGACAGGAACGATAATGCACCGATCCGGAGTCAGAGCCGCGTCTCATATTTGGTGTTCCTACTGAATATGTATCACAGGCATAATAGGATAAACACATTATTCAATCTGCCTGTTCTGGTGTACCTGGAGTTCTCTAGTTAGTCATGCAAAACTGTGTTCTAGCTTAGAGCTGTTTATGAAGGCCTAACGCTCTAGCTTCAGTCTTATAACCTCAGACGTGACCATAACAAGAGGTGATGGACATCATCTAAATTCAGAGCTGGAGTCAGGTACTGATGCTAAAAGTCATCAGAGGTGATCCTTTCAGACACACTAATGGGAAAAAAAAGGGTGAAAATGTACTGTATATGCATGAAGTAAGGAATAAAAGACGTGGGGCCATGCTGTTATAGGAAATGAATCAACGCCGAGGTGGTGTGATGATATTTTTTGATCCCACAGTGTTTTCTTCGTCTTATACCACAGCAATTTGCCATCGATTACAGTTTTTCTATTAACTGAAGAACATTTCAGACTTTTTATCCAGTTATGGTTATACGGCTATAACTTACATGATAGCAGTCATAGAAAACCTCTACTTTCTCTCTCTTTTTGTTAAGTTAATAGTACAGAAGTATTAGTATTCTCATGTTACTGAGAATGTGCAAAAAGCTCTGAAGACTTTCCTGTGTCTGAAAACTTCACCATATTAGTGACCTTAATTTGTATTTTGTAATACTTTAAAAAGTTTATTATTATTATTATTATTATTATTAT